>NC_134507.1:30995598-31318750 GCF_027942865.1 Odontesthes bonariensis | reverse complement strand
ACAAAAGCAGCTTTCATCCACGTTTTTAGTCGGCTGATGGTGCTTCTGCTGTTTAAAGAAGCTGTAATAGCAATGAGACTGGCAGACTCTGCTGTAAAATGGCAGGTAATTATAATATAAACTCATGTTTCAGTTCATGTATTCATTTACTTAATGACAGATGTGGCCTAAAGTTGGTTTAATAAGTTTTTTTTAAGTGGTAATCTAACGATCGACTATTAATTGTCAACTTCCTCATAGCAGCCTTCAGTTTTAACCCTTTAAATGTCCTCTTTTCAAGCCCACTGAAGCAAATAATGCTGATTTATAAATGATTATTGTTCTAATTTGGGCCCCAACTGACTGGAAAACATTAAGACACTTAACTTTGTCATTTCCATGACGCACAGGCACATTTCTAACCCAAAAAATCCATTAACTGATGATTTAAATCTTGGCTGTATCATCCATACTGAGGCTGCTTGTTTCTCTGTAATTAAGTTGTTTTTAATGTGATGTTGAGACATCTTAATATTGGTCTAAATGCTGGCTTCTGTTGCACATTGTTGGGATGAATTTTGGTTGAAATTGGCTCAAACTGATGTCTGGGTGGCAGAGTAATGTTCCATCTCTGTAAATGAGACGGTGATGAAGCATTCTGCATCTGACGTGCTGTTTTTTTTTTTTTCTTTTTTTTAGTTAACATGGCTTTTGTGAGCTGTCTCCAGATGTAATGGGAAATAAAAGCTGCCTGTTTTAAATTACAGTGGTAGGGAATGTCTGTTTCTGAGAAAACTAAAATATCTTTAGGTTTAGTTGTGGTTCTGAAATATTTTTGTAAATGATTAAAAGATCTTTATATCGTTGCTGCAGTTTACTCGCCCTCAAAAGTCTCTTTAACCAGCCGTTAATGTTGTTAAATAATTGTTTTTTTTCCTCCTGGGTTTATCTCTTATAAAGGAGTTACTCAGCTTTGTGGCTCCAGTATTTTCAACTTTTCTTGCATGACTAAGTGGGATATCTACGGATTTGGGGACAAATGAGAAGTTTAAAGACCTCTCTTTTAATTTTTGAAGCTTTAATTTGCATATTTCACCTAATTTCAGATGTTTCTTTTGTCCAAAAAAGTAAACAAGCAAGTAAACGTCATTTCAGTTGGATATTTGCTGTAAATATTTGCAAAAAGGTGATTTATTGGTTTAATTCCAGACATTTGTTCCAAACATCATATCTGATGCTTCAAAACTGGAATATAAACATTATGTTTGAGGAAGTGGAAATAACATGAAGCTCTTCACTCCTTCAGCATGTTGAACTTTTGACTGAGTCACATTCGGTTGATGATTCACACGCTTAATGTGGCCTTTCGTCATGTTTTCAGACCCTTCAACACGATGGAGCGCAAGTCGTCGCACAGTGTGGTCGACTGCGATCAGAACAGGAAGGAGGTGGCGGTGCGCACGGGCAGCATGAACGACAAGGCGGCGCGGAAAACCTACACGTTTGACATGGTGAGTCCAAGCAGGAGAATGTTTTATCTCTTCTTTTACTTTATTGGTTAATTAAATGCCAGAAAAATGTTCAGAATCTGTTTCCAAAGCTTTAAATATCAACTTTTACCACAATAAAAACGGAGGAAGTCATTTGGCCGCCTGCTCTGTTTTTTTTTTTTAAAAAACATATATTTATTGGTTTTTCATGTAACTATAACAACATCCAACAATTTAAACATCCAAAACATATGGCAGTAAAGAAAATGATAATGAAATTATTAAAAAAGATACAATAAACCGCGGTAATTGGTCAGCAAATTACTGTGCAATGAACATGAAATAATGAAAATAATAAAAATAAGTAAATAAACATATCCAGGGCATGAAAACATCTTTAGAAAACCAAGACATTGTGGCTCAACTGCGCAGCCCAATAATACCATTCTAGATTTGGCCACTGTAGCCCTCCCTTATTATAAGGTAAATATAAAAGAGAGATTCCGAGTCTTGGTTTCCTATTATTCCAGAAATTAGAAAGGAGCTTTCTGGTCCTAGGAAGAGAGAGGAAAAAAAAAAAGGAGGCGGGGCAAGCGGGATTGACTGAAAAATATACAAACATTTAGATGGTATAGTCATCTTTACAATGTTTATTCTTCCCAGTAAAGAAAGCGGTAGTGTTGTCCACCTAGTGATCTCTGCCGACACCTCTACTACCATGGGCTCATAATTGGCTGAACTAAGATTGCATATTTTTGGGGTTATGCGTTCACAAATGGGTGGGATACTACAGGTTTCTTCCTTTCCTTTACATTTAAGAACATAATAGATGACTTTTCTTTGTTCACTTTGAACCCAGAGATGGTACCAAACTGAATAAACAACTCTAGGAGAGATGGTATTGCTTCTGTAAGATGTGATAAAAATGCAACGGTATCGTCAGCGTACATTGATGTATTGTGTTCCATGTCTCCAATCTTAATACCATGGATTGAGGGGTGTGATCTAATCACAATATTTAATGGTTCCTGACTTTTTCCTGGAGAACGATTTTGTGATGCAAATGTTCTAATCTAAACTCATGTGTCAGTTCATGTAGTAATTTACTTTGATGACAGATGTGGCCTAAAGTTGGCTTAAATAGTTGGTAATCTAATGATCGATTATTACTTATTAACTTCATCATAGCAGCCATTCTTCAGTTTTAACCCGTTAAATGTCCCTTTTTCAAGCCCACTGAAGCAAATAATGTTGAATTATAAAAGATTATTGTTTGAGTTTGGGCCCCAACTCACTGGAAAACATTAAGACACTTAACTTTGTCATTTCCATGACGCACAGGCACATTTCTAACCAAAAAAATCCATTAACTGATGATTTAAATCTTGGCCTTACTGAGGCTGCTTGTTTCTCTGTAATAAAGTTGTTTTTAATGTGATGTTGAGACATCTTAATACAGTATTGGTCTAAATAGTTTACATGGCTTTAGTGACCTATCTCCAGATGTAATGGGAAATAAAAGCTGCCTTTTTTTTTTTTTTTGCCTGTTTTAACGCATGGCTATTACAAAAAGTAGAGGCGAAATTGGTGACCCTTGCCTTGTGCATTGGAGTAACTCAAAAGGTTGAGAGATGAGGTTATTAGGAGATACCATTGCAGAAGAATCAACAAATAAAATTTCGACCCATCTACGAAAGTAATCACCAAATCCAAAACGCTTAAGCACCTCGAGGAGAAGTTTAAACCCAACTCTTCCTCCTTCAGGTGTTCGGTGCGGCTGCCAAGCAGATCGACGTCTACCGGAGCGTCGTTTTTCCCATTCTGGACGAAGTCATCATGGGATACAACTGCACCGTTTTTGCGTGAGTGATGTCACATTCCCGCCTCCTCTGATCTGCGCTGTAATAACGTGTTTAAACTGGTTTCATGAGGATATAAAACCTGTCGGCTGATGTCTGCTTCAGCTACGGTCAGACGGGAACAGGGAAGACGTTCACCATGGAGGGGGAAAGGAGTCCAGGCGAGCAGTTCACCTGGGAGGAGGTGAGACTGGGTCCCTTAAAGATGTCTGTCTGTATATTCCCTAAATTCATGTTTTTAAGAATTTAAACAAGTGAATTTAATTGTAAAATGAGATTTTTTTTTTTTTTTTGATAATCATCTACTTGTTGCAGAAAAGTAAAAGTGCATTTCTCATCTGCTTTGACTCAGGCCCTGAAATGTCACATTCATACAGGTCTGTTTGAAATTATTCAGCTTTTTTTGATGCTGCAAGATGAAAAATGCTCTGAAACAGGAGCTGAAACTGATCAGATGACAGAAATGAACCGAAGCGAAGCTGAATCTGTCGATCTTTGCTTCTGGTTTGCTTTAGAAGTATCCAAAGCGCAGTTTAAATAAACACAAAGGTTTCCAAAGCGCTGTACAATAAAATAAATACAATAAAACATAATAAATAAATAAATAAATAGACTGTCCACCCCAAATAAAATATCTGTGAACATAAAATCAACAGCCTACGTAGAATTAAAAGCCACGGAAAAGAGATGCGTTTTAAAGGGATAGTTCGCCTCTTTTGACATGAAGCTGTATGACATCCCATATTAGCAATATCATTTATGAACATTTTCTTACCCCCTGCTGCGTCCTGTGAGCCGAGTTCCAGCCTCGTTTTGGTGTTGATGAAGGTAGTCCGGCTAGTTGGCTGGGGTTTAAAAAATAAAGCGTTCAAAAGAGTAATACATTTGCATCACAAAATCGTTCTCCAGGAAAAAGTCAGACCTCACAATCACTTGGCCCTATTTTCTCTCCCTTCGTATCACTGCCTGCTGTGTAGACCGTGCAGACCAAGCACTCCCCTGCTTACGAGCAGCAAACACCGTAACAGGCGCGGCTGTCGGCAGGAGGCAGTGATATGAAGGAAGAGAAAATAGGGCCAAGCGATTGTGAGGTCTGACTTTTTCCTGGAGGATGATTTTGTGATGCAAATGTATTACTCTGTTGAACGCATATTGTTTTGAGAAGCAAAACGCTTTATTTTTTAAACCCCAGCCAACTAGCCGGACTACCTTCATCAACACCAAAACGAGGCTGGAACTCGGCTCACAGGACGCAGCAGGAGGTAAGAAAATGTTCATAAATGATGTTGCTAATATGGGATGTCATACAGCTTCATGTCAAAAGAGGCGAACTATCCCTTTAAGTAGGTCTGAGGCAGAGAGGGTGCCAGAATAACCTCCTGTGGTCTGTGTGTGTTTAGGATCCGCTGGCCGGCATCATCCCACGAACGCTGCATCAGATCTTTGAGAAGCTCTCTGAGAACGGCACCGAGTTCTCCGTCAAAGTCTCCCTGCTGGAGATCTACAACGAGGAGCTGTTCGATCTCCTCAGCCCGTCCGAGGACGTCAGCGAGCGGCTGCAGCTCTTCGACGACCCGCGCAACAAGGTACGAGCCTTTTAATCTATCCCGCCGCTCAGATGTCTGGCTTCTCTGCTCTGACGCCTGTTTGCGTTGTAGCGCGGCGTGGTGGTCAAGGGCCTGGAGGAGGTGACGGTCCACAACAAAGACGAGGTGTATCAGATCCTAGAGCGAGGATCGGCCAAGAGGAAGACGGCCTCCACGCTCATGAACGCCTACTCCAGGTACGCGCCAGGGGGAACCTCCCCCGCCTCACAGCAATGAGCGTTAAAGGGATAGTTCGCCTCTTTTGACATGAAGCTGTATGACATCCCATATCAGCAACATCATTTATGAACATTTTCTTACCCCCTGCTGCGTCCTGTGAGCCGAGTTCCAGCCTCGTTTTGGTGTTGATGAAGGTAGTCCGGCTAGTTTGCTAGGGTTTAAAAAATAAAGCGTTCAAAAGAGTAATACATTTGCATCACAAAATCGTTCTCCAGGAAAAAGTCAAACCTCACATCTCTTGGCCCTATTTTCTCTCCCTTCATATCACTGCCTGCTGCGCCTGTTACGGTGTTTGCTGCTCGGAAGCAGGCGACTGCATGGTCTGCACAGCAGGCAGTGATACGAAGGAAGAGAAAATAGGGCCAAGCGATTGTGAAGTCTGACTTTTTCCTGGAGAACGATTTTGTGATGCAAATGTATTACTCTTTTGAACGCATATTGTTTTGAGAAGCAAAACGCTTTATTTTTTAAACCCCAGCCAACTAGCCGGACTACCTTCATCAACGCCAAAAACGAGGCTGGAACTCGGCTCACAGGACGCAACAGGGGGTAAGAAAATGTTCATAAATGATGTTGCTGATATGGTATGCCATACAGCTTCATGTCAAAAGAGGCGAACTGTCCTTTTAACCAGCCTGCCGTGCTCACCAGTTCTCTGCCGTGTCTCCGCAGTCGCTCCCACTCTGTGTTCTCCGTCACCATCCACATGAAGGAGATCACGCTGGACGGAGAGGAGCTGGTGAAGATCGGCAAACTCAATCTGGTAACAATCCGACGTGTTGGGACGGCAGCGGGAGCAGCTTTGAGTGAGTGTGAGTGAAGTAACAAGTGCCGTGTCCCCGACTAGGTGGATCTCGCCGGCAGCGAGAACATCGGCCGCTCTGGAGCTGTGGACAAACGCGCCCGTGAAGCGGGGAACATCAACCAGTCTCTGCTGACGCTGGGCCGGGTCATCACTGCTCTGGTGGAGAAGAGGCCCCACGTCCCGTACAGGTCAGGCTGCAGAAACCCCAAAGAATGAGGCACACATGAGGCAAAGCGTCATGTTCTGATGTAAATGTGCTTAATTTATACAGCACTTTACAAACAGTCTTTACGATGTACCAAAGTGCTTTACAGCAGGGAATAAATAAGGAGAAGAATAAGTAAAAACAATAAAAGAACAGTGAAAGCAATAAAATACAACAAAATCAAATAAGATAAAAGTGTCATCATACTACTGGGTATTAAAAGCCATCCTAAATAAGTAGGTTTTTAGCCTCGTCTCCCCCTCTCTCTGCCCCCTGCTTCCTGTCTCTCTGAACTTTCCATTAAAGGCACAAAAGCTCTTAAAAAATGTTTGTTTTTTTTATTTAAAAAAATAAAAAAATTCTACAAAAAATAAATGAATAAAACCTGCGTTAATGTGCGATAAAATATTTATCAGCGTTAAATAATTAATGCATTAACGCAATAATAACGAGTTAACTCGCCCAGCCCTAGTAAAAACAAATAAAAACAATAAAAGAACAGTGAAAGCAATAAAATACAACAAAATCAAATAAGATGAAAGTGTCATCATACTACTGGGGATTAAAAGCCATCCTAAATAAGTAGGTTTTTAGCCTAGATGTGAAGAGGCCCAGGTCAGAAATAAGACGCAGCTGGACGGGGGGCTTATTCCAGAGCCTGGGGGGAGCTTTGGGAAAAGGCTCGCTCACCCCAGGGTTTGTATTCTGACCTGGGCACTTCCAGCAGAAACTGATCTGCTGACCTCAGAGCTCTACCAGGACTGTTAAAAGCTCAGATAAATACGATGGGGCGAGGCCGTTAAGAGCTTTAAAAACAAACATTAAAAGTTTAAAATCAGTTCTCTAAAGGACAGGAAGCCAATGGAGGGAGTTAAGAACAGGAGTGATGTGCACACGTCTGTTGGTGTTGGTTAAAAGACGGGCAGCAGCGTTCTGCACCAGCTGAAGGCGGCTGAGAGAAGACTGGGAGACGCCAACATAAAGGGCATTGCAATAGTCTGACCCTGAACTTATTAGGGCATGGATGGCTTTCTGAAGGTCATGGCGACTTAAAAAGATTTTAACTTTGGCCAGGAGACGCAGCTGGAAAAAACTAGTCCGTCAGTCAGTTTCACTTTCTCTTGACTGTAATGCTCTCCGGGTGGACATAGCCTAGCTTAAACTAGGCACATTAATTATCTGCTAACATGAACAATGATCTAAAGTGATCGGCTCTAAAATGTGGATTATTTCTCTCTTCTTTCTCAGAGAGTCCAAGCTGACCAGAATCCTCCAGGACTCGCTGGGAGGTCGCACAAAAACCTCCATCATCGCCACCGTGTCGCCTTCCTCCAGCAACCTGGAGGTACGTCTGACGTCCGCTGAAAGCCTTCTGATTATAAGTTTTTAATGCTCTTTCTTTACTAATCTGCTTAGACATGTGTCGTTTTCATATTCTGTTCAGTAACCTTTCATCTCTGGGGGTGAAATGTCATCGAAATCCTTCTAAATTCAGGTGAATTGTTTCATAAAATCATTCCTGCCGGTGTGGATTTTGTCCTAATGAAGCAAACTGCTCTAAAAAGCAGTACAAACATGTCATGAAGCAGGTTCTTTCCAGTTCAAATGATTAAAATCTCTGCCAAGACGAGACTTTAACCCTCATACCTGATTTAAAACACAACTTCATTTCTGAAAAGGGACATTTTTGTCCCCTTTTAAAACGACCTAAAAACATGTTAATATTTTTTTTTTCCACTTTTTTTCATGGATCTTTTATTCCACTTCAGTTCTGATCATAACCAAGTTTTCAATTATTTTCAAAAATTTAACCCTTTAAATACTGGTTCATATGATGTAAACGCCAATTTCTGTAAAAAAAACAACAAAAAAAAAACACAAACTTCAAATTTGGGCTAAAAGGTTCAAATTGGCATCTAAAAGGTTAATCTTTTTGAAAATAATTGAAAACTTGGTGGTTATATTCAGAACTGAAGTGGAATAAAAGATTTATGGGGGAAAAAAGTGGAAAAAATATTAATATATGCTATTTTGGGGATCATTTTAAAAGGGGACAAAAATTAAGGAGTTTTTTTAAATCAGGCATAACAAAAAAAAAAATTAAATCAATGTTGATGCTAATCATTGACATATCCCAGACCATAATTATCCCTTCTCAATAATTCCATATTTTGAAAATACTGGCACCTAAAGGCTTAAAATTTGGGCTAAAAAGTTAAACTCGGTAGTTATGATCAGAACTGAAGTGGAATAAAAGATTTATGAGAAGAAAAAAAAGTGGAAAAAAATATTATATGATGTTTTTAGGCCCCTAAAATTAATTTTTTTTGTTTTGTTTTGTTTTTGTTTTTTTTTACACAATGAAAAATTGCATTGTATATGATGTGTGTTTGAAATTTAAAAAAATAGTCAAAAATGCACAACTGGACCAAATATGATGAGTATCACTGTTTCCAGTGTGAAATTAGAGGAGAAAGTACACCCCAAGTGGACAAAAATGTAAGATAAGGGATTAGGGTTAAGCTTATTTTTGGTCTCGTGGCCTCTTATTTCTGTGTTTTCTTTTCTTTCTGTAGTGTTTGAGCGCTCGTTTATTCGCTGTTTTATGCCAAATATTAAAAACCCGATTCATTCACCTTTGACTCCTGAGCATGACCCTTTTTTTTTTTTTTTTTTAATGTTTAGGAGACTTTGAGCACGCTGGAGTACGCCAGCAGAGCCAAGAACATCATGAACAAACCTGAAGTCAACCAGAAACTCACCAAGAGGACGCTCATCAAGGTAGAGAAGCTTCATCCGACCCCGAGACCCCTGTGCTGAGTTTTTAACAGCATATCAGCGGAGTAACGACAGGTTTGGTGCTCATATGTGCACATCGATGCTGAATTTATGAGGATATTCCAGCTGGGAACAAAGCAAAAAAACCTACGAGGTCTGAGGCACACTGAAGGCATCGTGATGTGAGGTTGTGGGTGGAAATGAAGTTTTAATTGTTGGATAATTGCTCTCTGAGATGGAACTGGGATGTTTTGGAGCTCTGCACATCTGAACGGATCGCAGAATGACGCCCAAATTAGATGTTATGTTGGGAGCGTTTTGAGCTGGGAGCAAAGAGGAGCTTCTTCTGCATGCCAGGAAGTGTCATTAAACACAACATCGGGGTCATTTTTAGTCGTTTTTGTCCTCTCAGGAATACACGGAGGAGATCGAGCGTCTGAAACGCGATTTGGCCGCCACGCGAGACAAGAACGGAGTTTATTTGTCTTCAGAAAACTACGAGTAAGTCGCAGTTTTGTTAATTCTATCCCATTTTCTTTCCCCCACTCGATGCACATTGAAGTTTCTACTAATGATTTACAACTAATTTTTATTACTCGTTTAATTTCTAATGTATCATTTCTAAATGAAGAAGAGAAAAATGTGATGTCATTATGACATAAAACCACGTAGAAAGTTCTATTGAGCGCATTTTTCCCTGACAGTTGATTGTCAAACTTGGTAATTTAGGATTTATACGACTTATACTCCAGAAAATACGGTAATTAACTAGTCTTCACTGGAAGCAGCTAAAAGCAGAGTTAGGACAGTTATATATTCATGTGCCAGACCATAAAGCTTTAAAAACGTCTCAGAACAACCCTGAAGCAGCTGCAGACCGATGCCCGGGTACAAGCTGGGACAGTAGTCCAGCCTCGGGGTGATTAGGGCTGTAATAACTGTCTATATCTAATAATCACTTCCGGAAAGGAAGGCATTCAGTTCAGCTTAATTAGGGGAAAAACTCCTTCTTCCAGTGAGTTTATCTGTCTGTCCAATTTGAGATTAGAATCAAATGTAAACATGAAAGGTGGAGAACCTCGGACGAAACAGTCGGTGGTGCTAATTCCCCAATAATGTGACCTGCTGCTGTGTGTTTCAGGAGTATGATGACTCAGATCACCTCTCACGATGAGCACATCTCAGAGTGCACGGACAAGATCGCCCTAATGGAGGAGGAGCTGAAGAAGGTACGAGTGCCTCGTTTGTCCTGCCAGATTATTGATCGTTATTAACAGATGAAACCAAAAAAAAAGGGTCTAAAATGTCAAATGTTATCTGGATTTTGCTCCAAATGCAAAGAAACCAACAAAATATAGACGCTAACGCTAGTTTCCAGTCAGTATTTATAGGATTGGCATCACATTTCTGATTCCAGTTGAAAGATGGAACTCCACATGTCTGAGTGAGCCCTGCACACCAGCAGCTGTACGAATGAATTCGTCACGTTTAAGGCAACAAAGATGCCATCAAAGGCCCAGAAAATGTCAAGCCATCGTAGAGCTAAAAGTTGAGGAAACCGTTTTTTGGAAGCTGCCGTATCTCAGCTCCTGGGAGCTCTGAGGTGGCTTCAGGCCTGGAAACGTGCACAACTAAAGCCAACATTCATCAGAATGAGCCAGAAGCAGAGATGGGGACTCGAGTCACTGTGACCTGGACCTGTGTTGATGACGTCACGAGTTCGTGCCCGCAACATATAGTGGTGCGAGTCGATGCGCCAGTAGTTGCAATTTTCTCCGTCACAGAGGTGGCGCTGCTACGTGAAGGTTACCGCTACTCTACAACCAGGGAAGTGGAGAAGAAAACAATGCCGCTGTCAAGAGCAGGAATACTGTAATTAATGATACTGCTGCAGTTTTCGGATCATTTACATTTTTTAATTCAGTTAATAGAGGTGAAGGTTTGAAGCCCCCGGCATCAACAGAGTCTCTGCCCTCTTCTTTGCCTTCACGTATCTGTCCCGTAGCTTCTTCCACACATTCTTCCAGAACTCTCCCTCTTTCCCCAAAGTTCTGCCAATCTCTGTGCACCAGTTTGGGGAGTTTACGTGCTCCCTGTGCTGTTTCACTGTAGTGTCGTACAGCTGCTGTACAAACGCACCTCCTGACTGAGCCGGTCTCACATCGGTCCATCCGGTCAGTCGTTGTTGGCGCCGCCAAGTTACAAAAATCGACTGGTGCACGACAACGGGAATGGGAAAGGGAAAGGGAAGCGCCATGCCTGAAACGTCATTTTGACGTCACGGTCCGCCACCGCCGTGACAGACGCGTCAACTATAACTCCGGCTTTATTCAGTTCATGTTTTCAGTTTGAATATAAAATTAATAATTAGCTAATATTATCCTGTTAGCCTAGTCAGTAGTTAGCTAACGTTAGCTTGGTATGATACGGGGTGGACAGGTTGGACACATTGGCCAATGATGTTTACTGACAGTTACTTATATCTTGTCTTTTCACTTTATTAAGATCAGATTCTGCAGGTAAAATTGCAATAATAAGGTGACTTGACTTGACTTCAAAGCTAAGACTTGAGACTTGCACTTGTGTTGAACATGGAGAGAACAGGCTGATGGATTTGCAGCACAGCTACAACTTTACCGTTCAGGCTCCGCCCTCGTAGCTCCAACAGTTGCTGACTCTGAACTGCAGGAAGCACAAGGCCAAACATCGGAAGTTTGAATGCTGGGATGAACCGTGACGGCCATTGTTTCGCCCGTTTTCTCTGCAGGTGACGGAGCTGTTTGTGGACAGTAAAACCCAACTGGAGCAGTGCGCCGTCGAGCTGGAGGAGAAGCAGCAGAGGTACGAGGCTTGCTGTGCCAGATACTAACGCTTCCTTGGAAAGCCGGGTTTCCGTTTCAATGAGTGGAAACTCTTAGAAGAAGCATTCAGTTTGTTTGATTCAGGAAATGATTAAAAACTGAGCTGCAACCTGGATGTGAAGTCGGAACACGAGCTCAGTGTTCCCGTGTCACTCCTGCTGTTTAAAGGGGACGTTAACGTGTTGCACAGAGCCTTCACCGGCGGCTGTTTAAGCCGGGGTAGTTTTTGAAAACTACACCGGTTAATATTAAGACATCTGTGCTGGGATGCATAGATCTTTTATTCCACTTCAGTTCTGATCATAACCACCAAGTTTTCAATTATTTTCAAAAATGTAACCCTTTAAATACTGTTTTTTTTATGATTTAAACACCAATTTCTGTTAAAACACACACAAAAACTGCTGTATTTTCAATATATAGAATGCAAAGTGAAATATTCTATGGGGGATTATTAGGTCTGGGATGTGTCATTGAGCTACAACATCAGTTTTTACAGCTTTTTAGTTTTTCTGCAATGGCAGATTACAGAAACGGCTCCCATAGACATCCATTATAATTAATACTATATATATATATATATAAAATGAAAAGTGATGATGCAGCCCAAACCACTTCTTTGCTGGAACCGGTTTCAAACTGACTCCACTGTGGCCCTTCCCGCCACCCTGTGGCAACACTACAGTCTATTTTACTCCCTTCAAACAGTTAAACTAAACTGCGTCTGATTCGCAGTTCCGTTTGGTGGTTTTTCAAATGATCTCTCCGGGTTTGCTCGGCCGGAGAATGGAAACCGGTTTCAGTGTGAACCGACTTAAAAAGATGTCCGTCTGTGCTGATTTCAGGCTGGAGGAGACGAGCAGAGACCTGCAGCAGACCAAAGAGAAGCTGACTGAGGAGGAGTTCATCTGCTCTGAGCTCAGCTCCGTCCAGGAGAGCTTGTACAGCACAGCTGGACAGGTAGCAGCTCTTTACCGTCACCTGTTACAGACCAGCCGACGCATCCAGCACCTTTGATTTGCACGCCTTTCCTCTGCTTCCCGTGCTTAAAATGCATCGTTGACTTCCTCTTTTTCTTCTTCTGTTTTTAACCAAACGTCCCTCTTTTTTTTTTTTTTTTTTTTTTTTTTTTTAAATATCTTCCTGCTGAACGTTTGAGCACATCTGGTGTTTCCTCCCACAGCTCCTGAGCACGGTGGACGCCAGCACCAGCGACGTGTCGGGCCTCCACGAAAAACTGGACCGGAAAAAAAAGGTCAAACTCTTTGCACCAATCGCATCTGTTCACGTGCGCATATTGGATCAGGATCAAGTCATTTAGTCACTTACACACTTAGTAAAGAAGCCAAATAACAACACAATGCTGGTGTGTCCTCGGGAGATGATCAGCTTCCAACTTTGGTCAGAGTTTTTCAACCAAACCACAAACACTTCCATTATTTCTGTGATTATTAATGTATTTTCTCACCTTCATTCACTGTTTAAAACCTAAGAATCTGTTGATCCTTTAGTGTAAAACTTCCTGTTCTGCAGCAGCTGCTCACAGAGAAGTCGTCAGTCCAAATAAACCATCTGCACACATCTGTAATTCTTCATAAAGAGGGAAAAAAAAAAGATTAATTAAAGAATAAACCTTAAAATGCGTTGACGTATCTGGTGGTCGTGGTCGTCAGTGGGTCTGACAGAGGCTCCGCCCACGAAGATCAACCTATTGGGTATGGGCGTCAATTGGGTATGGCAACTGCCACAACTTGGCTCCAGGGGAAAATGTAAATGTTCGCATTTCTAAAAGAAAAAAAAAGATGGAATTACTCTGTCCATTTGTATTGATTATTCTATTATTTAATACATATAAATTAACTACAAATGAAATTCTGAACAACACAGTCAATTTATCTAAGTATCATCTTCCCCAACACTTGTATCCCCTTTTGAAAGCACCTCCGCCGCTAATCTCAGCTTGAAAGAGCTGGATCCGACTTGGACAGCGATAAGCAAGGCCCGGGTGAGGGTACAACTACGGATGCGTAAAGCCGCATTTGACTGAATTGATCAAGACGTGCGTAGTTAAGTGTTTGTGTCCATAGTTACGTTAGCGTTTGCACACAGGCAAGCTACACAGCAGACTTTTGTGGAGATTATTTGCTGGGCATGTATATATTTATTGATTGATACTGTAGTCATGTGACTATAGTGAGCTTGCCATACCTTAGCTTTGGCTGATTGACGTCGCTGCTATAGGCACAGGCTGAATGAGTGTGCACACGTTTCTCTGACAGCATGTGCACAGCAACGTGCACGTGAAGTAAATCCCTGAGACGGGGAAAGTTGTCCCACAAGCTGAATGAGGTCCGGTTCTGTGAACTGTTTGGTGCTTTTTTTTATTTATTTTTTTTTATGGCTCAATTCCTCTATTTCAGAGGAACATGTTAAAAAGTCCTGATGAGAAGTTTGACACCGCAGCCAACAGCAGCACAACATCTGTACCAACACATCTGTACGAAGCAGAGATCCGATCCAAAGCCGACACACTGGAATCCATCCAGCTCCTGGCCATAGAAATGTTGTCTATAAATGCTATAAACCAGTTTCCACTCAAAGGGCCCGCCACTGTGTTTAGGGACACGGCTGTAAGCTTCATTCAAATGTCTCACGGATTTCAGGTGCTTTAGCTTTGGACTGTTAGGTCGAAGGACTACGGGGTCCAAAGTGTGGCAGACGGACAGAAAATCTGCACAAATATTCCGTCGTGACTAACGAACGGCGCCCAACTTGCAGGTGGAGCAGCACAACGTGCAGATCCAGCAGACTTTTGCTCAGCGGATGGACGGAGCCTTCGGCAACATTCAGCGGTGCGTTCAGGAGCACGGGGCCAAACACCAGCACATGCTGAGCAGCTACTCGCACGCCATCGGTAAGACCAGAGAGCCGCGGCGTTTCCTGAAAGTTTTCTCCAAGTTCAAATGAAAGAAATCGCATCTATTCAGTTTTTCTGCGCTCTTTCCGTTCAGATTCCGTCCTCGTTATGAACGAGGCGACGCTGAAAGGCGCTCTGACCGCCGTGGAGTCGGTGGTGGGCGGAGTCGGGTCGCTGGTGGCGGAGGGCGTGGCTCGCTGTCAGCAGCGCGTGCAGCAGCACGAGGCGCTGTGTCAGGGGGACAAAGACCTTCTGCTGCAGCTGCTGGTGAGTCGGAAATAAACGGAAGAAGTAGTTCTGACAGTAAACAAACCTTAAAGGGACAGTTCGCCTCTTTTGACATGAAGCTGTATGACATCCCATATTAGCAACATCATTTATGAACATTTTCTTACCCCCTGCTGCGTCCTGTGGGCCGAGTTCCAGCCTCGTTTTGGTGTTGATGAAAGTAGTCCGGCTAGTTGGCTGGGGTTTAAAAAATAAAGCGTTTTGCTTCTCAAAACAATATGCGTTCAAAAGAGTAATACATTTGCATCACAAAATCGTCCCTCCAGGAAAAAGTCAGACCTTACATCGCTTGGCCCTATTTTCTCTCCCTTCGTATCGCTGCCGACAGCCGCGCCTGTTACGGTGTTTGCTGCTCGGAATCAGGGGACTGCTCGGTCTACAAAGCACGCAGTGATACGGATCTAATTTATTTAATAAATTATTGATTGTTTATTTATTTATTATTTAATAAATATTTAAAATTATTATTTAAAAATAATAATTATATTTATCATGATGATATTTTATTATAATATATTTTATAAACCATTATAAAAAATATAATAATTTTGTCAAATTAATTAAAATATATTTTAAAATAATATATTTTAATATATTAAAACAATACAATATTTTTATAAAACATATAAAATATATTTTATACATGGCGCTAGCCGGAGAGAAAATGGGGCCAAGCGATGTGAGGTCAGACGTTTTCCTGGAGAACCATTTTGTGATGCAAATGCATTACTCTTTTGAACGCATATTGTTTTGAGAAGCAAAACGCTTTATTTTTTAAACCCCAGCCAACTAGCCGGACTACCTTCATCAACACCAAAACGAGGCTGGAACTCTGCTCACAGGACGCAGCAGGGGGTAAGAAGATGTTCATAAATGGTGTTGCTAATATGGGATGTTATACAGCTTCATGTCAAAAGAGGCGAACTATCCCTTTAAGGAAGCTGTGGTGGACACCCACAGGAGGAAAATGGAGGGAGCTTTTCTTCTATTCCGAAAGAGTTCAGGATGTTAAAGCTGTGGTCGGTAATAAACGAAGGTATTGTGCTGGGGTTTGTGTCTGTAGGAGGAGCATCAGCAGGACATGGAGGAGGTTCTGGCTGCTCGGACTCTGATGGGTTTGTCAGCCGTCAAAGAGCTCGACGACACTCTGAAAACCTCGGTGGAGACTCAGCGAGCTCTGGCCGACAAGGTGAGTCCGCGTCCTGCCGTGTTTTAGTCCAAAGGAGGACTGAATTCAAGTTCGTCTCGTGCGGCTTCACAAGCCTCCGTCATGTTTCGCCGTCTCTCAGGTGGAGGCGATGAAGGAGATGGGCGTGTCCTTCAGCGGGTTGGCTCAGGAGCTGGCGAGTCTGCGGCGGGCCGCCGTGGAGGGTCTGAGCGCCCTGCAGGCCGAGAACAACAAGCTGGGGGACGAAATTAGGCGGGCGCAGGAGAGACACCAGACGGTAAGAAGCTGGAACGGCCCTGTGCTGCATGTCGTTCCCCCTCTCTCTGCCCCCTGCTTCCTGTCTCTTGAACTGTCCTGTTCATTAAAGGCACAAAAGCCCAAAAAAATCATTTAATTTTTTTTAAAAGAAGCTGGAACAGGTCAAAGAAACACGTAAAAACTAGGGCTGGGCAACGATTAAAACTTTTAATCTAATTAATCACATGATTTCCCTGATTATTCGCATTTGTACTTTTTTTTTTTGTTTATAGTTACCATTGCAATTTAGTCTTTTGATTTATTGTAATTTATTTCTTGATTCATTGCTTGATTTGTTTTTGTTTTTTTTTCTCATTAATCCATCTGTTGTTTTATCCTGATGAGATGCGTTTAATTTTGTTTATTTATCTTAATGGTGAGGTTCTCGATAAGCCCTCCCAGGGTTTCTAACCTTTCCAGCACTGATTCATTGCAGCTTATTATCATTTATTATCTATTGTGTGTGTATATATATTTATTTTTATTCTTTTTTGTGATATAGTCTTGTTTGTAATGTTTTATTAAAGTACAAACAAACAATAAATAAAACACCCTTTTAGTCTTCTGATGCCTGCTGTGGCTTCTCGTCTCAGGGCATGAAGCGGACCATCCAGTGCCTGCAGGACCAGCTCAACCTGCAGACCATGCAGGCGCAGCAGGACTACGCTGAGCTGCGCTCGGCCTCTGAAACTCTGCAGAAACCCATCAGCAGGCTGCAGGAGGACCTCAGCAGGTGAGCTGGAGACCTTCAGGTCCAACCGTGCTCTGGTTTTCATGCTCTGTTGCCTCATGTTGGCGTCTCGGTGCTCCTCTCTGCAGCAGCTGCAGCTCCTTAGAGAATCAGGCTTCAGCCCAGGCGGACCACCTCTCCTCCACCTCCGCCTCCCTCGCCTCCTCTCTGCGTCTGACCGCCGCCGACAGCCAGCGGGCGCTGGAGGAGATGGACGGTTACTGCGCCGACCTCCACAGCTCCGTGTCTGGTACCAAACTGATCCTTTCCGACGCTTCGCACGCCTCCAACGCGGTTTCTGATGAGTGTTGGAGCGCTGTTAACTAATAACGTTCATGTGTGGCTGCAGGTCTGGTGGAGCGTGACCTCCGGTGGAGCCTCAGAGTCGGGGAGCACGCCGACTCCCGAGCCCAGGAACACCTGACCCTGACGGGGAAGAGTTCCACTGAAGCTCAGGCGCTGCATCAGGTAAATCATGCAGAAAATCTATGAAAATAATAGCATAGAAAATCCATGCAGCGCATAAAATAAAATTCACCATAAACGTATTAATTAATATCTAATACTAGACCTGATCTAATCTAATTAATTAGACCAATAATGTGTTTTTCTGTACCAATTTTCAGTGTAACGCAGTGAGTGACAGGTGTTCAGCCAATGATACGATGCGGTTTACCTACGCTATGCAGCCAATCAGAGCATTGATAGTGCAGGTTAGCTAGCTAACAACAGTGCGGCGGAGTTAGGAGTTAAGACACGCCCCTTATCATGGCGAAACCAACGGGCAGCACCAGCGATACGTCCACTCACCAAGCCAAAGTAAAACAGAAATGCGGTTCTTTTAGGATGGAATGGCTGTCTGAGTGCAAATAGAAGAACAAGCGAGAATTTTGTCTTTTTCATTTTAAGTGGGCCAAATCACTTATATTAAAAGTAAACTAATGAAAATTGCTGCTGTGATTTGTCTCTCTGAACTTTCCATCCATTAAAGGCACAAAAGCCCCAAAAAATAATTTAAAAAAAGAAGCTGGAACAGGTCAAAGCTGCAGCAACATCCTGAACGAGCTGCTTTAACACATAATAACTAGAGCTGGGCAAGTAGCTCAAAAAATTGGATAAATATTTACAATGATTGTATATTATTAATAATAATAATACCAATTCTAATAAAAATACTAGGGCTGGGCAACGATTAAAATATTTAATCTAATTAATCACATGATTTCCCTGATTAATCACGATTAATCGCATTTGTACGCAAAATCCAAAAATGAATCCAAAAGTAGTGTATAGCTTTTAGCATTTAGCTTTATTTTAAATGTGCTGCCATATGAATGAAAGTGCCATAACATTTGTTGTGCAAACACACTTTTACCATCAGCATCTTTCTGTAGTTTTTATGTAGAAGCCTCGCTCCACTGTCTGTTTCCTTGAATGACTTGCTGCTATCAGTTGTGTGTTTTGCCTTTAAGTGATATTTTAGACTGGAACTACTACGCTGAGAAGACGATTCAACTTGGCTGTAAAAGCAGGAGTTTTTTTTTTTTTTTTTTTTTTTTTTTATTTATTTATTTTGAAATGCGTGCTTTTATGTTGAAAAAAGTAAAACAGGAAGTAGCGCCGGTTAGCTCCGTGAGCTTCACACAGAGACCGAGGAGCACCTGTAACGGTTACCTGCTAGTTTATGATTCTTTTAATAAGCCATGTAACTTGCTATGATCCGAGGTGTGATACTGGTGTGTGGCCACAGCGTGCACATCTGATGTTGCTCACAGTGGTCCTCAGTGGTCCTCAGGGAGCTTGTGTGTTTGCCCAGACACATGAAAATTACAGGGAACATTGGTCCAGAGGTTTCTTTCCTGGTGGCAGCTGCGGTCGGAATCAAAGCCGTTTCTTTTCCGTCTCAGAACCTGAGAGGTGAAAGCATCTTTTCTAACTTTCTAACCGTCATCGTTACAGAGCGTGAAGGCGCACTGCGCCGAGCAGCTCCGGGCAGCCGAGGAGGAGCTCTCCAAGCGGCACGCGGAGGAAAAACAGGCTCTGGTGGTTGTGCAGAACCAGACCGCCCTGGACCGCGCTGCCCTGGAGCAGCACCGGGCTGAGCTGGAGGACCACGTGGAGAAGAGCCAGCTGCTGGTCCACAGCTTCCTGCGAGACGAGCTGCAGCAGGACGTTCCCACCGGTGAGACTTTTAAACCTCGTTTTCCTTTCTCTTTTTTTGTCAGTGTATATTGTCTATTTTAAAATATTGTGGTCTGCATATTACTTTTATCTGTCATATTTTACAATCTTAATCTGTTTTTACTCCAGGTGGAAATTAGCAAATGTTGCTACAACCTGGCACAAGGCATCTCTTCTCTCACGATTAATGCTTTTGTGCATTGTCCCTGTTTTAAATGAATGAAAATGAAACCTGGTACTCTCTCATTGCATCATGTTTGTGTTCTCAAACCCGTCCTGCTGTCGCCTTCAGGAACAACCCCTCAGCGACGGAAGTTTGTGTATCCTCGACAGCTGAACAAGTCGCGGAGCCGCTGCGAGCTGCTGGAGAACCTCCGGAGGCAGCAGGAGAGCCTCAGGAGGCAGGAGGAGGAGCTGCAGGCCACCATGGAGGAGGAGGAGGAGCTGGAGCTGGAAGAGGACAAACTCAGCCAGGTGGACCGCGTATGTTCGCACTTTTTCTTTTTCAGCTCCTCAAACATGGACCAGACACTTCGAGTTTCTTCACTTTTCACTGAATCCTCTTCTCCAGCTTCTGTTTCCTCATTCTTCCCTCATATTTCACTCGTCTGTCTTTGTTTCCAGGACTCTCTGGAGGACGAGATGAGCAACGGTAACGAAAGCTCGGCCTCAGGGCCCTCCTTCATCGACGAGAACCTCGTCTTCAACCAGAGCATACGCGTTCCTTTCTTCAAGGTGAGCTGGAAGTAAAACCTCAACACTTTTACCATCAGTTTCCTTTCTCCAGCTGGAGAGGATTCAGCATTTCTGATGTCGTTTCAAACAAACGGAGGGAAATGAAGCTGTGCCGTGTTGGTTATTGTGTTTTCTTTACTTCCCCAGCAGAAGAAGGGCAGTAAAAAGGACTCAAAGATCCTCTCCAAGCCAAAAGCATCAGAGAACGACTCCACTCCTCAGAAATCCAAACTGCCACTCCGCTGTCAGAACTGAAGCAGCTTCGATGTCTTTTAAAATAACATTATTACTGGTTTTATTGTCTTTTAAGTGTGAAGATGTAATGACATGTCTCGTTTACTTGTAAAAATTGAAATAAACGCCTGTTTTATACCTCTGTTAGTTGTTGGTTTTAAGTGTGAGTGGAAAAAAGTGACCTGATGAATCATCTTCAGCTCTAAGTTGGAGTGATTTTGTCTGAAATGAGGAACCAAATGGAAAAGGAAGCATCAGTCAGTCCCAGAATGATTAAAGCCTGATTTATGGTCGTAGAGCCTCCCGTATTACTACTGCATTTCTGATTTATTTTTAATTTCTTGGGATAATTTTACTTAGAAGATGATGTTCCCCAGAAGATGTTAATCCATCGACATGAATGAGAAACATTGTTGGGTCCTGATGGTTTAAAACAACTGAAACTTGGATTATATTCATTTATTTGAGGGTATTTGATGTTACTTTACAGTCTGAATTAATTTATTTAGGTAAGATGAGTGGAAAAGGAGTCTTCAGGAACAGTTCTCCAGGCTTCTTGAAGGACATCCCAAAGCTCTTCTTTGGATCTGGGCTGCCTTTTATTCCGTTCTATTCATTTCTGGTGGCATAAAACAGTTTAATCATTTAATTTATTTTTTTTATATATATATATATATATATCTGTTTTTCACAGATGCAACTAAAGAAATGGGAACAAATGATGTGTCTCTGTGACAGGCTGCTGGGAACAAAGTGCCTAAAGATCCAGTTTAAAATGGCTTGTTTGCTAAGTTGTCTGTTCTGTGTGGACACAACACTGGTTCATCCCTTGAGTTAGGAGCCTTTTTCCTGCCTGAATGGGTCATAGCTCAGAGTTAAGTGGCTTAACAAAGAAAAACTGGACTGAAAATGTCCATTCCTTCAGAAAGCTGGAGAACTATTGATCAGAACCACTTCAATATGGCATGAATAGAAGGAATTATCATGTGGTTGCAGGGAAGTGAACAGAACTTTTGTCTTCTATTAAACATTTTGACAAGAGCTGGCATGTATCCATGTGCATTATTCTGTCTGTGTGTGTGTGTTCAGTTTTTTAAAGGTATAATCCCGATCATATAGATCAATGAGCAGTGCTGACCAACATGTCATTGGGGTCATCAGGTGGGAACCTCCTTTCATCAGTGTTTCGTCTAGTTGGGCCCACGACACCTCCAGGAGGCTAGAGAGTGATCACTGGCGTCCCAGAGTCACCCCCCTAATGCCAGCCATCACTGCTCCTCACACCACAACAACCATCTTTTTTTAACAGCCACCAGCTTCCCCAGCCACTCACCAGCTGCACACCAGTCATAGCGGGGTGGGGATGCAAACCCTGGTTTGGGTAGGGGGTAATGAAAGTATAGAGGGTGCCAGAGGTGGAAGCAGGACAAGACACACTAGCAGATTCAGCACTTTATTAAGATCAGATTCTGCAGGTAAAATTGCAATAATAAGGTGACTTGAAAGCTAAGACTTGAGACTTGCACATGTGTGACTTGGTCCCATCTCCGTTATGCTCATTATGTTCAGGTACTGCAACTCTAAGACATATTTTGTCAGGTTGTAAAGTTAGTCTGTAGTCTGCAGGTATTGAAGATAAACGAAGGCAGGTAAACTTAGGAGGGTCTAAGGTGAAGAGAGTTGCAATTCAGTTTGTTCAAGAGGGGGAGAAAGTTAAAAAGACGATAAGGAGGCACGGCAGCTTGGAGGATGCTTGTGATTGGGAGATGCCGGTAGATTTAAGAAATAAGTTTGTGGTTCCCCAGGTGATAGCCTCAACAAATCTAAGGCCTGATATAGTCTTGTGGTCTAGGAGTAAAATGAGAATCTATTTCATAGAGCTGACTGTTCCTTGGCATGCTCTCAAAAACTCCTGACACCGCTTAAGAAATTAATTAAGTTTGAAGTTAGTCAAGCCTTATGCTAACCTTATGCTAGTTGGAAAATTAGCAGCTACTCTCATAACATCAGTAACTCGGATACAATATAACACCTACTGTGAAAACGACGTGTGCATTTAATTTATGTCGATGTAGACAGCCCCATTTCGGTAACACATAACTTTGCCTCAGTTACTAAGTTATTACTGCTATCGCGCTAATGTTATGATCCTTTCTTCCAGCGATTGACATCTGACTAAAACCTCATCCTATGCTTGTGAAAACACGTAACTTTGCCTCGGGTACTACCAAGTTATTATTGCCATCGGGCTAATGTTATGGTCCTTTTACCCTGCGATTTACATCTTACTGAAACTCACGTCCATAGCCTCATCCTATACTGTCAATCGCGTTATCATTTTCTTATGTATTTTGCAAAAAAACTATAACTTTGTGAAGAATTCAGTAGTTAGTCATGAACATTTTGGATGTATTGAACTTGTGTGTATTTGGCCAATTTAGAAATGAGAGTTTTATTCATGCATGTGTTTGTGAAATAAGAGATGTCTGGTTAAGAACGCGAGTTGATGAGTTAGGTCCTGTGTTAACAAGAACCTCTTTTAAAGGTGATAGAGAATGGAGCATTAATCCTTGTTCTGTGATGTGATATGTAGCCCAAAAAAATTGGTTGTGTCTGTAATGGCTCAGAACCTCCCTAAAAGGCTCTCTGAAACAGCTGTTACTATGCTGGGTTTGGAATGCCTCGTTTGCCCTTATTGGCGTCGTTTCAGAGCTTATCTGGCAACCTCATTATGAAATGCAGGTAGGTGTTGGTGCTCTTCGGTTGCCGTTGCTTGATTGGCTGCCCTTGCTCTCACTGAAAACAGAGTTATAGAGTAATACTCTGACTGAAAAGAAAGCTCATCAGAATCAGAATTCGTTTTATTGCCATTGTTAGTGAACAGTGTTCACTAACTAGGAATTTGCTGTGGCGTAAGGTGCAAACATAAAGAATAAAAATATATGAATATAAAATGTACAAGGTGTGTACAACAATACACAGTATCCGATATACAGAGCAACAACAGTGCAGCTTCATTAGTGCAGTTTTAATGATGTAAAGTGACTGGGGCAGGTTATGAGGTGATTATGAAGTGTTCATAAGTCCAACTGCAAGGGGGAAAAAACTGTTTTTGTGACGGGAGGTTCTGGTCCGAATGGACCGAAGCCTCCTGTCCGAGGGGAGCGGTGCAAATAGAGAAGGGTCAGCTGTGATCCGACCTGCTCGCCCCATAGTCCTGGAGACGTGCAGGTCATGGATAGATGGGAGGCTGCAGCTGATCAGCTTCTCAGCGGAGCGCACAGCTCGCTGCAGTCTGTCTGTCCCTGTCGGGAACTGACCCTCTACTGAGCATTAAATTCCAACTGAAGCCTGCTCGGAATCGTGGAAGCTTTGTGAAACTGTACTCCGTGAAATGCGCAGCGCAAAGGAAAAGTCGGCGGTTGTATGTACTGGGGATGCTGTTAAAAATAAATAAAAGCCATTGATCGCGAACATTGCTTTCCGGGGGAAGAATATATAACGATCGTAGTCCGCTTTCACAGCCTTGGAAGGCACACCTGTTCCTGTTTCTCGCCGAAGGGGCGTGTCTGAAACACGGGGTGGCTGTGGATTTGGGGGGGGGGGGGGGGGGGATTGCTGAAAAAGTGACGGATTGGCACTTTTTCTGGGGGATATTCAAAAAAGGGGAGTACTTGAAACAGAGGTTCTTCTGACACTTGCTGGCACTTCGTGTGTACTCCCCACAGCGGGGAGACTCAGAACTAACATCAAAAACGGGAAAAAGATGATTTTGATTCTCTATCCCCTTTAAGCAAACTCCTTGTATACGAACGATGTTCTTAATGTTTGAGTTTATATCTAGGGATCGTGATAATACTACAAGCGAAGTTCGATTATATATCGAGCCTTATTTGTATTTTAAATTCAGCGATTCTGACATGCGGCCCATAGGCTTACGCTGTGGAATCTTCGCCGTTGGTAGCGAACATGGCGCCCATGATTCGAGTTTGCCGAACTCTCTCTATGTACGGCTCTGGTCTGGACTTCCCCTGTGGGTCATGAGTTCAACAGAGACCTGCTATCTACTTATCTTTATTCTCAATGGGCCTCATAAGAACCTTTCGTACGCACAGATTTGTTCTTAAATCGTCCGTACGAGTGATTTAAGAGAATTTGTGCATTCACCAATCTTTTCGTATTTTACGTTTTCTTTCAGGTACGAACAGAATTTACGAGTGATCCAGAGCTGTCGTAGGAGTTTCGTAAAATAGTCCGCTGTTATTCAGATCAAGTTTGCTTGACTAATGGATTATATATTTAATTACTTTGAAGAAAACATAAATAAATATACATTATACCCCATAATGATGCTGACATTATTCTGTTTGACTTAAATTATGCACTAATTGAAGGTTAATTTGAATCTGTATATAACAAGGTCAATGGGAAGCGTAACCAGCGGCTGTCTTGCTACTTTTGGATGCCTTAGCGCATCAGGCTCTTGGAAGAGACCGTGTAGATATCCTTGCGGAGACAGACGAATGGCTGACATCGCGATTAAGATTCCCAAAGACTGTGCTGCTACAAATATGCAGCTTGCTAGAGCCACAACTCCAGGGAGAAACACGCCGATCAAACCCAATTCCACCCCACGTCCAGGTCCTCACCACCCTTGGATTTTTGGCCACTAGAACCTTTCAGAGGGAGATTGGAGACAGATCGGGGTGTCCCAGTCCTCTGTGAGTCGTGCGCTCCCTTGGTCATCAAAGCTCTCATCAGTTTATCACCCATGGTACATCAGATTCCCATACACCGCTGTCCAACAAGTACAAATTAAGAGGGACTTTCATCCTGTGGCTGGACTGCCAATCATAATCGGAGCACTAGACTGCACACATATACGCATCAAAACACCCGTGCTGTCATGGAGCGCACTGAGCTGAAGGCCAGGTGGGTGTGTCTCGATACCTCGTTCATGGCGCAATATTGCCATGAACGAGGGTCTCCTACTTCCTGAACCAGCCCAGAAGGTGTGGTGCCAGAAGACCCCCCTCATGGACCACCCCATCAAAGTGCCATCATGATGAGGCAACAACTGATTGCACGGCTTTAGTTGCAGTCATCGAGCGCCTGCCCATGGCGTAAGGGGTAGGGCCAAGGGGTGAAATGGGATTGGGCCTTTTTCTTTATAGACACTTTCTTTTTGACTATTTCCCCCGTTTCCCATTTTGAGAATATAGTCCAGCTTTTCAACACCTAGGGTGTTGTAATAACTGGTTGTTTATATTCAGCAGGGCAGAGAAAAATCTCCTTTTGTGGTAATTTTCGCTTCAACTCTTTCGAGTGGAAAATTTGTGCCTTTGCATCCACAAGAGGCTCTCTGCTTACAGTCCTGCTGGATTATATGAGAGGAAAATATCTAAATGATATTTTCGCTCTCCTTACACACAGTCACACCGTTTTTGTTACGGAATTTAAGCGCCTGTTTACGCAGGACTCCGCCGTCCTCACGGGTATTTGCCGGGCCCGTTTCCCCTCAACAGGAGGTACCTTTATCAATTAATAACCTGTCAGTGCCTAGGATTACAGGGTTTCTTGAGCAAAGCACAACTTTGCTCAAAACTCTTAATCAATACAAGAAAAATATATATATGATAACTATCATAAAATGTATTTACAACTCAGTGCTTTTTTTTTTTTTTTTTTTTTTTTAAATCTTTTTATTTTTTATGGCTCAATTCTTCCATTTCAGAAGAACATGTTAAAAAGTCCTGATGAGAAGTTTGACACCACAGCCAACAGCAGCACAACATCTGTACAACATCTGTACGAAGCAGAGATCCGATCCAAAGCCGACACACTGGAATCCATCCAGCTCCTGGCCATAGAAATGTTGTCTATAAATGCTATAAACCAGTTTCCACTCAAAGGGCCCGCCACTGTGTTTAGGGACACGGCTGTAAGCCTCATTCAAATGTCTCACGGATTTCAGGCGCTTTAGCTTTGGACTGTTTGGTCGAAGGACTACGGGGTCCAAAGTGTGGCAGACGGACAGAAAATCTGCACAAATATTCCGTTGTGACTAACGAACGGCGCCCAACTTGCAGGTGGAGCAGCACAACGTGCAGATCCAGCAGACTTTTGCTCAGCGGATGGACGGAGCCTTCGGCAACATTCAGCGGTGCGTTCAGGAGCACGGCGCCAAACACCAGCACATGCTGAGCAGCTACTCGCACGCCATCGGTAAGACCAGAGAGCCGCGGCGTTTCCTGAAAGTTTTCTCCAAGTTCAAATGAAAGAAATCACATCTATTCCGTCTTTCTGCGCTCTTTCCGTTCAGATTCCGTCCTCGTTATGAACGAGGCGACGCTGAAAGGCGCTCTGACCGCCGTGGAGTCGGTGGTGGGCGGAGTCGGGTCGCTGGTGGCGGAGGGCGTGGCTCGCTGTCAGCAGCGCGTGCAGCAGCATGAGGCGCTGTGTCAGGGGGACAAAGACCTTCTGCTGCAGCTGCTGGTGAGTCGGAAATAAACGGAAGAAGTAGTTCTGACAGTAAACAAACCTTAAAGGGACAGTTCGCCTCTTTTGACATGAAGCTGTATGACATCCCATATTAGCAATATCATTTATGAACATTTTCTTACCCCCTGCTGCGTCCTGTGAGCCGAGTTCCAGTTAAAGGGGAACTCCGGGGCATTTGAAGCGCATTTCCATTGCTAGAGGTTGTCAAATACTGACAGTAGGACACAGACCGGTGCAAATCTGCGCTCCCTGTGTGGAGATCGCACTGTTTGCTCAGCCTGTCATGCGAGGCTAATACGTGGTGGCTAGGGGCAAGCGCTAACCCTTCCACGTAAAACAACAACTTGCACACTGCAGAAACGTCACACCACTTTATAAACCATCCGACAATAAAGTCACAAGCCTTACCATCAAAACCATATGCATGGTTCTCACATTACTGGCATGGGGACGTTACAAAACAACTTTATAAACAGCATGTAACTCACCGGTTAGTTGTACGCTCGCGCATGTGAAAGCCCAAAAGAGTCAATGGACGATAATCTGGACGACAAAACAATTATTTTCTCTAGAAAAACTGCGTTCAAGTATTGAAAACATTACAACAATATTACTGGGCATGTATTGTTGTTTTGTTGTCAGTTTTGTTTTTCTAATGTTTGTACACTTATAACTGAAAAACCAATAAAAAGAGTATTAAAAAAAACACAAAAAACAATATGCGTTCAAAAGGGTAATACATTTGCATCACAAAAATCATTCTCCAGGAAAAAAGTCAGACCTCACAATTGCTTGGCCCTATTTTGTCTCCCTTCGCATCACTGCCTGCTGCCGACAGCGGCGCCTGTTACGGTGTTTGCTGCTTGTAAGCAGGGACTGCTCGGTCTGCACAGTTTACACAGCAGGCAGTGATACGATATTAATTTATTATTTAATACATTATTGATTGTTTATTTATTATTTAATATAATTGTATTATTTTAATAGAATTGTCACCGATTCTGTTCATAATTTTTATGGACAGAATTTCTAGGCGCAGCCAGGGCGTTGAGGGGGTCCGGTTTGGCGACCTCAGAATCGGGTCTCTGCTTTTTGCGGACGATTTGGTTCTGCTGGCGTCCTCAGGCCGTGACCTTCAGCTCTCACTGGAGCGGTTTGCAGCCGAGTGCGAAGCGGCTGGGATGAGAATCAGCACCTCCAAATCTGAGACCATGGTCCTCGGCCGGAAAAGGGTGGAATGCTCTCTCCGGGTCGGGAATGAGATCCTTCCCCAAGTGGAGGAGTTCAAGTATCTCGGGGTCTTGTTCACGAGTGAGGGACGAATGGAGCAGGAGATTGACAGACGGATCGGTGCGGCGTCTGCAGTGATGCGGGCTCTGCACCGGCCCGTCGTGGTGAAGAAGGAGCTGAGCCAGAAGGCGAAGCTCTCGATTTACCGGTCAATCTATGTTCCTATCCTCACCTATGGTCACGAGCTGTGGGTAGGGACCGAAAGAACGAGATCGCGAATACAAGCGGCCGAAATGAGTTTCCTCCGCAGGGTGTCTGGGCTCTCCCTTAGAGATAGGGTGAGAAGCTCGGTCATCCGGGAGGGGCTCGGAGTAGAACCGCTGCTCCTCCGCATCGAGAGGAGTCAGATGAGGTGGCTCGGGCATCTAGTGAGAATGCCTCCTGGACGCCTCCCCGGTGAGGTGTTCCGGGCCCGTCCCACTGGGAGGAGGCCCCGGGGAAGACCCAGGACACGTTGGAGAGACTATGTTTCTCGGCTGGCCTGGGAACGCCTCGGGGTCCCCCCGGAAGAGCTGGAGGAAGTGGCCGGGGACAGGGACGTCTGGGTCTCTCTGCTCAAGCTGCTGCCCCCGCGACCCGATCCCCGGACCAGCGGAAGATGATGGATGGATGGATGGATGGATATTTTATAATATAAAATTATAATCTAATAATACTCCCCCTTGAGCTGTCACCTTACCGTGGTGGGGGGGTTTGCGTGCCCCAATGAGTCTGGGAGCTATGTTGTCTGGGGCTTTAAGCCCCTGGTAGGGTCACCCATGGCAAACAGATCCTAGATGAGGGACCAGACAAAGAACAGCTCACAAGAACCCCTATGATGAGTGATACTTTTGGACGCCGTGTTCCCTTGCCCGGACGCGGGTTACCGGGGCCTCCCCCTGGAGCCAGGCCCAGGGGTGGGGCCCGCCGGCGAGCGCCTGGTGGCCGGGTCTGTGCCCGTGGGGCTCGGTCGGGCACAGCCCGAAGAAACAACACGGGTCCCCCTTCCTATGGGCTCACCACCCGTGGGAGGGGCCATGGGGGTCGGGTGCAGTGTGAGCTGGGCGGCAGCCGAAGGCAGGGACCTTGGCGGTCTGATCCTCGGCTACTGAAGCTGGCTCTTGGGACGTGGAACGTCACCTCTCTGCTGGGGAAGGAGCCTGAGCTGGTGCGCGAGGCTGAGCGGTTCCGGCTAGATATAGTCGGACTCACCTCGACGCATGGCTTGGGCTCCGGAACCAGCCTCCTCGAGAGGGGTTGGACTCTCTTCCACTCTGGAGTTGCCCGCGGTGAGAGGCGTAGAGCAGGTGTGGGCATACTTATTGCCCCCCGGCTGTGCGCCTGTACATTGGGGTTTACCCCGGTAGACGAGAGGGTAGCCTCCCTCCGCCTTAGGGTGGGGGGACGGGTCCTGACTGTTGTTTGTGCTTATGCACCGAACGGCAGTTCGGAGTACCCACCCTTTTTGGAGTCCCTGGAGGAGGCACTAGAGAGTGCTCCTCCGGGAGACTCCCTCGTCCTGCTGGGGGACTTCAATGCTCACGTGGGCAATGACAGTGAGACCTGGAGGGGCGTGATTGGGAGGAACGGCCCCCCCGATCTGAATCAGAGTGGTGTTTTGTTGTTGGACTTCTGTGCTCGTCACGGATTGTCCATAACGAACACCATGTTCAGGCATAAGGGTGTCCATATGTGCACTTGGCACCAGGACACCCTAGGCCGCAGCTCGATGATCGACTTTGTAGTCGTATCGTCGGACTTGCGGCCGTATGTCCTGGACACTCGGGTGAAGAGAGGGGCGGAGCTGTCAACTGATCACCACCTGGTGGTGAGTTGGCTCCGCTGGTGGGGGAGGAAGCCGGTCAGACCTGGCAGGCCCAAACGTATTGTGAGGGTCTGCTGGGAACGGCTGGCGGAATCCCCTGTAAGGAGGAGTTTCAACTCCCACCTCCGGCAGAGCTTCAACCATGTCCCGGGGGAGGTGGGGGACATTGAGCCCGAATGGGCCATGTTCCGTGCCTCCATTGTTGAGGCGGCCGACCGGAGCTGTGGCCGCAAGGTGGTCGGTGCCTGTCGTGGCGGCAATCCCCGAACCCGCTGGTGGACCCCAGTGGTGAGGGAGGCCGTCAAGCTGAAGAAGGAGTCCTATCGGGCCTTTTTGGCCAGTGGGACTCTGGAAGCAGCTGATGGGTACCGACAGGCCAAGCGGAACGCAGCCTCGGCGGTTGCTGAGGCAAAAACTCGGGCTTGGGAGGAGTTCGGGGAGGCCATGGAGAACGATTTCCGGACGGCCTCGAGGAGATTCTGGTCCACCATTCGGCGGCTCAGGGGGGGGAAGCGGTGCACCGTCAACACCGTGTATGGTGAGGGCGGGGCTCTGCTGACTTCAACTAGGGACGTCGTGAGTCGGTGGGGGGAATACTTCGAGGGCCTCCTCAATCCTACCGACACGCCTTCCGATGAGGAAGCAGAGTTGGGGAGCTCGGACGTGGGACCTCCCATTTCTGGGGCTGAGGTTGCCGAGGTGGTCAAAAAACTCCTCGGTGGCAAGGCCCCGGGAGTGGATGAGGTCCGTCCTGAGTTCCTCAAGGCTCTGGATGTTGTGGGGCTGTCTTGGTTGACACGCCTCTGCAGCATCGCGTGGACATCGGGGGCAGTGCCTCTGGACTGGCAGATCGGGGTGGTGGTCCCCCTCTTTAAAAAGGGGGACCGGAGGGTGTGTTCCAACTATAGGGGGATCACACTCCTCAGCCTCCCTGGTAAGGTCTTTTCGGGGGTACTGGAGAGGAGGATCCGCCGGATAGTCGAATCTCGGATTCAGGAGGTGCAGTGTGGTTTTCGTCCTGGCCGTGGAACAGTGGACCAGCTCTATACCCTCCGCAGGATCCTGGAGGGAGCATGGGAGTTCGCCCAACCGGTCTACATGTGTTTTGTGGACTTGGAGAAGGCGTTCGACCGTGTCCCTCGGGGACTCTTGTGGGGGGTGCTCCGGGAGTATGGAGTGCCGGACTCCTTGATATGGGCTGTTCGGTCTCTGTATGACCGGTGTCAGAGTTTGGTCCGCATTGCCGGCAGTAAGTCGGACATGTTTCCTGTGAGGGTTGGACTCCGTCAGGGCTGCCCTTTGTCACCGATTCTGTTCATAATTTTTTATGGACAAAATTTCTAGGCGCAGCCAGGGCGTTGAGGGGGTCCGGTTTGGCGACCTCAGAATCGGGTCTCTGCTTTTTGCGGACGATTTGGTTCTGTTGGCGTCGTCGGGCCGTGACCTTCAGCTCTCACTGGAGCGGTTCGCAGCCGAGTGTGAAGCGGCTGGGATGACCATCAGCACCTCCAAATCTGAGACCATGGTCTTCGGCCGGAAAAGGGTGGAATGCTCTCTCCGGGTCGGGAATGAGATCCTTCCCCAAGTGGAGGAGTTCAAGTATCTCGGGGTCTTGTTCACGAGTGAGGGACGAATGGAGCAGGAGATTGACAGACGGATCGGTGCGGCGTCTGCAGTGATGCGGGCTCTGCACCGGCCCGTCGTGGTGAAGAAGGAGCTGAGCCAGAAGGCGAAGCTCTCGATTTACCGGTCAATCTATGTTCCTACCCTCACCTATGGTCACGAGCTGTGGGTAGTGACCGAAAGAACGAGATCGCGAATACAAGCGGCCGAAATGAGTTTCCTCCGCAGGGTGGCTGGGCTCTCCCTTAGAGATAGGGTGAGAAGCTCGGTCATCCGGGAGGGGCTCGGAGTAGAACCGCTGCTCCTCCGCATCGAGAGGAGTCAGATGAGGTGGCTCGGGCATCTTGTGAGAATGCCTCCTGGACGCCTCCCCGGTGAGGTGTTCCGGGCCCGTCCCACTGGGAGGAGACCCCGGGGAAGACCCAGGACACGTTGGAGAGACTATGTCTCTCGGCTGGCCTGGGAACGCCTCGGGGTCCCCCCAGAGGAGCTGGAGGAAGTGGCCGGGGACAGGGACGTCTGGGTCTCTCTGCTCAAGCTGCTGCCCCCACGACCCGATCCCCGGACCAGCGGAAGATAATGGATGGATGGATGGAATCTAATAATAATATTATATTTATCATGATGATATTTTATTATAATAAATATATTTTAAAATAATATATTTTATAAACTATTATGAAAATATAATATTTTTGTAAAATATATAGTATTTTATAAAATATATAATATTTTAATATATTAAAATAATATAATATATTTTATACATGGCGCTAGCCGGAGAGAAAATAGGGCCAAGCGATTGTGAAGTCTGACTTTTTCCCGGAGAACCATTTTGTGATGCAAATGTAATACTCTTTTGAACGCATATTGTTTTGAGAAGCAAGACGCTTTATTTTTTAAACCCCAGCCAACTAGCCGGACTACCTTCATCAACACCAAAACGAGGCTGGAACTCGGCTCACAGGAGGGGGTAAGAAAATGTTCATAAATTATGTCGCTGATATGGGATGTCACACAGCTTCATGACAAAAGAGGCGAACTATCCTGAATCATGAATTTTATTTTATGCACTGCATAGATCTTCTTGTGCGCTGAGAATGTGCGAGCAACTTTGCTCTTTACCTGATGCAGCGCCTGAGCTTCAGTGGAACTCTTCCCCGTCAGAGGAGGTCCGCCTGGGCTGAAGCCTGATTCTCTAAGGAGCTGCAGCTGCGGCAGAGAGGAGCACCGAGACGCCATCGTGAGGCAACAGGAGCATGAAAACCAGAGCACGGTTGGACCTGAAGGTCTCCAGCTCACCTGCTGAGGTCCTCCTGCAGCCTGCTGATGGGTTTCTGCAGAGTTTCAGAGGCCGAACGCAGCTCAGCGTAGTCCTGCTGCGCCTGCATGGTCTGCAGGTTGAGCTGGTCCTGCAGGCACTGGATGGTCCGCTTCATGCCCTGAGACGAGAAGCCACAGCAGGCATCAGAAGACTAAAAGTGTTTTATTTATTGTTTGTTTGTTTGCACTTTAATAAAACATTACAAACAAGACTATATCACAAAAAAAGAATAAATATATATATACACACACACACACACACACACACACACACACACACACACACACACACACAATAGATAATAAATGATAATAAGCTGCAATGAATCAGTGCTGGAGAGGTTAGAAACCCTGGGAGGGCTTATCGAGAACCTCACCATTAAGATAAATAAACAAAATTAAACGCATCTTATCAGGATAAAACAACAGAGGGATTAATGAGAGAAAAAAATAAACAAAAAAATAAAATCAATAATCAAGCAATGAATCAAGAAATAAATTGCAATTAATCAAAAGACTAAATTGCAATGCAACTATTAACAAAAAAAAGAAAAAGTACTAAGACAGTCCCATAGAGTACAAGTGATCTTTTAATTTAGTTTTCCTCAGCTGTGACACTAAAACGGGTTCCTCAGTGAGAAGAAATCCAACTTTAAGTGGAATCCTTTAACATATTGCCTCAGTTAGGACAAACAGGTTGAGCATCCTGGGAGATTTAACATGGAGAACCTTTGACAGTTGTGGATGTGCTGTTGCACATCAGATTGTGCACAAAACAAGTCTCTTATTGCCTGTATTCCAGGCTGGCTAGTTGGCTGGGGTTTAAAAAATAAAGCGTTTTGCTTCTCAGAACAATATGCGTTCAAAAGAGTAATACATTTGCATCACAAAACCGTTTTCCAGGAAAAAGTCAGACCTCACAATCGCTTGGCACCATTTTCTCTCCGGCTAGCGCCATGTAGAAAATATATTTTATATATTTTTATAATATTTTATAAAATATTATATTATTTTAATATATTAAAATATATTATTTTAAAATATATTTATTATAATAAAATATCATGATAAATATAATTATTATTAGATAATAATTTTATATTATAAATTATATTAAATAATAAATAAATAAACAATCAATAATGTATTAAATCATAAATTAAATTCGTATCACTGCCTGCTGTGTAGACCGTGCAGACCGAGCAGTCCCCTGCTTCCGAGCAGCAAACACCGCAACAGGCGCAGCTGTCGGCAGGTGTCTTCTTTCCTTTTGTTTCTTTTCCTTCTTCCCTTTGCAAATATGAGGCATCCCAGCATTCAAACTTCTGATGTTTGGCCTTGTGCTTCCTGCAGTTCAGAGTCAGCAACTGTTGGAGCTACGAGGGCGGAGCCTGAACAGTAAAGTTGTAGCTGTGCTACGAATCCATCAGCCTGTTCTCTCCATGTTCAACACAAGGAGCCACACTCACAGCTTCGCCCTTATCAGCATATCACGACTTTATGATCTAATAAAAAAGTAATCCATCAGCCGTTTGGTGTGAATCTAAACGGGCGCAATAATCAGCCTTCAGTCCACGTATGCCATCCCGTTATCCATCATTCATTACTCGCTCCTGGCCAGATTCAAGGTAAACACAAGAAACTTGTGCTAAAGAAAAAAAAATAAAAGGACCAGACTCAGTGAATAATTCCCTATACTCCCTATATAGATCAGTGAGCAGTGCTGACCAACATGTCATTCGGGTCATCAGGTGGGAACCTCCTTTCATCAGTGTTTCGTCTAGTTAGGCCCACGACACCTCCAGGAGGCTAGAGAGTGACCACTGGCGTCCCAGAGTCACCCCCCCTAATGCCAGCCAACACTGCTCTTCACACCACAACAACCATCTTTTTTTTCCCACAACCACCAGCTACCCCAGCCTCTCACCACCTGCACACCAGTCACAGCGGGGTGGGGATGCAAACCCTGGTTCGGGTAGGGGGTAATGAAAATATAAAGGGTGCCAGAGGTGGAGGCAGGACGACACACACTAGCAGATTCAACAGACAAACTCACCTAAACAGTCTTACAATCACTAAGAATTAGTGATGTGGCGTTTGAAGCGAGGCCTCGGAGCATGTGTCGAGCAAAAAGGGGCGAGCCAGATGAAGCGTTGGTTCGAGGCTTGTATCGTTTCCATAAAAATCACGTGACTGATGACAAACGAGGCCTCGGATTCAGTGTACACGTCACTGATTCATTTTGAGCGTCACTATGGCATAAAAAGGGTTTGAACCTTGCGGCACTTCGAGGGTTTTGAGTTGGCGTTTGGCATTGGTGAGAGGTAGAGTGTGCGTTGGTTGTATCAGAGTTAGTGGTTAAGTTCAGTTATTATATCATCTATTATACTGCATTTAGAATATATCGTAATTAGGTTAGAATAGTGTTAGAATAGTTATATAGGATATGAACCCTCGTTTTTCGCGGGGGTTACGTTCCAAAAAGAACCCGTGATAGGCGAAATCCGTGAAGTAGTAACCTTTATTTTTTTTTTACAAATAACTACTGTAGGCCTACTGTAACATAATAATTTGAATCATCAATACGAACTGAAGGCTTCAAATTGCGGAGATCAGCACCGCCCCACCGCGACCCGAGTCATTGGATTAGAACGGGAGAAAATGAAAAATGATTATGAAAACAAAATACAAAATACAGTAGGACAAATAGTGACTCGCGTGTATTTCACTGCTCTTCTGACTGAGCCGCTGCATTCCTGACTCAGCGTTTTTTTTCTTCTAAAGCCCGCGGTGCAGGTGTGTTTATTCGAGAGAAGAACATTGTTATCGGTAGTTGTTGTCGCTCTTTTTTCTTCTGGGCATATTAAACCGCAACGTTATTGACACACATTTTTTTAAATAAAAAACAATAACTTATATTTGTCTGTTGCCCATACTGCTCGGTTACAGTTCATTCCTGACTCCCGGTCCCATAAGCACTTTCATACTCCCAGTTCCATAAGCACTGTAGTCAGTGTAGCCTACATCATTGATATATTTCATTTGAGTGATCAACACCATAGCACTCAATAATACTTCCATATATGCAGTTTTCACACATTTATTTTCATTGAGACACAGTGACAAAAATTGTTTATTTTATATTGCAGGATGCTCTAACTGAGTTAATTTAGTCTGTCATATATTCCTTTTGCACAGCAGGTGTCACTAGAGAGACCGTTTCAATGAGGCTTCGGGTAATGAACCTTTTGGCGAACCTTTGGGCTGGAAAGCCTCATTGGTTCACAAAGCCTCATTTTGCCATCACTACTAAGAATGCCAGCAAAAACAAAGCCATACAACTCACTCCAAGCCAACTCACCCAAAATGGCCGCCTGGTTTCAAAAGGATCACATGGGCCAAACCCTCCACTTAAATATCTTGAACTTCTTCTTTGCTTTTTCAAAAGTCTGTTTTCCCTAAGTGCTCCCCCTGCTGGGCCCCCAGCTGCTATTGCTTCTTCTAATCCAAATCCACTGACTGGACTTTACTGGCTCATCTGACACTTCTGTAACCCAAGTTAAAATAACCCTCACTAAAAATAAGCCTTTTCATAAAAATAGTTCTCAAATGGATAAATAGGAAGTAAATAAATAAATAGAGAATAAATACATCTTTAAAAAGTTAAAAATATAAAAAGTCAGAATTACAGACAGTAGGAATTCTGTATTTCATGTTATGTACTTCTTAATACTTCATGTATTTCATGAAGAAGCTAGAAGGGTTGTGCTGTGAAAGAGAGAAAGATAAGAGAAAATTGACGATTCAAAGTCTACCTGCTGTCTAAAACATTTTTCCAATTTTGGAGAAGGAGCTTTCCGCAATTTTTTTTCTTTTTTTTTTCAACCTGACTGTGTTCGGGAGTGTTATATTACAGTTACAGAACTGGACTTGGTGAGTTAAAAAGTGTACAGCTGCTCTGCTTCTGCCCTCAACTCCACATATCTAAGCTATGGACCTCTTCGGCAAGTCTATCTTCGAGTGGATTCATGCTTCTTCTTCTCCTTCACTTTCTACCATGGCGTTTGAAAACAGCGGTCTTTTATTAGGGGATGAAACCGGAAGATGAACACGCCGCCGGATGTGATGTAGATAGTGGCTTGCGTCTTGCGTGAAGTTTATAAAATTGAGGTGACACACGCAAGCACGCAAAGGGAGGCTTGCAACCGCGCAAGGGCTTGCGTTGCGTCTTGCGTCACCGACCATAAATTGGGCTTTAGAGTTGCAGTACCTGAACATAACGAGAATAACGGAGATGGGACCAAGTCACACATGTGCAAGTCTCAAGTCTTAGCTTTCAAGTCAAGTCCTGTAATAGGTCAAGTCACTGCTCACTGATCTATATCATAGGGATTATACCTTAAAAAAACTGAACACACACACACACAGACAGAATAATGCACATGGATACATGCCAGCTCTTGTCAAAATGTTTAATAGAAGAGAAAAATTCTGTTCACTTGCCTGCAACCACATGATAATTCCTTCTTTTCATGCCACAGTGGTCCTGATCAACAGTTCTCCAGCTTCCTGAAGGTCTTTTAAATTTTTTCTGGACATTTTCCTGCTTTTTCACTCATTTTCAGTCCAGTTTTTCTTTGTTAAGCCACTTAACTCTGAGCTATGAACCATTCAGGCAGGAAAAAGGCTCTTAACTCAAGGGATGAGCCAGTGTTGTGTCCACACAGAACAGACAACTTAGCAAAGAAGCCATTTTAAACTAGATCTTTAGGCACTTTGTTCCCAGCAGCCTGTCACAGAGACACATCATTTGTTCCCATTTCTTTAGCTGCATCTGTGAAAAACAGCAAAGATAACACAGTCTGACAGACAGAAAACAGGATTTCTGCAGCAACAAGGTGATTCCCAAAGAGCTGTTAGCTGAAAACTTGGCATATCTCAGCATGCTGTGCAGCGTGTCCTTAAAACATTTGAGGAAACTGGACAAGTGGAGGACAAAAGAAGAAGTGTCAGGCCTAAAGAACTATCTACAGCAGATGAACAGGATCTGAAAGTGATGTCCTTAAGAAAGAGGAAAAAATCCAGCAAAGACCTGACACAGGAGCTGAGAGATGCATCTGGACCTTCAGCTGATCCATCAGCTGTTGGCCCAAGCCTCATCAGAAATGGGCTCCATGGAAGGGTGGCTGTCAAGAAGCCGTTCTTAAGGAAGGGAAACAGGGAGAAAAGGCTGAGCTGTGCCAAAGGACACAAGAAGTGGGCTGAAAATCAGTGGCAGCAGGTCTGATGGAGGGATGAATCCTCCCCAGAGCCCGGAGCTCAACATTACTGAAGCAGTGTGGGATCATGTTGGCAGAGAACGCAACAAAAGGCAGCCCACATCCAAAGAAGAGCTTTGGGATGTCCTTCAAGAAGCCTGGAGAACTGTTCCTGAAGACTCCTTTTCCACTCATCTTACCTAAATAAATCAGAAATGCAGTAGTAATACGGGAGGCTCTACGACCATAAATCAGGCTTTAATCATTCTGGGACTGACTGATGCTTCCTTTTCCATTTGGTTCCTCATTTCAGACAAAATCACTCCAACTTAGAGCTGAAGATGATTCATCAGGTCACTTTTTTCCACTCACACTTAAAACCAACAACTAACAGAGGTATAAAACAGGCGTTTATTTCAATTTTTACAAGTAAACGAGACATGTCATTACATCTTCACACTTAAAAGACAATAAAACCAGTAATAATGTTATTTTAAAAGACATCGAAGCTGCTTCAGTTCTGACAGCGGAGTGGCAGTTTGGATTTCTGAGGAGTGGAGTCGTTCTCTGATGCTTTTGGCTTGGAGAGGATCTTTGAGTCCTTTTTACTGCCCTTCTTCTGCTGGGGAAGTAAAGAAAACACAATAACCAACACGGCACAGCTTCATTTCCCTCCGTTTGTTTGAAACGACATCAGAAATGCTGAATCCTCTCCAGCTGGAGAAAGGAAACGGATGGTAAAAGGGTTGAGGTTTTACTTCCAGCTCACCTTGAAGAAAGGAACGCGTATGCTCTGGTTGAAGACGAGGTTCTCGTCGATGAAGGAGGGCCCTGAGGCCGAGCTTTCGTTACCGTTGCTCATCTCGTCCTCCAGAGAGTCCTGGAAACAAAAACAGATGAGTGAAATATGAGGGAAGAATGAGGAAACAGAAGCTGGAGAAGAGGATTCAGTGAAAAGTGAAGAAACTCGAAGTGTCTGGTGAGCTCATCGTGGTTCTGATGTCCATGTTTGAGGAGCTGAAAAAGAAAAAGTGCGAACATACGCGGTCCACCTGGCTGAGTTTGTCCTCTTCCAGCTCCAGCTCCTCCTCCTCCTCCTCCATGGTGGCCTGCAGCTCCTCCTCCTGTCTCCTGAGGCTCTCCTGCTGCCTCCGGAGGTTCTCCAGCAGCTCGCAGCGGCTCCGCGACTTGTTCAGCTGTCGAGGATACACAAACTTCCGTCGCTGAGGGGTTGTTCCTGAAGGCGACAGCAGGACGGGTTTGAGAACACGAACATGATGCAATGAGAGAGTCCCAGGTTTCATTTTCATTTATTTAAAACAGGGACAATGCACAAAAGCATTAATCGTGAGAGAAGAGATGCCTTGTGCCAGGTTGTAGCAACATTTGCTAATTTCCACCTGTAGTCCACAAGTAAGGTAAACTCAACTCAACTTTATTTATAAAGCCCTTTAAAGGGGAACTCCGGGGCATTTGAAGCGCATTTCCATTGCTAGAGGTTGTCAAATACTGACAGTAGGACACAGACCGGTGCAAATCGGCGCTCCCTGTGTGGAGATAGCGCTGTTTGGGCAGCCTGTCATGCGAGGCTAATACGTGGTGGCTAGGGGCAAGTGCTAAACCTTCCACGTAAAACAACAACTTGCACACTGCAGAAACGTCACACCACTTTATAAACCATCCGACAATAAAGTCACAACCCTTACCATCAAAACCATATGCATGGTTCTCACATTACTGGCATGGGGACGTTACAAAACAACTTTATAAACAGCATGTCACTTACCGGTTAGTTGTACACTCGCGAATGTGAAAGCCCAAAAGAGTCAATGGACGATAATCCCATATACAAAACAATTATCTTCTTTAGAAAAACTGCGTTCAAGTATTTAAAACATTACAACAATATTACTGGGCATGTATTGTTGTAATGTTTTAAATACTTGTAATACATGCTCAGACATAATCGGAATTAAAATTTCGTGACTCTGAGTCTCCCTAACAACACAGTAAAATAAAAAATAAACAGTAAACACTGAATAAAAAAAAGTCTTAATATAAGAAAATATTAAAAGTAGTAGAAGGAGAAAAAGCATAAAATGTGAAATATAGACAATTAATGTGAAATTAAACAAGGAAGACTAAGAGGCCACCTGGATAAACACGCAGTGATCACCCATAGGTAAATATCCTGCATGACTGTACGCATGAGCAGTACCTCACATGTTCAATCACGAGAGTTGTAATTAGCCTACATGGGTAACGCGTGCCTTCAATGCATGCATGCATTACTCTATCCTATCGGCCGAGCTTAATTGACTAACCCTCCAAATATTGAATCGCAACTCCTCGTTTCTTCTCAGTGGAAATTTATTTCTATTGATCTGAAAGAATGACGGAGAAGAAGGGAAAATATGGGTGAGTTTGTTTTTTTCATACCGATATGAACTTTTTGTGCTTGCTTTTGATTCTTGTTTAGGCGCTCTTTGTTTTTTTAATAACAGTGTTGTTGTTTTATGGGAATTGGACAACATTTATATCGTTAGTGTCTAGGAAAATATTATCATGAAATAGACTAAAGAATTGCCTAAGTTCCCTACTATTAATACTAACTGTTCTTAAAGACATGCTATGCAACTTTTTCATGGTCATAAAATTGCTTGGCAATCATCAGATTGCTTGGCTGACCCGTTCCAATGAAAACGGTGACATTTCCATCTCCATCTGGTGGCCCTAGCCCGAAACAGCGCTTGCAACTTTACCTGTGGCGGCGCGTGCTTTGTTTAGCTCTGGAAGTCTCGCGACACACGAGAGCCGAGAACTACTGCTTCACGGCAGGTCGTAAAGGACTCTGAGCCGAGCCAGGTAGCCTGATAGACACACCCCCTCTCCATTAGCTGTCGACGTCTAAATTGAATGCGGTTAGCTTCTAGAGTTGTAATATAGTTTGTAATAGATGTTGTGATGGCAGAACCACCGCTACTTGCCCGTCTGACCGCTGAGTCACCCAGAGCCAGCGATTCAGCGGTCAGACGGGCAAGTAGCGGATCCATGCCAACTCGGAGCTTTTTAAGTTTCGTCTTGACGAGCGAGCACCCAGTCGGCAGCTACAGGCAGCTACAGGCTCGGTTAGCGTGGCTTCATGCATCTTGTACAGTCGTTGAAAAATAATCATTTAGTGATATAGGGAGGGCAAGATCATTCCATGTTGTTTACTTGTAGGTCTAAACTCAGCATTGCCTCACCTAATGCTACCACATTTGTCGCTGTGTAAATGCACACACTAGCTGTTGTGTCTGGCTTTCAGATAAAATGGCATTGAATTATTACTTGACAAAAATAAATGAAGGAACTTGTAGCCGTAGGCTGCTCTTTGATTTATCAAAATGAATTGATAAATGGGACCAAAAAAAGGCGAGGCGTATAGCCACTAAACGGCAGAAAGGGTTTTTTTTTTTTTTTTTAATAAGTGACTCAAGTGATTCAAGTGGTCAGTATAACTCGAATCCCCTCCTCGAAATGATCCAATCAGCCCGGATTGCCCAAAAGATTCGAGTTAAGCATCTCTACTTCTCCAACTCTCTGCCAGTGTCTTGAAAAATAAACCGTAAATTGCCTCTGGTGGGTTTACGACAGTCTGGCTAGACTGTTGCTTATTTTCTACGGAGCTCCCCCTACAGCTTTGGGGTGTGTATTGCATGGTAAACAAACCCCATATATTACTGAGCCCCGATTTAATTAGTTACGTGAAAAATGAACTGAATTGTGCTTTTTTCTTAAATATTTTCCATCTAGAATTGTCTTCAAAACATTTGGAAAGGTAAGAATCAGACTCTAATGCATTTCCAAATTTGAATATGCACTAAGAGAGGCAAATCATTTTTGACAATAACAAAACATTTTAAGCTGGCAAATTATTTGTGTTTTATAATATATTTTTATATTATATTTACGTGTAAAACATACCTGTTTATCACTGGTACAAAAATGTGCTTTTGCCTCAACAGTCCAAAAGAAAATATATAGCTCATGAGGATATTTCAAAGCACATCCGGAAACTTAAGGATTCCTTATCTGAGCAGAAAACAGGGGAATGTCCATCAAGCGAGCATAACTTCTGGCCAGAACTGTGCACTGCTTTGGGTGTACCGAACACATCGACAAATAGATATCGACTGAAGAGGGCACACATTAGAAGTATTAAGGTCTGCCAAATCTATCTATCTATCTATCTATCTATCTATCTATCTATCTATCTATCTATCTATCTATCTATCTATCTATCTATCTATCTTTGTAATAGTATATTTTTAAACTGTTTTTCATGTTTTAAATATCAGGCTCAGTCTGACACTGTTGAGGACAACTATGATGTACCAGAACTCGTACCAGAGAAAGAAGATGAACAGGAGAGGTGCGATGTCCAAAGTAATAATAACATAACAGGAGAGGATGCACAGGAAAAAGACCTAACACAAGAGTGTGAAGATGCACTTGAGTTGAGAGTTGTTCACAATGAGGACATAAAAAAAGAGGATAATGAAAAGGACAGAGCTTTAAAAGACAAAGAGTTTGAAGAGGATGGAAATAAAAAGGAATCAAAGGTGATACAAATGGTTCAAAAAGAAGAAGATGCACCACGGATGGAAGCTGCACAAGAGGACGAAGACACACAAGAGATGGATGTTTTTGAAAAGGAAGAAGATATAAATCAACATCCAATGAAAAATGACTTAATACAAGAGGAGGGAGACTTAAAAGAGGATTTTGCACAGGAGATGACATATGCCCAGCCAGAGGAATATGTAAGGAATTACATTTAATACATATGGTACACATTTATTACTATGTTTACTACTCGTAGCCGGCTTTACAAATCCATCTCAAATGTTTAATCTCAAATCATTACACAATAAAATGTGGCCAACTACTTTACAAACAAAATATAGTTTCATAAATTACTATTTTTTTGTCTTGCAGGTCCAAAAAGAAGACAGTGACAGTTGGAGTGACAATGAAGATGATGACACTGACAAAGAAGAGGAATTCTTTATACAGAGTCTTCCAGCACCACCTTCATTTTTTTTGTTCCTCGCAATGCTTGGACAAAACTACGGAAAACTCAAAAGAAGGACCACTTCAAGTGACTACAATGGACTAAAATAAAAATCAATAAAATTAATCCACATTGCAGTTTTGCATTTTCAGGACACCGGGTCAAAGTTCGTGGATCAACCAGGAATGCACCTGTTTTTAAATGCGCTGCACATTGCTTGTTCAGTGACTGCCCAGTGGAAATTGATGTCATTGTGCACAGTGAGACCACACTTAAAGCAGATGTGTACTTCAGAGGCGAAACAGCAGTGCGTAGTAAAACAGAGCTGCAAAAGCGACCCGTCAGAGCAGACAATCAAAAAAATAATACACCAGCAACTTCTAAACACTCTCCCAAGGGCATTTTATCTTGAAAGCTTGGAAAAACTGGAGGAATCAGTGGTTGAGTCAGGTTGTAGAGATGAAGCACCATCATCAGGTGTTCTTAAATCCATTTCATATCGACAAAGAATGAAGGAAAGGAAACATAAAAATGAAACTCTTAGTCTCCTGAAGATGGTGGAAGCAGAAAAAGATGAACCTGATGAAGTGCTTCAGAAAGTGATACTTCATCCAAAGGGTGTGATGCTTTGGTCCAAGAGAAGCATCAGCATATTCCACAACCGATCCAAAGAGGACATAGTGCACCTAGATGCAACTGGAAGCATTATTAAGAAATCCAAACACTGCGAGGGTCCTTTTTATGTGTATGAGTTGGTGGTCAGAAACACAAAGAAGGGTTCCTCTCCTCTTCCTGTTGCTACGTTAGTGACCTGTGACCACACAACGGCCTCTGTCCTTTATTTTCTTACTTCCTTTCAGACAGATCATGCCAAACAACATGGACAAAACATCATTCCACCCATGGTTATGTGTGATGGCTCCATGGTTCTCATGCAGGCCTTAACGATGGCTTTCTGCAAAACAAACCTCAATGCCTTGCTCCACAGTTATTATACCATACTAACAGGGAAAGGCACTGCTCAAGACTTCAGCCATCCTATCCTCCACCGCTGTCTCAGTCACATCATGAAAAATGCAAAAACTTTGTGCAAAAAGCAGTAAGTGAAACACTTTTTTTCAAGAATGCAGATATCTACACTATTAGCAACTAAGTGTTTATGAAGACAATGCGATAATTTGTATTTCTCTCGTAGTGCGCCCAAGAACTACAAGCTGGCCATGCATGTGTTTGGACTGTTGACATCAGCTAGTTCCATTGGTGAGTTAGATGAAAGGCTCCTCAGCTGCACTGTCATCTTCTCCAGCCCGTGCAGCTCAGAAAATGTTGAGAAGCACCTCAACAACATTCAAACAATGCTGGCAACCATTGGGGACTCAACTGTTGATGACAGCAGCATTGTTCCTGAGGACCTTGAGGTACCCACTAAATCTCTAATTAATGATTTGAAATAATGTCTTTTGTTAATCGACTTTGAAAATCATATATATATATATATATATATATATATATATATATATATACATATATATACACTTTTTTTCTTTTTCTTCTTTTAGGACACCTTCGGTCCAACACCATTTCAACAACACTTCATGGATGTCATAAACAACGCACCCCTAGACAAAGAAGGGGATCCTAATGTCTATTACTCTGAGACATTCATCTCGTTATTGGCAGCTTACTTCTTGCCTCAGGCAGCTCTTTGGACAAGTATGATGCTGGGTCAGTTACACTTTTAAATGTTTTCATTTTTGATGAGACCAATTAATAACCTAAAAATATTTATGGTTAAAAAACCCAAAATTGTTTGTCAGCTGTCCCTAACATTTTTGTCCCACTGCCAGTGCAGTAACTAACACTGGCTTTGCTCAAAGGCAACATATCTTGCCATCTATTTGTTTGATTGACATGAAATCAAGTTAATAAATTCAAGGGTCATGAACCTTGCGAGTTTCCTGTAAACATCAAGTCAAAATGTCAGCTATTAGGAAATACAATTAGTGGATTGCTGTGGTGACTCTGTTCTTATTCCTCCATCCTAAACATCAAATCACCTTACCTCTCCCACCAACATTTGATGAAAATCTACATGTCAATGTATATTGGGTGTATTGTTGAGACCTTTGGTAAGCACATTCACAGTCCCCTGAGGATTAACCCAGTCAGTTCTGATTGAGTACAATGTATGCAGAGATGTGTCCTTTAACTGTGTCCAAAAATGATCTAAAAGTAACGTTTTACATCTTCAGGTGACATCGGCAGGCATGGTGAAGGGCTCCCCTATCAGAACTTCTCAAAGAAATTTGCCAAGATATCAGTGAAAAAAAGCCAGGTGAAGTATAAATTGGATGAATATTAGAAATTTCATGGAGAGTTTAAACCTATTACTTTAGTCATAAAGTATAGTAAAGTAGAAGATGCCTTTTTCACAATAATTGCTTTCTCTTACGGTTCCTGACATTTTAAACTTTTGATTGTAACGTTATGGTGTAACGGAGTGGAATGCATTTTACACAATAATTTGGTAACACAATAATTGTTCTTTTGTTTTTATCAGAATTTCACGCAAGACAACAAGACACAGGGAGTGATGGAAAAGAGTCAGTGGGACTTGAAAAAAATCTGCTTTAAAGGAAGACGACTGACCAGACTAAATGACTTCATTAACACTTACAAAGACACTCACAAAGCCCTTTTAAGGGAATTCCATGACTCGCAATGAATCACTAAAAGAAAGGTGAGACACCTAACAGTATATTTGATATATCTGTAGCTTTAAAAAAGAGGTTATACTTGACAAAGATGTTAATTTACCACCATATATTATTGCAATATGTCATTGAGTGCAATTCAAGTTTGTTTTGTGCTTGGCAATGTACAAAATAAATCTTGGGAAGTGTTTTTTAACATTATGTAATGATAGCTTGTGTCTGTGTCACACAGTAGTGTGAGGTCCTATTATACCAGCAGGTACCACTGTTGCGAAAGGCACAGGATAGTTGCAGTTAGTTCATTTACTTGTATTTGTCACTGTTTAAAACTTTGCTTTAGAATGCCAATAAAACAGTCCATCCTTTTAAATAAAAAGGGGAGGGGGGCTCAAGTCCAAGGCCTACGGCATGCCTTCGAAATGTAATCAGCAGACAGTCAATGAAATGTGGAAAGCACATTCATATAATAACATTCATATGATTTACCATATGATGACATTTTTCAGTTTAGGTTACCTTGTGATCTTTTCCCTTTCACCACCCTTTAACCATCATGAACAAACTTTATTTCCCTTACTGCTTGCACTCTCCTGACCTGGTCAAAGGCAGCAGGGAACAGTTCCAGAAGGCAGAGGCTTGTTGTAATCCAGTAGTTAATGCCTTAAGCAAAAGTAGCATCAACAGCTGGCCAGCTAAGTGGTATATATGTTACAGTCAAAATGAATAACTTCTAATAATAATTCATTTAAGTGAGTGAGTGGCACGTTCCAAGACAGTTGGGAAATTAACATGGAGAGTAACACTCAAAGACATACAAAATTTGTGATTTGTTGTAACTCAAGTATTGAATGCAGATTTAAAGATAGAGATTATCTTTTTTCTTATGTATCTGTTACATACCATAGGTTAAAAGAGTCACTTTCACCACAAAATGAGTTCTATTACTTATATATGAATTCATATGTTTCTTCTTAAAGGAGCACCGTATTCTGAAGGAGAAGTGGAGGCAGCGAAAGCAAAGTAGGAGAGGAGTTTATGTTACCTCCATCAAACAGCCATTCCAGTTCAAACAGAAAAAAAAAGTAATATGAAGAACCTTTGGAAATGGTACTTAGCATATAAAAAAGTTTGAAAACTAAATGCAAGTTTCTAATGCTTCTCCTTAAATGAAACAGGTGGCTGCAGCTCCGGTGACAACAAGCCAAGCTCCAGCTCATAACCAATCAGCATCAGTGGCATCAGAGGACTATGGAGACCAGAAGCCAGCTAAGGAGGAGACTCATGATTTGAAGGTGCACTTTATTTAATTGCCTTTTGTAATGTGCATTTATATTTTCATTGCAAAAATATGACATGCAGTTGAAGACTACATGAAATATTTTGATTAACCAAACATTTTGGATACATTTAGAATCAATAACACTTTTTTTTAAAAGTTTCTAATGCTTTTCATGAAACAAATCAGGTGACTGCATCTCAAGGGACAAAAAGCAAAGCTCCAGCTGATGACCAATCAGCATCAGTGGCATCCAAGAACCATGGGGACCAAAAACCAGTTAGCCAGGACACACATGGTTTGAAGGTGCACTTTATTTAATTGCCTTTTGAAATGTTCATAGAACATTTTCATTGCAAAAAATGGGATTTGCTTGTTGAAGAGCAAATGAAATGATTGATTTTGATTTGCCAAAAATGCTGGATACATTTACAGACTTGATGATGTCTCAGATCTGTATGCATAAACACATTTTTATCCAAAAAGTAACTTGATTTATGTAATCCACATGGCATGAACAGGTAACACAAACTGACTGATGAAAGAAATGTCTAAGAAGGAGGGGAGCTGGATAGTCAATTGTAGGCCAAAATTTTACAGTAAACTAAGTGTGTGTTTGTATGCTGTTTGTCTCATAGAAAAGGAAGAAAATGCATAGGCCTACAGGAAAAAAGCAAAGCCATGGACCACTTTGGACAAAGCACTCACCAGAGGAAGTCATCCAAGCCATCAAATTACAGCCATTCATTCACCAAGACCAAATGCTAAGCATCCTGGACCACAAAACGTGGCTCAGTAGTGACGAAGTGGATTCAGCCTGTTTTCATCTTGCGCAGAAGTTCCCTGATGTAGATGGGTTTCAGTCCTGCCTTTGCCATCAGGCTCTTCACCAGGGAGGGGTGGTTGGGACACCAGAGAAGTCATTTGTGCAAATATTAAATGTAAATGACAACCACTGGATCACAGCTAGTAATATTTTCTGTGGACCCAATGAGCTTTGTATTTATGACAGTCTGAATATGAACACCAACAAGAAGACAAAGCAAAAACTTTCCTGGTTAATTCGTCCACAAGCACCTCAATTCCTTATCAGAAGGCCTGCTGTGCAGATGCAGCAGTCGACTAGCAGTTGTGGACTTTTTGCATCGGCTTTTGCGTCAGTGTTATGTGAGGGAGTAAGGCCAGAGGAGTGCCAGTTTCAGGAAAAAAATTGAGACAGAGGCTGTGTTCGAAACCGCCTACTTTTCCTACTATTCCTACTAGTCATACTTTTTTAAGTTCCCGGATGTACACTAGATGCATACTAGATTCACCGAAATGTTGAGTATTCATCATGAGGTTACTTGTCACACTCAAACTACCCAAGATGCAACGTAACGTGACGTCGCCCATCGCCATTTGAACGGTCAAATTCCGTTAACGGGACGAGAGCAGTCAAAACGGCGAAACCGGAAGTGCGTTGCTCACAGCGGCTAGCTTTACTAGCGGCGAATTCGTGGGAACAAAATTGTAAATAGCCGGTATTTTGTCAGATTTTCAACACCTTGGGGGTCTAAATGACTACTTTCTCGCCTGAAAATGTTTCAAATGTTGCTAAAGTTATATATTTACAGAGTTTATAGCTTAAGCGAAATCAGCTTTTCAGGCCGGCTGATGTCGGCTCGGGCAGGAGTGAAGTGCACTGTGTGTAAACGCTCTGCATACTGTCTGATCGATGAGTATGCCGTTTTCAAGTATGTAGTATGTAGTAGGCGGTTTCGAACACAGCCAAAGACTGTACAGAGCTTTGCTGAACAAAATGGCTCCAGTCTTTCAGTATAAAAACATAAAGGTAAAACTTGAAAGGGCCTCAGTTCAAGTTGAGGTTCACTGCATCTGCAGGACCTCACACAACAGAGAGGTGATGGTGCAGTGCAGCAACTGCAGTACTTGGTACCACCCCAATTGTGTGTCTTTTCCCACACAAAGCTTTGGACACTACTGCAGAAGAATGGAACTGTAAAAGTTGCACAAATCAAGAGTGAAAGTTGTGGGCCCTGGCCCTGGTCCTGTCGGCCTTGGGTTGTTCCCTCTGTGTTGTGTGTGTGGTGTGGTGTGGTGTGCTGTTTTTTCTTGCTTCAGTTCTGCTATATGATGATGCTCTGCTGAAAGTTAATAATTTCTGACATTATTGATTGGTAGAAGTTTGATCACACACTAGTCTACTTACGCTGAACATCTTCTGACAAAAATTGAAGCTCTTTACAGCAAAGACTCTCCCTCTCGGTTCCCATGGAGACGCAGTTACCACACAAACACCACTGATTTTGACCCACTGACTCATGTCTTTCTTCCTCATGTGGTGACTCATCATCCGTGTTCATCACCTCATTAATGTTTCGCTCAGGTTCAAATTGAAAAGGCTGAACAGATGACATTTTGCTGCGACGTCATCCGAACACGGGTTCGAAGCCGGCCGTAAAAACTTCGTGACGTCACTGTCCAGCATTGCGAACAATGGCGACTTACGTGTTTAACTATTTTTTGAATAATTTTAGAAAACGAAGACATCAACAATGTTTTTCATATCACTTTATTATAACTGATACTAATATGTATCTTTTAAGAACTGAAAGTCATCATAGCCGGGGTTCCTTTCAACACACCAAATACTGTTCAACAAGGCAAATATGTGAAAAATTGATGGAAAGAAGTTTAATAAAAGGGATGCTTGTTCACTACACACTTATTAACAGTAAGTACCAACAAATTAAAGCACACCTGGCGTTATTTATCTTTATGAATCATAGTTAAAAATCTTCGTCTGTTTGGTATTTCTAATTTTATTGTTAATTTAAGAAGCACACTTTTAGGTGAGATTTCCTCAGGCAAACCTTTCGGTCACCTTATAACGGTCAGATCTGACATCACTTCCTCTAAACCAATTCATGCAGCGTTACCTCCTTTTTCTAACATGAAGCCATTATTTTCAGCATTGTAGCACATATATGATCATATAACAGGGAAGTTATATGGAAACTGTCATGTGTAGACTCTGCGTTACACTAGCTCAAATGTGTTTGTCCTTTAACGTACAACAGGAAGACGGGAACTTGATGCTCATTTTCTTTTCTTTCGGTTTTACTGGTGTATTGTCATGTTCGGTCCCCCTCACTGATGTGTGTTTTTGCGATTGACCTAAAATGACCGTTAACATATCAAATGAACGTATTTCATAACACTTCAATAAAAATAAAGTTTGTGGTGGATCTTTTTTGGTTAAAGAATTGGCTTAATGAACCTGGCGTTTCCAAACTTAAACAAGTTTAGCGTGGAAGCTAACAGATAATTTAGCTAACATAGCTAGCTAATATTAGCATAGGTGGCTAACATGAATGCCTTCATGTTTTAAAGGCAATACATATAATATCTATACACAGTCGCCTAAAACGATTCAAAATTAGCATCGTGGTATCAATCTGTTGCTAAACTACATACATTGTACATGGTTTTTATTTTTATTTTTAAGATTTTTACGATCTCATGGAATTTATTCAATCGGGCACTGCAAAGACACCTACATCCTTTTTTTTTGACAACGCCCATTGCATTGCGTTTCCTGATCAGAACGAAGGCAACGGCAGGGTGGAACCGATCTATGGTGAAATTGTCGTCATTTTAGCCGACTATGAAGGCTGATATTCCGTCGATCCCTTACTGACAAGCAAACATGAAGATCCCGGCTGGTTTTGCGCTCCTGGCAGCGTGGCTGTCGGCGGCCCTGGAAGTTACTCAGGCCCAGGATGAAACGGTGTATTTCGCACTTGACGGTGAGCTCGTCCTCAGGCCTCAGCTCTCTGGGCCGATCACCAGCATCACATGGAAGAATAAGGGCAATCTCGTGGCTGAATGGATTAAAGATGCGCTTCCGTTGGTATATTACGGCGACTTTAAATCAGATACAGTCCTCAATGTGGACACCGGAGTGCTGACAATCAGAAAAATGAAGACAGTTCACGCTGGAAAATACACGGTGGAGGTCAACAACAAGGACCACCCTGTAGAGTATAACGCTGTGGAGTTAAAGAAGGTACCCCGGCCTACGGTCATCCTGAGACCCCTGACGTGCACCAAAGAGACCCCGGAGTGTACGTGCAGCTGTGAAGCAGATGTTACAGGAGCCCAACCTGTCACCTATCAGTGGAGGATGGGTGACGGAGAGTGGACACTGTCAGAAAAGGACTTAATCATCACCAATAATGAGAAAACACAAAGTGTTAAAACGTTCTCCTGCAAACTGGAGAACCCAGTGAGTGAGAAAGGCAGTGAAGAACTCAAAAACCCGTTCTACATACCCCCTGATCCAGTTGCGAATATTGTTGGTGGGGTCTTTGCGGTGCTGGTTGGTGGTGGTGTTATTGGTGGTGTTATTGGTGGTGTTATTTTTGCTTACAAAAAGAAGAAAATACCTTGTCTTGGAGGCGGCAACAGAGGTGAAGCGGCACCGAAAGATGAGGATCCAGGTTCTGAGGATCCAGGTTCTGAGGATCCAGGTTCTGAGGATCCAGGTTCTGAGGGCACAGCTCTGAAGAACAAGGAAAATAACCACGAACCATGAGGCTGGGCATCTCCTCCACTGACTGTTCTCCTGCGTCCGCCTTGGTTCTGTTGGTCTGTTGGCTTCCAGATGTGTGCCTTTTTCAGACCGTGTTCTCGTGGGAAGAGAAGCACGACTGGCGACTTTTTTTTTTTTTTTTGGCTTTATTTTTTAACAGCCTTCTGCATACAAACCTACTTCAACAGCAAACAAGTTAAAGGCTTTTAAAATTCACGACTGGGTCATCAATGACTGTGGAAAGCCCAGTATTCAGCAGAATGATGCCTTCATTACTACGATGGAGCTTATTTTCAGACATTATAACCCGTCTGTTGGACTTCTTTTTCTTTCTTCGTCGTTGTAACTGGAATCAAGAGTGACAGCAGAGTGAAATATAGTTCATTTACTGGCTTTTTTTTCTTTCTGTCAAATGTTGTAAGATTCATCAGAATTGTGACAAAACAATCTAAATCTCAACACTGGAGTAGCTCGTGTAACTTCTTCTGCATTATTTAGACAAACCCATGAGCAGTAGCTCAGATTCTGTGTGGTTTAATGATGAGCTGCTCCCACTGCCACAGACGATGGGATTTGCATGCGGCTGGCTCAGAAACAAAGGCACTTGTAATATTTGAGCTTAAAATTGACCTCTTGTATTTACCTAATGGACATATTTTAGCACCTTGGATATTTTTTGTTAAACGTCTGGCTGTCTCTTAAATCTCTTAAAGTCTTTATGTTATAAGGCTTATTTTTAATGCACTGTCAGCTGTCACTCATTTTCATCCTGTGTATTGTTGTGCCTTTCGGGTGACAGACAAAGCTTAAACTTAGTTTATAAACGCCATTTGATTGTAATTTATTGTAGTCGGAGCTTTGTCACTTATAATTGTGTTTTTACACCATTGTCTTTTAAATAAATCCCTCAATGCTTCTCGAACTCCAGTTGTGTCGTTATGTCCAGTAAAAAAACAAAAGAAAAGAAATGGCCGCTGAGAGCGAAGCCGGAAGTGAGTGACGGATTACCATTTCGCGCTTTTCCTCTCGGCTGCGATGCTAGCTCAGAGAGACGCCTGCTCGCTCCGCTGGGGATGGATATAGAGGCAGCTTTTCATGTTGTCGGCGAGTTTGGACCCTATCAGAAGCGAGCCGTGGCTGTCCTTGTCCTGGCACAGGTTGTTAAATTTAAAAATGAATGTTTTATAAGAGGGTAAACTAGTTAAAAGAGAACGTGCGCGTTCGTTAGCGACGGTAGCGCTACGTGGCTTTCAGGAGCTGCCGGAGAGACGTAGTAAAGCGTTCTTTACATTACAAGCTGTTTTTCTTTTATTTAAACAAATTATATCTCATAAACGCGTAAAATGGATGCCGAATTTGTGGCGAAGATTCATCGTTGTGTGTACACTTCTCTAAATCACGTTTGGTAAAGCTAAACTTTCATTAAGAGCTGGATGTCGTTAAATATTACATTGATTAACGCAATAAGGAAAGCTTCTATTTTCACATTTTATATGTCGACGTTTGGTTTACATCCAGCGTTAATGATATGCGGGAATTTCAGTCCGTTCACACCTGGTAAGATAATAGTTGTTTGTTCTAAGATCACAAGTCCAACAGGTTTCAAGTTGACATTTTTACTGATGACAGAATTACATGAAATCTTACGGTGTTTTTTTTTGGAAGTTAATGTCGCTGAATTCCAGTTTTTGTGTCAACAGAAAGATTTTCATCCAGTTTACTCACATGTTTGGATTTTTTTCTTTTTAAACGAGAGGAGTCACATCCCATCGTGCTTGTTAAGTAAAGAAGAAAGTCCACCCTTTTGCTGTTCTGTGGTTTTGGAGAAGACATCTTGAACCGTGTCAGTATTTGTTGAGTTAAAGCTGGGACGGAGTGCAGATGTGCAGCTTTTTACGCACCGCTGCTGGGACTGTGGTGCAGGTTTCCACTGACGGCTCTGTTTGGCGTGTGTTTCAGGTGTATATGGCCTGTCAGTCCATGCTGATCGTCCTCGTTGGATCCACACCAGAGTACCGGATCGATCGGCAGCAGGACGGCGTCCAGTTCAGCCAGCACGAGCTGCGGCAGCACGTCACCTTTACAGAGGACGTGGACTCCATCGTGACCGAGGTGGGTGAACCATACACGTACACCCCGTCACGTCACGCTTCCTTCTGCGCATCCCTAAAAAGTCCACAGTTTAAAAAACCCGGAGAGACCGTGACGGGTGTCCGCTTGTCTTTGCGTTCCTCAGTGGTTCCTCATCAGGCAGCAGTCCTACAAGGTCGGTCTCGCAGGATCGCTCTTCTTCGCTGGGCTTCTGGTCGGGAATGTTGTTTTTGGACCCCTCTCCGACAAGATCGGCAGGAGGCCTGTTTACCTCACAGGTGAGGAGCTCAGAGAAGCTGTTTTTCCTGCTTCCAAGTCACGTTGCCAGGTTACCAGCAGGGGGTGAACAGTCTGCTTAGGGGCAGCTGGAGTTCCTTCCCAGACTGACGGACATCTTTACTCTGAAGGCTTTAAAGAGCTCTTTAGATTTCAGCCTGATGACGCCGGATCAACAGAAAAAAAAAAGGCAGATTTCAGATGTTTTATTAAGAGATCCGGGAGCTTTTTAGCTAATTTGGAACGCCGGTTTCCCAACATTGTTTATTGTTTGTTTGCACTTTACTAAAACATTACAAACAAGAGTATATCACATAAAAGAAAGAAATAGAATAAAATAAATAAAAATATATACAATAGATAATAAACTGCTATGAATCAGTGCTGGAGAGGTTTGAAACCCTGGGAGGGCTTATCCAGAACCTCACCATTAAGATAAACAAAATTAAATGTATCTTATCAGGATAAAGCAATAAATGGATTAATGAGAGAGAGAAAAAAAACAATCTTGTCTTTCCAATCAATGCAGTCTTTCCGCTGCAGAGATCTGAAGGAATATCTCTCCCTCTTCTCTCCAGGCCTGTTTTTTGAGGTGGTCTTCGGTTACGTGACGGCCTTCGCGCCGAGCTACGAGGTCTTCGCCGCGTCTCGCCTCCTGGTGGGGCTGATGAACGGCGGCATCGGCCTGGTCTGCTTCGTCCTCACTCAGGAGTACGTGGGCAGGTCCTACTGGGCGATGACCGGTGAGAAGATGGCGTCGCACGACACCGTTTTAGGATGATTTCGGCTTTAAACGCTGCTGTTAGTCGGGGAGCCAAAGTCTCAAAAATGGGTTGAACCTACTCTTTATTTGTGTTTTTTATGTTTACTTTGACCCTAAGAAGCAATAATCAGAGGATCTGCTCTGCCGGAAACATCGTGGAAAAAAATTGTGGCCATTTTAGTGTATGTACCCTTCATTTTTTGATAGAAAATGTTGGAAAATTACAATTTTCCACAAAACCTCAGTGGGTTGGGTAAGCTGTCAACACAAAAACACACGTGGAGACAACATCCAATGAAAATATAACTCTTAAAATACATTTCTACATGATTTTGGCTCAATTTAATGCAAAGAAATCAGGCGCTTTTTCACTTTTTTCCGAATATTTTCATCTTTACTTCATTGGCAATCAATTATTCCCCCAAATTATGACATCAGTCAATATGCCATTTTGTTTACCAAACAGTATACTCATTCCATAGAAAAAATGGGAAAAATCCAACCAAAATCATTTGCTCTGTGATGATTTCACTGCTCGGCTTAGTTGACGATCAACATATGTTCTGATCCCTCTTTGCTTCAGGGACGCTGACCAGCATGACCTTTGCTGTCGGCATCGCTCTCTTCGGCGCTTTGGGCTACTTCATCCGGCCGTGGAGGAACTTGGCCATGGTGGCCAACTCCTCGGGAGTGTTGTTCTTCCTGCTGTCTGTGTGAGTGCCAACAGGGAGGAGGCCCCTCCTCCACCCAGATCAAACCAAACCATAACAAAGCAGAGGTACATGTGGTTCATGTCTCCTCTCCGCCTTTCTCGCAGCACTCTCCCTGAGTCTCCTCGGTGGTTGTATTCTCAGGGCCAGACGGAGCGAGCCGAAGAGGTAAATATACCAACGGATGCAGCTGAACTGCTTAAATAAGAGACTGGAGAAGCTGCAGGGTCTGTTGGAGTCAGTGGAATCCTATTTACAGTGTGACCTTACATAAGAAGCATCTAAAACAGTGATACTCACTATTGTTTTCACAAGAGCCACATTGGCAGCAAAATCAAGGGAAGAGCCACTTTAACGTCAACATACAAAATTCCCTTTTGCAAATATGCATTTCTACATATAAAACATCCCACAAAAAAAAGAAACAACACAGCCAATACATTTTAAATTCAGACCACATTTACCTTAATACTGGGATGAGCAGAAGCTGGCGTGCATGTCCTTGACTTTCTTCATGTTGTATTTGTAGTTTGTTGTTGTAATCAAAGTGAGACATTCAGGATGAGCATGGTTTTTGTGCTGCTTTTTGCCCTTTTTTAATTAAAAACCGAATCCATTGTGCCTGCTTCTCGCGCTGGCTAAAGGAGCTAGCGTGCTCTGCGGTCAGGTGAGACGGGGGTTTAAGCGGGCTGCGTTGCCAGGTTTAACAGAGCCCCCTTTAGGAAACACCGTTTAGCCTTAATTAATACTTAATGAAAATACTTAATACTGTGCAGTATTCGCTGTGTTATTTGAAAAAAAATATTGTTATTGTTACCATATTGTTAAGAATAGCCACCAATTAAAGCTTGAGGAGCCGTATGTGGCTCGCGAGCCGCGCAATGAGTATCTCTGGTCTAATTCATGTGTCGAACTCAAATTTTATGTGACCCGTGAGAGCTTAAAAGGTCTGATTGTCTATAAATAAATAAGTCAAATACGTGCAGTGACCAAAAAAAAAACAACTACATTTCCCACAATGCATGGTGATTATGTTACGCGCGAAGTGACGGCATCCCACCACTGGACTGCAATGTTTCCAAATCGATGCGATTTTCCCAACAAGTGGAATTGAGTGAATAAATAATGATCAAATAATAATAATTATTATTATTAAAAATAATAATCAAACAAATAATGATCCCAAAATGTCCAGGAAGAGAAAAATTGGAAGGTGAATACGTGTTTGTGCTTCAAGGAGAAAAAACGGTTTGTCTTTTGCGTTATGAGGCGGTGGCGGTTGTCAAAGAGTACGATCTACGTCCGCATTCTGAGACCAAACACGGAGCTGAGTGTGCCGACATCAGGCATGAAGAAAAACAACAAACTGCCCAAGAATTAAAAGGCAAACTGCGATCGCAGCAGAATGTGTTCGCTAAAAGCCACAACCAAAAACAATGCGGTTTCATGTCAAAGGAGACGAACTATCCCTTTAATGAGTAAGAACCAGCGCGATTCTGGCTTTGAAATTGGACTAATCAGAGGACTCTTCAGCCAGAGGCTTCCCCAGGAGGAAGAGCTCATTCTGAGCCAATGACAAACTCTTTGGCGTTAGGAAGTGTGCAGATCCAACCTATAGCTGCCCGAGACTGCAAATTCAGGATGAATCCTCAACACGTTTGTATCGTTTTCCAGGTTCTGGAATAAAAATGCAGGTGAGCAACGTTGTGCTCTTGCGTTCCGGTTTGTAGGTTTTGTGCTACATGGCGGCGCGGAACGGCAACGCCGCCAACAACCTGACGCTGCGGCGTGTTGCTAAGGCTGGCGACCCTAACCACAGGCAGACGGGCGTCCTGCAGCTGCTCATCCACCCGGTCCTCCGCCTGCGGACCATGGTGCTCATGTACGTCTGGTGAGTTTCACGCAGCAGGGGACGGATGAGACGTGCAGCCTGCCGCCACCTCGGTGTCATCAGCACTGTTTCTGTCACCTCGGCTTTACTAAAACCTGCTGGAACCAGTGGAAGAAGCATTAAAAATGCATAAAAGAATACAAAGAGAACCAAATAAAATTATTTAAATGAATTTAAAAACAAGCAACAGTCCAGATAAGTTCAAAGATATCGTGCAGATTTCATGCATAGACACACGAGAAAAGAAATGTTTTTAACCTGGAATTAAAAATGTCTCCATTTGGTGAAGGTTTAATCTCCACTGGCAGTTTGTTCCACTTGTTTGCAGCATAACAGCTAAATGCTGCTTCTCCATGTTTAGTCTGGACTCTGGACTGGACCAGCTGACCTGAGTCCTTGGATCTAAGAGCTCTGCTGGCTTTATATTCTCTGAACATATCACAGATGTAAACCATCAGCAGGCTTTTAAAATCTATTCTGTGACTGACTGGAAGCCAGAGTAAAGATTTTAAAGCTGCTGTGATGTGTTCAGATCTCTTAGTCCGGGTTAAAACTCCAGCAGCAGCGTTCTGGATGAGCTGCAGATGTTTAATGCTCTTTTTGGGAAGTCCAGTTAAAAGAGCGTTACAGTGATGGAGTCTGCTGGAGATGAATGCATGGATGAGTTTCTCCTAGTCTTTTTGGGAGAGGAAACCTTTAATTCTGTTGATGTTTATTGCAGCTTGAACCCGAGAGATTTCTTCCACATACGGACTTAGAATCTGTTTCCTGGTTGTTTCAGAGTTCTCAGAGTTCCAGTACCCTGCTCTGCAGGGGGAGGAATGTGGTTCTGATGGGATTTTCTCACAGATTTGTGGACAAACTGGAGCTCCTCGGCCTGTAAAAGAGGCTGAATTTGGACTGAATCATGGTTAAAATCATCTCATCTGTTTATAATTTGGTTTTTAATCTTTAAATGAATTCACTTGCTGCTGTTTTGGTCCCATCTTTGATTTAAACCGACAGCCTCAGACTGAGGGTGGAAACAGATTCAGTTTGTATTAGTGAGACTGATTTGCTCTCTGACGTTCTGTTGTTGTTTCCTGTAACTACTGTTTGCAGGAAACTCCTCTAGGATGAGACGTGCGGCCTGTGGAAACACAAAGTAAAGCAAGCCGAGTCAGGCTCACGAGAATTTTTAATGACTCCACATCAGCCTGAACGGCTTCTCTGGATCTAACAAACTAACCTTAAAGGGATAGTTCGCCTCTTTTGACATGAAGCTGTATGACATCCCATATCAGCAACATCATTTATGAACATTTTCTTACCCCCTGCTGCGTCCTGTGAGCCGAGTTCCAGCCTCGTTTTGGTGTTGATGAAGGTAGTCCGGCTAGTTGGCCGGGGTTTAAAAAATAAAGCGTTTTGCTTCTCAAAACAATATGCGTTCAAAAGAGTAATACATTTGCATCACAAAATCGTTCTCCAGGAAAAAGTCAGACCTCACAATCGCTTGGCCCTATTTTCTCTCCCTTCAGAGAGAACTCTGCTCACAGGACGCACGTAAGAAAATGTTCATAAATGATGTTGCTGATATGGGATGTTATACAGCTTCATGTCAAAAGAGGCCAACTTTAAAGAACATTTTGGTGCTTCATAACTTTGAGTTTGTGCTCTGAAAGTAAAGCTGAGAGTTTGTTCTTTGTGCCCATCTCAGATTAAACGTGGTTAAACTCCCTGTGTGTGTTGCAGGTACGCATGCAGTTTGGTGTATTACGGCCTCACGCTGGGGGCCAGCGAGGCGTCCGGCAGCCGCTACCTTAACGTCGCCATGTACGGCCTGGTGGAGCTGCCCGCCTACCCGCTCTGCATTTACTTCATCAACAAACACTGGTAAGAGAGACGCACTCGTTTCTAACTCGCCTGCCTGTGTGGACACGTCTCAGACCGCCGTAATCTTCCACTTCACAGTTAAAAAATCTCAACACTTTGATCCTCGGGCAGTTTCTGGATGTTTTTTTTCAATTGTTCAGAAAGGTGTCGGCCCAGCCGTCAGTCAGAGACTTTTTACTTCTTTGAGCGTTTCGGCTGAATGGGGCTGAATCTGTAACTTATTAACAGCCCTGCGGATCATTTCTGAGTCACGCCGCGTTTATTTCTGAACCTTAACAAGTTTCACTTCCCTTTAGAGTTTCTGCCAACACAACCATCAGCTCATCCGAGTCGCTGCACTTTTGTTTGGCGGCTTTTAGTCGCTGCTTTCAGAAAGTCTCACGTTTTTTCCTGTTTCGGGCTGGGTTTCAAGCTATACATTCAGGGTTTTTCTGTTTCTTTTTCAAACAGCCGGAAATCTTGGATCAGGGGTTTGTTTCTCCTGGCCTAAAAAAACTAATAATCTGAAACTGTCGGGATAAAACAGTCGGGTTAAAACAGTCGGGTTAAAACAGTCGGGTTAAAACAGTCGGGATAAAATTGGCGGGATAAAACGGTCTGGATAAAACGGTCGGGTTTAAACAGTCGGGTTTAAAACAGTCGGGTTAAAACAGTCAGGTTAAAACAGTCGGGTTTAAAGCAGTCAGGTTAAAACAGTCGGGTTTAAAGCAGTCGGGTTAAAACAGTCAGGTTAAAACAGTCGGGTTTAAAGCAGTCAGGTTAAAACAGTCGGGTTTAAAGCAGTCGGGTTTAAAGCAGTCGGGTTTAAAGCAGTCGGGTTTAAAGCAGTCGGGTTAAAACAGTCGGGTTAAAACAGTCGGGTTAAAGCAGTCGGGTTTAAAGCAGTCGGGTTAAAGCAGTCGGGTTTAAAGCAGTCGGGTTAAAACAGTCAGGTTAAAACAGTCGGGTTTAAAGCAGTCGGGTTTAAACAGTCAGGTTAAAACAGTCGGGTTTAAAGCAGTCGGGTTAAAATAGTCAGGTTAAAACAGTCGGGTTTAAAGCAGTCGGGTTAAAATAGTCAGGTTAAAACAGTCGGGTTTAAAGCAGTCGGGTTAAAATAGTCAGGTTAAAACAGTCGGGTTTAAAGCAGTCGGGTTAAAACAGTCGGGTTTAAAGCAGTCGGGTTAAAACAGTCGGGTTTAAAGCAGTCGGGTTTAAAGCAGTCGGGTTTAAAGCAGTCGGGTTAAAATAGTCAGGTTAAAACAGTCGGGTTTAAAGCAGTCGGGTTAAAACAGTCGGGTTTAAAGCAGTCGGGTTAAAACAGTCGGGTTTAAAGCAGTCGGGTTTAAAGCAGTCGGGTTTAAAGCAGTCGGGTTAAAACAGTCAGGTTAAAACAGTCGGGTTTAAAGCAGTCGGGTTTAAAGCAGTCGGGTTTAAAGCAGTCGGGTTCAAAGCAGTCGGGTTTAAAGCAGTCGGGTTAAAACAGTCAGGTTAAAACAGTCGGGTTTAAAGCAGTCGGGTTAAAACAGTCGGGTTTAAAGCAGTCGGGTTTAAAGCAGTCGGGTTTAAAGCAGTCGGGTTAAAACAGTCGGGTTTAAAGCAGTCGGGTTTAAAGCAGTCGGGTTTAAAGCAGTCGGGTTTAAAGCAGTCGGGTTTAAAGCAGTCGGGTTTAAAGCAGTCAGGTTAAAGCAGTCGGGTTAAAACAGTCGGGTTAAAACAGTCGGGTTTAAAGCAGTCGGGTTAAAACAGTCGGGTTTAAAGCAGTCGGGTTTAAAGCAGTCGGGTTTAAAGCAGTCGGGTTAAAACAGTCGGGTTTAAAGCAGTCGGGTTTAAAGCAGTCGGGTTTAAAGCAGTCGGGTTAAAACAGTCAGGTTAAAACAGTCGGGTTTAAAGCAGTCGGGTTTAAAGCAGTCGGGTTTAAAGCAGTCGGGTTCAAAGCAGTCGGGTTTAAAGCAGTCGGGTTAAAACAGTCAGGTTAAAACAGTCGGGTTTAAAGCAGTCGGGTTAAAACAGTCGGGTTTAAAGCAGTCGGGTTTAAAGCAGTCGGGTTTAAAGCAGTCGGGTTAAAACAGTCGGGTTTAAAGCAGTCGGGTTTAAAGCAGTCGGGTTTAAAGCAGTCGGGTTTAAAGCAGTCGGGTTTAAAGCAGTCGGGTTTAAAGCAGTCGGGTTAAAACAGTCAGGAAACTTTATGGATGACAGTTTAATGAGCAAGAACCAGCACTAATCGGAGGACTGTTCAGCCAGAGGCTTCCCCAGGAGGAAGAGCCCTCCTCTTCTGAGCTAATGACAAACTCTTTGGAGTTAGGAAGTGTGCAGATCCAACCTATAGGTGCCCGAGATGAAGAACTAAATGAGTGGAAATGATGGTGTCCACTTTGAGAAATGATTTAATTTTCAGCAGAAACAGATCAACACAGTTATTTTGTTTTGTTTTTTATTTAATTTAATTTTGTGTTGCTGTTCAGGGCCGGGAGGAGGAAGAGCATGGCCAGCTTCCTGTGTCTCGCCGGCTCCGCCTGCCTCTGCACTATGTTCATCCCTGAAAACGCAGGTGAGACTCTGGAGTTTCCAGTTTTCTGTGTTTGTTTCTCACGGATCAGTGAGCTAACTCTCCATGGAGGACGGCTTCAGTTCATAAGATGAGGAAGAGGAAGAAAGGGTTGCTCATTGCTAAACTCTGGAAAGCCCAGGGTGTCAGGACCAAATGATATGAGCAGAAGTAACTTTCATTACCATCAAATCAGGTTTAAATTGATGTAAACTAGGGCTGGGCGAGTTAACTCGTTTTTATCGCATTAACTTGTTAAATATTTAACGGCGATAAATATTTTATCGCGCATTAATGCAGGTTTCATTATTTATTTTATTATTGTAAAAGTCTGTTGCTCACAGAAAAGAAAGACTGTTACAGGTGCTCCTCGGTCTCTGTGTTCGAAACTGCATACTACATACTGCATACTGCATACTACATATTAATCGATCGGACAGTATGCAGAGCGTTTACCCACAATTCATCTCGCTCCTGCCCGAGCCGAAATCATCCGGCCTGAAGCTGATTTCGCTTAAGCTCTAAACTCTGTAAACTTTAGCAACATTTGAAACATTTTCAGGCGAGAGAGTAGTCGTTTAGATCCCCAACGTGTTGAAAACCTGACAAAATACCGGCTATTTACAATTTTGTTCCCACGAATTCGGCGCTACTAAAGGTAGCCGCAGTGAGCAACGCACTTCCGGTTATTTTCACAAAATAAAATACAGTTGCCTTTTACCATAGGGAAAGCCATTACGATACAATTGGTGCTTTTGTTTTGAAAACAGGAAGTGAACCTACCCTCGTTGTAGCTAGCTTGAAACTGCCGTTTTTGACAGGAAATGACGATCGGCGACGTCACATTACGTTGCATCTTGGGTAGTTTGAGTATGAGTAGTAACCTCATGATGCATAACCAACATTTCGGAGAATCTAGTATGCATCCAGGAACTTCTCACATACTCAAACTCGCTTACTAACTCAAAAAGTTAGGATGAGTAGTAGGAGAAGTATGCGGTTTTGAACACAGCCATTGTGAAGCTCAAGGAGCTAACCGGCGCTACTTCCTGTTTTACTTGTTTCAACATAAAAGCACGTATTTCAAAATAAATTTTAAAAAAACTCCTGCATTTACAGCCAAGTTGAATTGTCTTCTCAGCGTAGTAGTTCCAGTCTAAAATATCACTTAAAGGCAAAACACACAACTGATAGCAGCAAGTCATTCAAAGAAACAGACAGTGGAGCGAGGCTTCTACATAAAAACTACAGAAAGATGCTGATGTTAAAAGTGTGTTGTTTTTGACAACCATCTTAGATTTAGTCTTAGTCTTAGTCTTTTGGACTAAAATGCTTATTAGTTTTAGTCACATTTTAGTCACTTCTATATGTGATAGTTTTAGTCCAGTTTTAGTCGACGAAAACTCAAAAGGGTTTTAGTCTAGTTTTAGTCAAAAAAAAAAAGAGAAAATAAGTAGCCTATAGTCTACCTTGTTAAGAAAATAGTATGGTCTTAAAGGGACACTATGTAATTTCTTCCCCCATCTAGTGGTGCAATTTTATTTTGCAAAGTTGAATGAATTTGTTCTCTAGCGCCTCACGTTTTCAAATGTGCGCTGCAACTTCTTGAACTACGGCAAGCGGAATGTGTCAAGATTCAAGAAGCTATAGCTTCAGACTCAAGGTCCATACAAACAAAAAGAAATCAAGACACACAGTACAAAGGATTACATAACACACATACAACAACACTATGAATACAGATGACAGATAACATGTCAGATAACATAACATCTCCTTTGGTGTGCAAGCAATGCAGTTAGTCATATTCCGGGAGTTACCGGAAGTGACGTCGACGCAGTGTTAGCATTAGCCTGCGTTAGCAATAGGAGCATTAGCAGCGGTAAATAAACTCCCGGTAAACTTACAAACTTTCTAATGCCTCGTTTTGTGAGTTAAGAGCCTATGTGTACTACGGCAGAAGTTTGGTAACAATCAATGCATTATTAGTGGGATCATTTACGAGATAAAATCTATTTAGCATTTTTTTTTTTTTTTTTTTAAACTTTATTAGTAAATCAACAAAATAACAGTTTACAAATGTGAGCATAACGCCAAAAAGAAGATATCCAGGGGGAGCATAGGAATAATAATAAAAAGAAGAAGATGATGCACTTACAAAAAGAAAGCTAATGAACACAAAGGCATATGTGCCAAGGAATAAAATCTATTTAGCATTAGCGGCTGTAATAAGCCATTTGGCGGAAATGACGTCACAATGACGTCATTTCTGCTTGTAGGCCTGGTGGGGAAATCGCGATTCGAAGTGCTTTATGTCCCTCTCGGCACTTCGTCATTTTTCATAGAGCGGAAGGACATGGCAGCCTCCATAGAGCTTGCCGGCTCTATGTAGATACAGACAAGTTATTCTTCACTCAGGAGGATAAGTGAGATTTTTGACAGAGATCATTTTACACCAATGAGGACTAACTTATGAATGAATATGTTGATTTGAGCTAATAAATGACTTAATTTATTACATAGTGTCCCTTTAACTATCAAACAAGCAGAACGAAAATACATAGCTTATTATCTGACCTTGTACTAAAGCTTTCTGATTTTTCATTCTGTACTGTGCGTGTGTCCCAACTTTTTTAGGCTAAAGCTAGCAGACTCTACGTCTAACAGTAACTCGACCTGTTTAACATATCAAGTTACGTGCTGACAGAACGTACACACAAAGAGATAACCACACCGTCACTGAATGTAAACATGCTACTAAAGTAACACACACATAATGAATTGACGTTAGCGTAACAAAAGCTAACTTTAGCCTGAAGTTAGCAGCCCATTTGCGCCAGGAGTATGTGGAAAACGTACTAATGTATTAGCTTACTATGAAATTTATCGATTATGATAACAGCATTTGTAACTTACCTTTGAAAAAATATCCCTGTGGCGAGCCTTAAGGTGCCGCAGCAGATACTTTTTAGGTTTTAATTGACACACACAATAAGCAGAAATGTCACGCATTTTAAACGTCTGACAGATCACCCACTAACATTTTTGTCCATTCTCGTCTCGTCAACGAAAACTCACACACGTCTCGTCATGTTTTCGTCATCAGACAGCTATGTTTATCTCGTCACCGTCTCGTTATCGTCATGAAAAAAAGTGGCGTCAACGAAATGATTTCGTCATCGTCATCGTTGACGAAAACAACACTGTGTTAAAAGTGTGTTTGCACAACAAATGTTATGGCACTTTCATTCATATGGCAGCACATTTCAAATAAAACTAAATGCTAAAGGCTGTACACTACTTTTGGATTCATTTTTGGATGCTGCGTACAAATGCGATTAATCGTTGTAGGTGATGTCGGTGTAGATTATCGGGTTATAAATCTGCAGAATAAACAGAGTGAAAATCAGGTGATTTACAGCTGTTGGGTTTCTGCTTCCAGGGAGTATGCTGAGTGTGACGTCTTTGGCTCTTGTGGGGAAACTGATGGTCAGCGCGGCGTTCAACATCGCTTACGTTTACTCGTCAGAACTCTACCCGACAGTGATCAGGTGGCCTGCGTGCAGTCGCTCACACTCGTTGTGCACGTTGTGTTTTAACCAAGCGAAGCTTTAACGGGTTGTTTTGCTTTGCAGAAACGCCGGGTTAGGAGTTTGCTCCATGTCGTGCAGGGTTGGAGGAATCCTCGCACCGTTTGTTCCTTCGATGGTAAGTCAAACACATTTACTTAGAGTTTTATCCCTGTTCCTGTATCACTGACTTTGATTTGTCAACATTTGTTAAGGAAGAATCAAGAGAGACTGAGGCTCAAAGGCCAGTTCCTGTAGAAAAACTGAAATCACTGCCTAAAACATTTATAGTTCTGCAGAAAAGTGCTGAGCCAACAGTTCTCCAGCTTCCTGAAGGTCTTTTAAAGTGTTTCTTTCGACATTTTTCTGCTTTTTCACTCATCTTCAGTCCAGTTTTTCTTTGTTAAGCCACTTAACTCTGAGCTATGAACCATTCAGGCAGGAAAAAGGCTCCTAACTCAAGGGATGAACCAGTGTTGTGTCCACACTGAACACACAACTTAGCAGAGAAGCCATTTTAAACTGATGCCTCCAGAAATGAATAATCTAGAAGCTCTTTGTGGGTTTTAGACTGGAACTAAGATTTGTTCCCATTTCTTTAGCTGCATGTGTGAAAAACAGCAAAGATAACACAGTGTGACAGACAGAAAACAGGATTTCTGCAGCAACAAGGTGATTCCCAAAGAGCTGTTAGCTGAAAACTTGGCATATCTCAGCATGGTGTGCAGTGTGTCCTTAAAACATTTGAGGAAACTGGACAAGTGGAGGACAAAAGAAGAAGTGTCAGGCCTAAAGAACTATCTCCAGCAGATGAACAGGATCTGAAAGTGATGTCGATGTTGTCTTCAAGGAGCTGAAGTGTTTCAGTGGGTGTGGACGGTGTGTTAGTTTGCCTTTGGGGAACCCATAGAACGACATCTGTTCTCTGTTGAGTCGATCTGTGACTCGATGCTTTAAGCTCTCGTGGAATTCGATTGTTGACCCTGTTTTTTGGCAGCCGGTTTTGTTGGGTTTGTCCCTGAGATTTACTGCCACATTTGCTCAAAAGGGGGAAATCCTTAACATGGAAGTAAAGTGACACCACAGGGAGAATGGCTTGGACTCTTCTGCCCTCAGCTTACTATTACTTTGTATATATTTTTAAAATGTATTATTATTTGACATTTTATTTTATACATGCATATATATATATATTAATATAATAATATATTATATATGTATAAAAAATTATATATTAATAATAATATTATTAATATATTATTATTAATAATAATATATTATATATTAATATAATCATATATAATGTATATATATATTTTTTTGTTTTATTGCATCAAATAGACCAGGCCAAATTCCTCGTGATGTGAAAATTACTTGGCAATAAAAAAAATTCAGATTCTGGTTTAACTGCAGTCAGCAGATTATTTCCATTCTCTCATTTCACCAACAACACGGTGATCAACAGTTATTCTAACAACTCGGGCAGCCTGATGCCCAAATATCAGAAAGCAGGGCAGTAACTCAGATTATGACCTACACATCAGTTTCAGTAGCCCCTTTCACACTGCGACCCGCTATCTTAGCGGGTCCAAATTGCACCTTCGACCCGCGTCGAGCAATGTGAACGCTTGGCGTGTCAGGGTGACCCGTGTCGCCTGAAGCCGAGTTCAGGGGGCGTTGCCTAGTGGCAGAGCGTCACACGAAACACATAAAATGCTGGGCGTGTACAATGACGTAGGCACAAGCCATGCGTCGGAGGTAGGGTTAAATACACCTGTCTGCATCAAATTTTTCAAACAAACGATGGCGGGACACCTTGAGAACTCGTTTTTGCAATGCAGTTCATGGAGATGTTACTTTACGGTGCGTCTTGCTGCGTGGGAAACCGAGCTCTCCCATCTTTCTCGCCAGCCCTTCCAGCAGAGGTCCATCTTTCACCGTCCCCGAAATGTGGCGGAAAATAACGTCCTCTGTTCGGGGGCTGAGGAGCTCGCGGACCTCCTTGTCTCCCCAGTTGGCCATATTAAAAAATGTCTCCAACTTGATGTAGAGTAAAACTTGTCCTCAACTGTCGCTGTTGTTCTGAATCAGCTGTCCATTCTGTTTTTTAAACTCCTCACGTCACGCCCACGTCCGACCCGCGTCGATTTGTGTTCACATCAAACTCGGCTCGGCAAAAAGACTAGGGTCCGACGCGGGTCGAAAGGCGAGTCGAGTTGACGCGGCAGCCCGGGTCGGCAGTGTGAACACAACAGCGGACACGCTAAATTCGCGAATTAAACGCGGGTTATTCGGCAGTGTGAAAGGGGCTAGTGATTCATGCTGAGCAGCTCTGAGCTGGGCCGAAGCCTCCCTCAGTAGGTGGAGATGCTCGGTTGCCATGGAAACGTGCAGCACACGTCATGTGACCTCAGCCGAGCATGACCCTGCTCAGCCTCAGGTTTCCCTGAGCTTTCCTCAGGCCTGCTGATGTGTCTTTAACCTGATATTTAAGGGATTTAACTGCAGAAAACGATCATATATCTCTGCTCTGAGCTGCTGGTGGAGAGATGATGAGTCTAACTTTGTAACTTCGTTTCCTTACGTTTGGGGAAAGTTTGTGAGTCAGAGGTTGGAAAACTCCCAGAAGGGTTAAACCGGCGGTACTTTCCGAGCAGCAGCAGCTCGGACTGAAGCCTGAGGCTGTGGGGACCCCTAGTGGTCGTTTTTCTGAACTTCAACAACCGAACCACAGACTGTTTTTAACCCACCACGACCCGCGGGGACGCGTGTCGTTTCATCCTGGAGTTTAATCCCCCTGATCTGCGTGAGGCTAAAGTCACTGATTTACAGTAAAGGCTGCTGCTTCAGCCTCTCGTTGAGGAATAGGCAAGGCATCTTTATTTATACAGCGCATTTCATACCACAGGCAACTCAATGTGCTTTACATGAAGACAAGGCATTTAAAAGAACAGCATAAAGCAGCAGTTAAAAGCAATCAAAGAAGAGGGGACAAAATAAAAATATACACTCAACCATAAGCACACTGAAAGAGAAATGTTTTTAACCTGGATTTAAAAGTGCTTCCAGTTGGGGCTGATTTAAAAGAATAAAAAGAAAAGCCTCAGGTTACAGAAGGCCGGTTTAACCGAAGCCTTTGGTCTGAACGGGTTAAAGTCGGCCTCACACGTGCTCCATTTGAGCCGAGCTGAACTGACGAGGATCTGCTTTTACTTTCCCTCAGGAGCAGATTTCATGTCTTTCTCAGAGCTCGTATCACATTACTGTTTAACCCTTGTTACTGTGAAGAACAATATATGTACTAAGAACAGTGTCGTCAGGACTAGTTTTTTCCAGCTGCGTCTCCTGGCCAAAGTTAAAATGTTTTTAAGTCGTCATGACCTTCAGAAAGCCATCCATGCCCTAAAAAGTTCAAGGTTAGACTATTGCAATGCCCTTTATGTCGGCGTCTCCCAGTCTTCTCTCAGTCGCCTTCAGCTGGTGCAGAACGCTGCTGCCCGTCTTTTAACCAACACCAACAGACGTGTGCACATCACTCCTGTTCTTAACTCCCTCCATTGGCTTCCTGCCCTTTATAGAACTGATTTTAAACTTTTAATGTTTGTTTTTAAAGCTCTTAACGGCCTCGCCCCATCGTATTTATCTGAGCTTTTAACAGTCCTGGTAGAGCTCTGAGGTCAGCAGATCAGTTTCTGCTGGAAGTGCCCAGGTCAGAATACAAACCCTGGGGTGAGCGAGCCTTTTCCCAAAGCTGCCCCCGGGCTCTGGAATAAGCTCCCCGTCCAGCTGCGTCTTATTTCTGACCTGGGCCTCTTCACATCTAGGCTAAAAACCTACTTATTTAGGATGGCTTTTAATACCCAGTAGTATGATGACACTTTTATCTTATTTGATTTTGTTGTATTTTATTGCTTTCACTGTTCTTTTATTGTTTTTATTTGTTTTTACTTATTCTTCTCTTTATTTATTGCCTGCTGTAAAGCACTTTGGTACACCGTAAGGATTGTCTGTAAAGGGCTGTAGAAATAAAGTACATTTACATTTGCTGCAGCTCCTCCAGAGCGTCTCACTAAACCCTGAAATGTGTTGCAGCGGGCTCTCCACGCCTCCATGCCCTTCACTGTGTTCTGCGTCAGCGGGCTCTCTGCAGGATGTCTGGGCCTCCTGCTGCCTGAAACCCTCAACAGACCGACGGCAGAAACCCTGGAGGAGCTGAGCGGTCCGACCCACGGCCGGGTGCTGGAGAGCAAGGTGACACGACACCGTCCGGGTTACGAAAGGCAGCGCTGCACTGTCAGAGCGGCTGGCTGGCTGCCAGCACCCAACAACAGACTGCTTTATAGTGCTGGGAGGCATGTTCTGTGCAGCCTGCGTTCATACTGGTTCATCCAGTATTAATAATAGGCAAAATAGGGGAAAACATTTAGAAAATCTTAATAGAGGGTTTGAGCTTAATCTATATCGATCTATATGAAATCAGGTCTTACAGTTGACACGTAGCTGAGCCATTTTAACCAGTTCTCTTCAAAAATATCAGTTTGGTTTCTTAACTTCAATGTAATTCTCTCCATAACATATATACAGTATGTATTATATGTGACAGCAATCCACTCATTTATTGTTGTTTTTTCTGTCTTAAGCCTTAAGCTTTCTGGTCAGAGCCTTTTTACATCCTACTAACAACACTCTCAAAAGGTATTTTTCCCGCTTCATGTACAGTGAACCCTCGTTTTTCCCGGGGGTTACGTTCCAAAAAGAACCCGTGATAGGCGAAATCCGTGAAGCAGATTTTTTTTACAATTTATTATACAATGAAATACTCCATAATACATTGAAACCAAAGAACAAAACCTTTTTACAGGCCCAAGCATTTGTTTAACAAATAAAAGTACTGTATAAACGTTTTTTTTACAAATACCTACTGTACTGTAAAATAATCATTTTCATCATCAATACGAACTGAAGGCTTCAAATTGCGGAGATCAGCGCCGCCTCACTGCGACCCGAGCCATTGGATTAGAACGGGAGAAAATGAAAAATGATTATGAAAAGAAATACAAAGTACAGTGGGACAAATAGTGGCTCACGTGTATTTCACTGCTCTTCTGACTGAGCCGCTGCATCCTGACTCCGCTCTGTAGCGTTTTTTTCTTCTAAAGCCCGCGGTGCAGGTGTGTTTTTTTTCGAGAGAAGAGCATAGATCGGTAGTTGTTGTCGCTCTTTTTTCTTGGGCAAAAATATTTATATATACAGACATGCCATCATCGATTATGTTTGAGAACTGTAATGAACGTGTACGTGTACATATTAAACCGCAACGTTATTGACACCCAGGTAGAGAAGAAGCGGAGAGACTGTTTAGCCAATCAGAATGCAGAACACAATGCACGATGCAAATCTGTGAAGCAGCGAGACCGTGAAAGATGAACCGCGTTATAGCGAGGGTTCACTGTATTCAACTCCATCCAGCTCACATCGGTACATAACTTTGAAGTTTAGAAACATTTTCCTTTTAAAAACTGTCTCCAGGACCCCAAGAATCTCTCTCCAAAATGGAGCCACACTGGAAAAAAGTCAAAGTCTTACCAAGTATATTTGTCTCATTTCTAGTCAAAATATCTCATTACACTTAATATAAGACACAATTGCTTAACAAGTACCATTTCAGCCAGATATAGGGACTTGTTTGAAGACAATACATCTGGAATATCTTGTTAAATGAAAAAGTCTTGAAAACAAATTGCTTTGAGTCACATATAATATGAAACAAGCTTTTTTTTTTTGACATTTGAAGAGGTTTTTAAGCTAATTTCAAGATCACTTTTATCTCAAAAGTCCTAAAAATCACATCTTATTTCAAGAAATCTTGACAAGCTGATTTTCACTAGTTCCATTGGCAGATTTTGTTTTTTCTTTTTTCAAGCAAAAACGTCTTGTATTTGTTGTTTTTCTTACTTCTTTTTGGAGGGGCATTTTTTGCAGTGCACAGAGAGACAGCCCCAAAAAGTGTGAAAGTGATTTACTGAAGTATTCCCACAGGACCTCCAGCAGGCGGTCTGATCGGAATAGTTGGTCTTTTTTTACCAGGGAGCGAAAAATAACTTGGTTTAATGTAGAAATAAACTGTAATTTACGTTCAGCATCACATCTTCTGACTTCCATTTTCTTTTTGGTCCCCCAGCCTCTTCTGTATGAAGATGAGAAGTGGAAATCAAACCACGAGTGAAGCCAGCAGCTTCACCTCCACCTCCCGTTCCCCAGAGCGGCGAACTGTCCCTTTAATTAGGCACCGGGTTTCCTGTCACGTCCGTGGCTGCACGGTCGGACCTCTGCCTTGGTTTTATCTGCTGAGTCATGGTGTCGGTGCCTTATCTGGAGGATGACTTTACATTCCAGAGACGCTGCGAAGAGGCTGAAAATCTGAAAGTCTTTTTTCCAGCAGCTGAACAGAACTGAGACTCCTGAGGCCGTGCAGGAAATAATGATTCAAGCACTCAAACATTCCAGATTATTATTTTTTTTTTATTCTTTATTTTTAAGGCAGCTCCATCCAGTGGCTTCACGCTGGCAGATGTGGGTTCGCTAACTTGTTTAGTTGCTTATTTACACCATGAAAGTCTCTAACCTGCTGGGATGGAGGCCCGTGTGGCAGATAACTTCCAGCAGGTCACAGCCCGGGATGACCCCCCTTTACTTCCTGCGTCGGCGGGGTCCTCGCACGGCGCTCACAAACCTTTTAACCATCGACGTGTCACGGTGCCTTAACAGAAAAAGACCGGACCAACATTTAGGATCATCAGGAAGTAAACGACCATTTTCCAGATGGAGGCCGTGATGTCTCGGGTTACTCGTCATGGACTCGAACCGAACGTACGTCTGATGTCTACGTTTCTCCTCGTTCTTTTCGTGGTCTCGTGCTGATGGCGACTCTGCAGCCTTCGGTTCGGTCTGCGGCTGCAGAACCAAACGTTTTCTCACCTTTTTGGGGAAATAATCTTTGCTTTTGTCTTACTGTGAATGTGCAGAAGTTATTAAAGCTGATGGGACCAGTGCAGATCGTGCACTTTATCTGAAAGTTGCTGCAGTGGGATGAAAATATGTTGTTAAATATATCAAATAAAAGCCAGCTAACTCTAATGTGTGTGTGCAGTTCCTATTAGAACTAGGTTCTTATCGTAATTATCGCGCATTAACGCAGGTTTTATTATTTATTTTATTTTGTAAAAGTCTGTTGCTCACAGGCTTTTATTTTGTAAAACTCTGTTGCTCATAGGCTTTTATTCTGTAAAACTCTGTTGCTCACAGGCTTTTATTATTGTAAAACTGTTGCTCACAGGCTTTTATTCTGTAAAACTCTGTTGCTCACAGGCTTTTATTCTGTAAAACTCTGTTGCTCACAGGCTTTTATTCTGTAAAACTCTGTTGCTCAGAGGCTTTTATTGTAAAACTCTGTTGCTCAGAGGCTTTCACAGGCTTTTATTTTGTAAAACTATGTTGCTCAGAGGCTTTTATTCTGTAAAAGTCTGTTGCCGTCTGCTGTGGAACCGGAAAAGAAAGTAATCGGCGGATCCACCAAACATGGAGAAAGGTACGGAACTTTTAATCGGCCATTTTCATTTTAAAGTTCTTCCAGACGGCGGAGTCGACAGAACCAAAGTCATCTGTAAACACTGCCAAGTTGAATTGTCTTCTCAGCGTAGTAGTTCCAGTCTAAAATATCACTTAAAGGCAAAACACACAACTGATAGCAGCAAGTCATTCAAGGAAGCAGACAGTGGAGCGAGGCTTCTACATAAAAACTACAGAAAGATGCTGATGTTAAAAGTGTGTTTGCACAACAAATGTTATGGCACTTTCATTCATAAGGCAGCACATTTAAAATAAAACTAAATGATAAAAGCTATACATTACTTTTGGATTCATTTTTGGATTTTTGCGTAGAAATGTGATTAATTAATCAGGGAAATCATGTGATTAATTAGATTAAACATGTTAATCGTTGCCCAGCCCTAGTTTGAACAGAGCAGAAAGATGTTTGGAGGGACTTCTTGTTCCCGTCCTTATCGCGGTGCAGCTGAAGCCTCCTCTGGCTGAAGACACTCAGGTGTTCCGTCAGTATGATGCGTTCAGGGTCCAGTTTGATGATCAGTGGGTGCTTTATTAACGCAGTAATTCGAGGCTCTAACTGGTCATTCTACAGCAACCTCTTCAACCTTAACCTGAGTCACAGGTTAGATGACATCCTGCTTTGTTCCAGTCCATCACAACCAGACCAAATGAAAGCAAACGCAAGGAGAAAACAAAGGAATGGCAAGAAAGTGGCTGCCCGTAAAGTTAGCCGGCTGGGAGGAGGGTGAGATGAGCGCGTCCTCCGCCTGCCATCATCTTCAGAGTCCATTTATTCTCCAGCAGCCAATCGTCTGTGAGCTGCTGGCGCTTCAGCTCAGCTCAGCTGCTCACAACCGGTAGCATAAAGTCTGCTCAGTTGGGTTCAGTTGAGGTCAAAATAAACTCAGCAGGGTTCAGGTGAGGTCAAAATAAATGCGCTGCACTCTTATGAAGCTGACTAATTAGGTCAATACACACTCAGATGTAAAGAAATTAAATGTTTCTGGTTTCATTTTGGAAGTTACATGCAACCGTATTATTATGCTGCTTGATGATCATTTAAACAGTTAAATCTTTTTTGCACTTTGATCTCCTTTTGATCTCTTCTTGTGATCTTCAGGAGACGGAAGTGGTTCAGCGGTGCCTTCAGTTTTAGACTCGGCTTTAGATCAGCCAGCAGAAATGTCTCAATAAATGTCCATTATAATGGATGACTATGGGAGCCGTTTCTGTAATCTGCCATTGCAGAAAAACTAAAAAGCTTTAAAAACTGATGTTGTAGCTCATCAATGACATATCCCAGACCTAATAATCCCCCATAGAATATTTCACTTTGCACTGCATATATTGAAAATACAGCAGTTTTTGTGTGTTTTTTTTTAACAGAAATTGGTGTTTACCTCATATAAACCAGTATTTAAAGGGTTATTTTTTTAAGAAAATAATTGAAAACTTGGTGGTTATTATTCGAACTGAGGTGGAAGAAAAGATTTATGAAAAAATAGTGGAAAAAAATATGAACATATGGTATTTTGGGGATCATTTTAGAAGGGGACAAAAATGTCCCTTTTCAGAAATTAAGGAGCTTTTTTTTTTTAAATCAGGCATAACATAAAAATTAAAAATCCCTAAAAATCATTGTTGTTGCTAATCATTGACATATCCCAGACCATAATCATCCCTACTCAATAATTCCACTTTGCATTCCATATTTTGAAAATACTGGCACCCAAAGGCTTAAAATTTGGGCTAAAAGTTCAAATTGGCATTTAAAGGGTTAAGTTTTTGAATATAATTGAAAACGTGGTGGTTATGATCAGAACTGAAGTGGAATAAAAGATTTATGGAAAAAAAGTGGAAAAAATATTAATATATGTTTTCAGGTTGTTTTAAAAGGGGACAAAAATGTTCCTTTTCAGAAATTAAGGAGTTTTTTTAAATCAGACATAGCAAAAAATTAAAAATCCCCAAAAATCAATGTTGTTGCTAATCATTGACATATCCCAGACCATAATAATCCCCCCTCATCAATTCCACTTTGCATTCTATATATTGAAAATATAGCAGGTTTTTTTTTTTTTTTTTTTTTTTTTTTAACAGAAAATGGCGTTTACATCATATAAACCAGTATTTAAAGTGTTAAATTTTTGAAAATAATTGAAAACTTGGTAGTATGATTAGAATTGAAGTGGAATAAAAGATCTTCGAAAAAAAAAATTAACATATGATGTTTTTAGGTCGTTTTAAAAGGGGACATAAATTGTGTTTTAAATCAGGTATGAGGGTTAAATAAAAAAAAAACATGTCCAAATGCTTGAGGTGCTTTTTTTGTTGTTTCTTTATGTAAAAAGTCAGATTCTGTTGTTTTTGTTTACGGGGTCATCGAAGTCCCGGGTGCAATTACACAGACTGAGCGGCAGGGGTCCCTGGAAACCCTCCAGCGATTCAAAACACTGGAGAGCGAGGTAGAGGAATGACGTCATTGTTGGGGAATTTTCAAGATGGCGCTAGACTGTGGCAGGAATGCCGCTACTGCAACAAGCTAAACGTTGAGGGATTTAATTAATCTTCCACCCGGCGGCGGCCTCAACTTCGCTTGACGCGGATATATTTTTTACATTTCGAACACTGAGATGAGTCCGTCACGTTCGGTGACGGTTAGGTAACGTTCAGGGATCAACCGGCTAAAATGGTAGCCCTTTCCTCCAAGAACAACAGAACCTGCCGCTGCGGAGCTCGGCCAACGGAGCCGGAGGACTCGTTGCAGGAATTTACGCCCGGGGCCGGAGAGCGCTTGGCGGACTGAGTGGTCATGGAAACGACGAAGGAGAACGGAGTGTCGTTTTCCGTCGACTGGAACGAAAACGAAGAGGAAGCGGGGTCGGGGATAGGAGCCGGGAACACGTCTCACGCCGCACTCAAAGACCGCAGCAAAGCGCTGCTGGCCGGTGTCAGTGGGGGTCAGGAAGCGGGGGGGGCTCCCACTTATGTGGCCAGCAACGGGAGGAATGTAAACAGAGACACCTCAGAGCAGCCGCCCCCCCGCAGCTCTGAGATAATGTTGGGTTTGGTCGCAGCGGAGATCCGCCTCTCCGGACAGTTGGCTGACAGCGACGGGGTTTCGGGGGTTTGTGGCGGCTTGAACGGATTCACTGAGTCACTCGGCCAGGAGGAGCCGCCGATGGTCGAGGGGGAAGGAGGCGGAGGAGGGGGAGGAGGAGGGCCCGGCCTCGCGGGGACTACAGCCGCTTCCTGTCCAGCTGTGCTCGGGGGTCTAGTTTCAGCCGCGGCGGGCCGACAGATGCAACAGCTCCCAGCGGAGGAAGGAGAGACCCGGGAGGAGTGCGCTGCCCCGGGCTGCATCAGGACTTCTCTCCCCCTGGATGGACTGACATGTTCGGGGAAGCTCCGGGCAAACATGCCCAACGGGGTCGCTGACGGCCCGGTTCTTGGCGGCCTTGGAGGGAACACCGCTGATTGTAAACAGACGGAGCTGCTGGCTGCTCGGCTTCTGGGTCAGAGACTCGGTTTGTGCGACGTGGACTGTGGAGACGCGACTCTGGCCAACGGGGATGTGCACGTTGTGAGCGGCACAACACGTGAGTGGCCCGACTCGGACTGTTCCGCGGAGAAAAACTCTGATGTGGGCTCGGGGACAGAAAGGGAGCCCGGGTGGGGTCACTGTCTGAGCGGGCAGCCGGTGCCCCACTGCCCGCTGCAGGATGCTCCCGAGCTCCCTCCCTTCCTCGATTCCTCCAGAGACCCCCCCACCCCGGGATCAAGTGCCAAACCCCCCTCACCCAGCCCGTCCACCCTGTCCAATCCGAACAGCGACAGCCCGCCGCTCTCCGAGCCCAACACCGGGGAGGACGAGGAGGACTTCGCCGACCTCTGCTTCCCAGTCAGGCCGCAGAGTCTGAGGACTAACCCCAACCTCACCGTGTCCCTCAGCTGCGACGCCACCCCGCTGTCCCCCGACGAGGACGGGGGCTTCTACTTTGAGGATGAGGGGTACGAAGAGGACCTGCGGAGCGTTTTGGAGGCGGGTCGGAGGCAGAGCGCCCCGGACAAGCTGCCGGACCGGACCGAGCAGGCCGACGGCTCGGACCTCAAGCTGATGCCAAAGAGGTTCGGGATCGCTGATTTCTTCACCAGGTAAGACGGTCGAGACCCCAGAAAACCACCAGCTTCCTGCACATGTTCAGGGTTCAACTTCAGCAAAGCAGATTTTTTCCAACACTCACTCCTTACAGGGCTAGTTCGCCTCTTTTGACATGAAGCTGTATGACATCCCATATCAGCAACATCACTTATAAACATTTTCTTACCCCCTGCTGCGTCCTGTGAGCCGAGTTCCAGCCTCGTTTTGGTGTTGATGAAGGTAGTCCGGCTAGTTGACTGGGGTTTAAAATATAAAGCGTTTTGCTTCTCAAAACAATATGCGTTCAAAAGAGTAATACATTTGCATCACAAAATTGTTGTGCAGGAAAAAGTCAGACCTCATAATCGCTTGGCCCTATTTTCTCCACCTTCGTATCACTGCCTGCCTGCTGCTGCCTGCCGACGAGGGCTGAGCAATTTTATCGATACTGCGATATATATCGATATTTCGTTTCCCGACAAAGTATAATATAATATAATACAATACAATGCCAGGGGGTCACATTATAGAAAACAGTGATAAATTAGTGAATAAAAATGTTATATAAAGTGTTCGTTTGTTTCTGTTTGTCTTGTGTTGTCCTTCCGGTTCAAAGGTCAGACCACATGTGATCTTGGACCACATGTCCAATCAGCGACGATTCATGTCAAATCACACTCTTTTTTCCCCCCCCCAGAAAATGATGTAAGTGTATCGAATCGAATCACATCGAAAAGCCTGCCGACAGCCACACCTGTTACGGTGTTTGCTGCTCGGTCTGCACTTCGGTCTGCACGGTCTACACAGCAGGCAGTGATACGAAGAGAGAGAAAATAGGGCCAAGCGATTGTGAGGTGTGACTTTTTCCTGGAGAACCATTTTGTGATGCAAATGTATTACTCTTTTGAACGCATATTGTTTTGAGAAGCAAAACGCTTTATTTTTGTGGCCCCAGCCAACTAGCTGGACTTCCTTCATCAACACCAAAACGAGGCTGGAACTCGGCTCACAGGATGCAGCAGGGGGTAAGAAAATGTTCATAAATGATGTTGCTAGTATGGGATGTCATACAGCTTCATGTCAAAAGAGGCAAACTGTCCCTTTTATAGCCTCAAGCTATCAGCACCTAAACGGTGACATGACCCAAATAAAGACCACTGCATTAAATTTATAACCTATGATCCAAATGAGTTAATCAGAACAGTCTAACCACCAACCAAATGATGAATCTGTAGATATGGATGCTCAACAGAAACATTAAAGCTAAGTTTAGGCCAAAACAGATCAGATGGGAGACGATCAATACTCTGCCTCCAGGTGAGATTGAGCCCAGATGAGCTGGTTTTCAGGTCACCTGCTGGATCTGCCTCGGTGAAACAGAACCTGAACTCGGTAAAAAGCTGTGTTTCCACCCCCTGACACGTGTCCTCCCCCCGGACTCGTAACCTTGGGTCTGGTCCGGATGTTATTAACTGTCATTAAGTCTCCAGCTGCAGAGAGCATCTGCCGCTCGTTCCGCATCTGGATGGCTTCTGCAGACGTGACAAATTGGTTTTTATTTGGTTTTATTTGGGGTTGTTTTGTTTTCGGTGTGTCCTGTGAGATTCTGAGGATTTGTTTTTCTAGTTTCTAAGTCACAAATGTTTATTTAGACGAGTCGCGGGTTGATTATGAGGAAATGATGCATCTTCTGGAGCAACGTTGAGGTTTTTGTTGCTGTTTTGACCCGACATGGTGTCTTTGTTAAGCTGTCAAACCAAGTCATTTCTGTAGGTAAAACTACAAGCAGAGATTTGATCTTTTTTGGTACATGAACTGTGTCATACTGACCAGTTGTTTCTGATTTAGTGTGATTTGAAGCTATTTGGTTATGGGTCTGTGACTGAAGAACCCACCTGCCTCTTTAGCCCTTTTCACGCTTCCTGATCATCGTGGGACCTCTGAACGCTCTCTGCTTCTAGTCTTTCACCGCCATAAAGGTTCAAAGCTCTCCTGAGAGTTGTTTCCATGTTTCCAAAAGGAAGGCTTGATGAAACGCTGACTTTCCAGCCTGGAAAACGTCCCATGTTCAGTCTGAACAACCTCAGAGGCACTTGGGGAAAACGTTAAATAAACATGAAGTCTCTCCATCGGAGGCTAAATAAGAGCAGCTCGTAGCAATGAGTCAGCGAGGCTGGCGTTATTGAATCTGCACTGAAAATGATGAGCTGCAGTTTTCATCGATTTCAGTGGCTGTTGCTGCCTGTTTGAAACAGATGCCTCGAGGATCCAGGGAGGAAAGGTGTGAAAACACCAGCATTCGGTGGTCGGAGGATGTAAAACTAACCCGTTTTCTGCATGAATAAACGCAGTTTAATGAGGCAGGTTAACGGTAACCGCACAGAAGCGAAGATTTCCACATTTCATCGTGTTATTTAAGTGATTTTATACTTCCAAACCACCACAATTCATGGACCCACAGCCTGATCCGTCCATGCTTCTCAGGTTGATTTCTGATTCCCGGCCTCTGGAAAGGGTCATCAGTCAGGACTGCTCCATGTTTTCCTGCCACTGAAAACGATGCCGCCGTCTCAGCTTTGGTTTCCTCCTCGTGCCTGTTTTTTGGGGATTTGTGAAGGTTATATCAAATCAAATCAAATTTATTTGTAGCACATTTCATGTACAAAACAGTTCAAAGTGCTTCACATAAAATAAAAGCATTGCAGCAGGGAGTGTAAGAAGCATTAAAAATATATAAAAGAATATAAAGAGAAACAAATAAAATAATTTAAATGAATTTAAAAACAAGCAACAGTCCAGAAAAATTCAAAGATATCGTGCAGATTTCATTTATAGACACATGAGAAAAGAAATGTCTTTAACCTGGATTTAAAAATGTCTCCATTTGGTGAAAGTTTAATCTCCACTGGCAGTTTGTTCCACTTGTTTGCAGCATAACAGCTAAATGCTGCTTCTCCATGTTTAGTCTGGACTCTGGACTGGACCAGCCGACCTGAGTCCTTGGATCTAAGAGCTCTGATTGATGAACATGGCTGTATAAAGGCCTGCATCTGATGAACATAGCTGTTTAAAAGCCTGCATCTGATGAACTGCTGCCATGGAGAGCCTGAAGCTGCTGCCCCTGTAGGGCCTGAAGCTGCTGCCCCGTAGGGCCTGAAGCTGCTGCCCTGGAGGGCCTGAAGCTGCTGCCCCTGGAGGGCCTGAAGCTGCTGCCCCTGTAGGGCCTGAAGCTGCTGCCCCGTAGGGCCTGAAGCTGCTGCCCCTGGAGGGCCTGAAGCTGCTGCCCCTGGAGGGCCTGAAGCTGCTGCCCCTGGAGGGCCTGAAGCTGCTGCCCTGTAGGGCCTGAAGCTGCTGCCCCTGGAGGGCCTGAAGCTGCTGCCCTGTAGGGCCTGAAGCTGCTGCCCCTGGAGGGCCTGAAGCTGCTGCCCTGTAGGGCCTGAAGCTGCTGCCCTGGAGGGCCTGAAGCTGCTGCCCTGGAGGGCCTGAAGCTGCTGCCCTGGAGGGCCTGAAGCTGCTGCCTGTAGCAGAGGAAAGTGCTCGGTCCTCTTCCTATCGTACACCGAGCCGCTCCCCTCTCAGAGGAAAGTGCTCGGTCCTCGAGCCAGCTGTGAACGAGCTTGTTGACACGAAGAAAAGCCTCAAACTTAGGATCTGATATCGTCTTTAAATGTCCATTAAGGACAGTCTTTGTTTGTGTGTCAGGTGTGAAAACGGCATTCTGGGTAGTTTTTTAGAGTTTCTGAGGAGAGCAGAAGTGAATCTCCTCTTCAGGACAGTGAGGAGTCTGAGCAGGAAATATCAGATAAAGAGACACATCGGTGTTTGGAGCTGTGAGATGTTATCAGTTAACAGTTTTAGGCAGTAAGGTTGTGGCCTTGGTTTACTGCCTACGGTTGTGGTGTCACTGCTGCAGCATCTGCAGGCAGATTCAGTGTTCAAACATCTGTAGACAAACATCTGTGTTTCAGTGACGGTTCAGACTTTCAGATGATTTTATCAGATTTGGAAGGTGGTTGCTTTGTAAAGGCAGCTCTGGCTGTGTGTGTTTAAGCTTCTTTCTCATGAATTTCCTTTTCTTCAGGGGAGGGTTCATCCATGTTTTCTCACTTTAAATGCGCTGACATCACTCCTGCAGGAGTGCAAACGGCACCGAGTCAGAGTTCAGTGCAGGAGGTGTGCAGCTCAGAGCTCAGAGCCGCCTGGGTGGATGTTTTCCCACCGGCAGGTGGAGGAACGTTCCTGCCTGAGAGCGTCTTGGTTTTGGTTTGGAGGCGATCCTCGGCAGCTGGCTTCAATGTCACGGCGTCTCAGAGGAATCCAGACAGACGGAGCAGGAAACCGCTCTGCTGGAAGGAGGCCAAGCTGCCAGCCCGTCAGGCAGGGTCACATGACCCGAACAGAACAAACACAATCAGGAATGCTTCTTCAGTCTGACCCAACTTTTAGTTTGAGCTTCCTGCTGCTCCTGTTGCATTTTACGGAAGCGTATTGCATTCACTTAAAAAAATAAAATAAAATAAAATAAATAAATAAATAAATAAATAACTCCGGTTTTTCTGTCTAATTTATTTTTTGGTTTGTTTTTCGGGGTAATTTTTTCTGTTTTTCTGTCTAATTTATTTTTTGGTTTGTCTTCTGGGGTCATTTTTTTCTGTTTTGCGGGGTAATTTTTTTCTTTAGTTTAGAAACAACAATCAACGCATTCATTCCTTTATGAGGGCTCGATTTAATGGAGGCAAACATGACTGGTTTGTTTAGTTTAATCAAGTTTTACTTTGACCTGGGTTTAAGACTTTACGCAGGCACCTGAAGACTTTGCGGTTGTTCAGAAGGAAAGCCCATTCAGATCTCCTAGACATAGCAATGTTTCTCCAGGATCAACTGGACATTTATGGCATGCTCCATGGATATAAGATGATGCATCTGAAATGCATTCAGGCTGGCTATGTGGTGACTCAAGAGACGATCAGGAGACTGCTGAAAATATTGGATCCACCGGAAACACTTAAAGGCTGGATAATCTCGCGGGATTTCAAAGTATCTCGATATTTCCGAAAAAAATGACCACGAAAAACAGAAAAAAAATAGCCAGAAAAACAGAAAAAGAATTACCCCGAAAAACAAACCCAAAAATAAATTGGAAAGAAAAAACTGATTTTTTTTTTTTTTTTTTTTTTTTTTTAAGTGAATGCAATAAGCTTCCGTAGCATTTAGAACTGGCTGGAAGGATTTTAATAATTCAAGGAGTTAACGAGCCCTCACCACCTCTGTGGTTAATTATTTACACAGATCCTGTCCTGTGGGTGTGATGGCACACAATGTGCTGCTGCTCCCAGGAACAGTTGGATGTTACCCACACCAAACTACAGCCTGGTGCTGCTGCTCCCAGGAACAGGTGGATGTTACCCACACCAAACTACAGCCTGGTGCTGCTGCTGATCCCAGGAACAGTTGGATGTTACCCACACCAAACTACAGCCTGGTGCTGCTGCTCCCAGGAACAGGTGGATGTCACCCACACCAAACTACAGACTGGTGCTGCTGCTCCCAGGAACAGGTGGATGTTACCCACACCAAACTACAGCCTGGTGCTGCTGCTCCCAGGAACAGTTGGATGTCACCCACACCAAACTACAGACTGGTGCTGCTGCTCCCAGGAACAGTTGGATGTTACCCACACCAAACTACAGCCTGGTGCTGCTGCTGATCCCAGGAACAGTTGGATGTTACCCACACCAAACTACAGACTGGTGCTGCTGCTCCCAGGAACAGTTGGATGTTACCCACACCAAACTACAGCCTGGTGCTGCTGCTCCCAGGAACAGTTGGATGTCACCCACACCAAACTACAGCCTGGTGCTGCTGCTCCCAGGAACAGTTGGATGTTACCCACACCAAACTACAGCCTGGTGCTGCTGATCCCAGGAACAGGTGGATGTTACCCACACCAAACTACAGCCTGGTGCTGCTGCTCCCAGGAACAGGTGGATGTTACCCACACCAAACTACAGCCTGGTGCTGCTGCTCCCAGGAACAGGTGGATGTAACCCACACCAAACTACAGCCTGGTGCTGCTGCTGATCCCAGGAACAGGTGGATGTTACCCACACCAAACTACAGCCTGGTGCTGCTGCTCCCAGGAACAGGTGGATGTAACCCACACCAAACTACAGCCTGGTGCTGCTGCTGATCCCAGGAACAGGTGGATGTTACCCACACCAAACTACAGCCTGGTGCTGCTGCTCCCAGGAACAGGTGGATGTAACCCACACCAAACTACAGCCTGGTGCTGCTGCTGATCCCAGGAACAGTTGGATGTTACCCACACCAAACTACAGCCTGGTGCTGCTGCTCCCAGGAACAGTTGGATGTTACCCACACCAAACTACAGCCTGGTGCTGCTGATCCCAGGAACAGGTGGATGTTACCCACACCAAACTACAGCCTGGTGCTGCTGCTCCCAGGAACAGGTGGATGTTACCCACACCAAACTACAGCCTGGTGCTGCTGCTCCCAGGAACAGGTGGATGTAACCCACACCAAACTACAGCCTGGTGCTGCTGCTGATCCCAGGAACAGGTGGATGTAACCCACACCAAACTACAGCCTGGTGCTGCTGCTCCCAGGAACAGGTGGATGTTACCCACACCAAACTACAGCCTGGTGCTGCTGATCCCAGGAACAGGTGGATGTTACCCACACCAAACTACAGCCTGGTGCTGCTGCTCCCAGGAACAGTTGGATGTAACCCACACCAAACTACAGCCTGGTGCTGATGCTCCCAGGAACAGTTGGATGTTACCCACACCAAACTACAGCCTGGTGCTGCTGATGATCCCAGGAACAGTTGGATGTCACCCACACCAAACTACAGCCTGGTGCTGCTGATCCCAGGAACAGTTGGATGTCACCCACACCAAACTACAGCCTGGTGCTGCTGCTCCCAGGAACAGGTGGATGTTACCCACACCTAACTACAGCCTGGTACTGCTGCTGCTCCCTGGAACAGTTGGATGTTACCCACACAAAACTACAACCTGGTGCTGCTGCTGCTCCCAGGAACAGTTGGATGTAACCCACACTAAACTACAGCCTGGTGCTAATGCTGATCCCAGGAACAGTTGGATGTTACCCTCACAAAACTACAGCCTGGTGCTGCTGCTCCCAGGAACAGTTGGATGTAACCCACACCAAACTACAGCCTGGTGCTGCTGCTCCCAGGAACAGGTGGATGTTACCCACACCAAACTACAGCCTGGTGCTGCTGCTCCCAGGAACAGGTGGATGTAACCCACACCAAACTACAGCCTGGTGCTGATGCTCCCAGGAACAGGTGGATGTTACCCACACCAAACTACAGCCTGGTGCTGCTGCTCCCAGGAACAGTTGGATGTTACCCACACAAAACTACAGCCTGGTGCTGCTGCTCCCAGGAACAGTTGGATGTTACCCACACCAAACTACAGCCTGGTGCTGCTGATCCCAGGAACAGTTGGATGTTACCCACACCAAACTACAGCCTGGTGCTGCTGCTCCCAGGAACAGGTGGATGTTACCCACACCAAACTACAGCCTGGTGCTGCTGCTCCCAGGAACAGGTGGATGTAACCCACACCAAACTACAGCCTGGTGCTGCTGCTCCCAGGAACAGTTGGATGTTACCCACACCAAACTACAGCCTGGTGCTGCTGATCCCAGGAACAGTTGGATGTTACCCACACCAAACTACAGCCTGGTGCTGATGCTCCCAGGAACAGTTGGATGTTACCCACACCAAACTACAGCCTGGTGCTGCTGATGCTCCCAGGAACAGGTGGATGTTACCCACACCAAACTACAGCCTGGTGCTGCTGCTGCTCCCAGGAACAGTTGTATGTCACCCACACCAAACTACAGCCTGGTGCTGCTGCTCCCAGGAACAGTTGGATGTTACCCACACAAAACTACAGTCTGGTGCTGCTGCTCCCAGGAACAGTTGGATGTTACCCACACAAAACTACAGCCTGGTGCTGCTGCTCCCAGGAACAGTTGGATGTTACCCACACCAAACTACAGCCTGGTGCTGCTGATGATCCCAGGAACAGTTGGATGTCACCCACACCAAACTACAGCCTGGTGCTGCTGATCCCAGGAACAGTTGGATGTCACCCACACCAAACTACAGCCTGGTGCTGCTGCTCCCAGGAACAGGTGGATGTTACCCACACCTAACTACAGCCTGGTACTGCTGCTGCTCCCTGGAACAGTTGGATGTTACCCACACAAAACTACAACCTGGTGCTGCTGCTGCTCCCAGGAACAGTTGGATGTAACCCACACTAAACTACAGCCTGGTGCTAATGCTGATCCCAGGAACAGTTGGATGTTACCCACACAAAACTACAGCCTGGTGCTGCTGCTCCCAGGAACAGTTGGATGTAACCCACACCAAACTACAGCCTGGTGCTGCTGCTCCCAGGAACAGGTGGATGTTACCCACACCAAACTACAGCCTGGTGCTGCTGCTCCCAGGAACAGGTGGATGTAACCCACACCAAACTACAGCCTGGTGCTGATGCTCCCAGGAACAGGTGGATGTTACCCACACCAAACTACAGCCTGGTGCTGCTGCTCCCAGGAACAGTTGGATGTTACCCACACAAAACTACAGCCTGGTGCTGCTGCTCCCAGGAACAGTTGGATGTTACCCACACCAAACTACAGCCTGGTGCTGCTGATCCCAGGAACAGTTGGATGTTACCCACACCAAACTACAGCCTGGTGCTGCTGCTCCCAGGAACAGGTGGATGTTACCCACACCAAACTACAGCCTGGTGCTGCTGCTCCCAGGAACAGGTGGATGTAACCCACACCAAACTACAGCCTGGTGCTGCTGCTCCCAGGAACAGTTGGATGTTACCCACACCAAACTACAGCCTGGTGCTGCTGATCCCAGGAACAGTTGGATGTTACCCACACCAAACTACAGCCTGGTGCTGCTGCTCCCAGGAACAGGTGGATGTTACCCACACCAAACTACAGCCTGGTGCTGCTGATCCCAGGAACAGTTGGATGTTACCCACACCAAACTACAGCCTGGTGCTGCTGATCCCAGGAACAGGTGGATGTAACCCACACTAAACTACAGCCTGGTGCTGCTGCTCCCAGGAACAGTTGGATGTTACCCACACCAAACTACAGCCTGGTGCTGCTGCTCCCAGGAACAGTTGGATGTTACCCACACCAAACTACAGCCTGGTGCTGCTGCTGATCCCAGGAACAGTTGGATGTAACCCACACCAAACTACAGCCTGGTGCTGCTGCTCCCAGGAACAGGTGGATGTTACCCACACCAAACTACAGCCTGGTGCTGCTGCTCCCAGGAACAGGTGGATGTTACCCACACCAAACTACAGCCTGGTGCTGCTGCTCCCAGGAACAGGTGGATGTTACCCACACCAAACTACAGCCTGGTGCTGCTGATCCCAGGAACAGGTGGATGTAACCCACACCAAACTACAGCCTGGTGCTGCTGCTGCTCCCAGGAACAGGTGGATGTTACCCACACAAAACTACAGCCTGGTGCTGATGCTCCCAGGAACAGTTGGATGTAACCCACACCAAACTACAGCCTGGTGCTGCTGATGCTCCCAGGAACAGTTGGATGTAACCCACACCAAACTACAGCCTGGTGCTGCTGATCCCAGGAACAGTTGGATGTTACCCACACCAAACTACAGCCTGGTGCTGCTGCTGATCCCAGGAACAGGTGGATGTTACCCACACCAAACTACAGCCTGGTGCTGCTGCTCCCAGGAACAGGTGGATGTTACCCACACCAAACTACAGCCTGGTACTTTTGGTGCTTTTACTTTGCATGTTCAACACCACGACAGATAGGAGCTGATGAGCAGCACTTTCCAGTAAAGTGAGACAAACCGAGCTCAGCTTCCCCTTTTCTATTTCTGTCTTCTTTCACTTGTTGCACCACAGCTGCTGCCCGTTCAGCTTTGGCTTTATTCTCCAAAGCAGGAGAACTTTCTGTAAAAGTACCTGGCTTCAAACAGAAGTCGGGTTGTTTTCATCCTTTTTTTCCCGCTCACATCTCACAAGCTGCAGAGTTTTAGTTGTTTTGACCCTAAAACGAGAATAAAAAGGTTTCTTTTAGCGTTTCTTCTTGGTTTTTGGATGCATTCGCTCCATAAATGTGAGGTTTTGCTGCTGGTTTTGCGGCTGGTTCTGTTGCTCAGACGGAGGAGAAACTGTGTTGGGGTTCAGCGTTGGTGCGTTTGCTTCTTCTTTTCACCTCCACTTCCCCCTGGTGAAACCTCCACTTCCTCTCCCTCCTCCGCCCTTCGTCTCCCCCCCAGCCGACCAGAAACTGGACTTCAGCTGCAGCGAATGCAAAACTGTCGATCCGGCAGCTTTTTTTTTGTTTTCCACCAACAGAACTGCAAAAAAACCTGCTGCAGCTGCACAATCAGGATGAGCTCACAGCTTAAAGTCTGACCGCTTTTCCTCCTCAGTTTCTACTGGAAACTGACATTTTTACTGGTTTTACTGGATTTTTCCTGACAAAAATAACGTTTCAAATGTGAGAAAATGAATCGTAGGACAGGAAATATTCAGGAACTGAAGTCTATTCGCTGTATTTTACGGGTCCCACTCTTAATAACTGGCTTTGGATTTTCCTGGACAGAACTCCATAATGTGGTTCTGATTCTGAGGAAGTCCAGAAAGGTTTCACCCGCAACCCCTGGATACGAATACATGCAGAGCAAAAAAAATTACCGAAGCAATTGGAATTTACATCGCATCTGCTATGCGCCCATATTCCACTGTAGAAGAGGCAGGATTCAGATATCTATTCCATGTGCTCGAACCTCGCTACACTCCTCCTTCGGCACTGTACCGAAAATGTACCGAACCGTAGGGTCCGTTCCGAGGTACGTACCGAACCGTGAGTTTTTTGTACCGTTCCACCCCTAATATGTACCTTTTGTTCTACATGCTGGGGTACAATAGACGGTCTGTGTTAGGCTCTACAAATGGCAGTAGCCTAAATATTAATATGTTAAAATAATTATTTAGTCATTTTTCACTAGGCTAGTAGTGAAGGTTTCGCTGTTTCCTTAAGTATTCAATGAAGATTTTATCTTCTCAGCGATTTTTGAGTATCCTTGAAATAAAGCGAAGTCAGCGAAGCCGCTAACGGGAAGCTGCATTTTCTAAAAAAGATAGAAGAAGAGTTCCCGCTCAGCAGAGATAACAACAACCTTCCTTTCTGTCTTTCTTTCTTTCAGGAGCCTGTTTTCTAGGAAATCCAAAGAGCCCAAAGCAGCTTCCCACAATGCATCAGGGTGGCGACTGTTTGGCAAGACGGCGGCCAGAGAGGGCGACCAGAGCGGCGACCTGGGCGCCACGCTGTGCACACAGCAGGTTGGCTCTTTAAACACACAGATTCAGACACCTCTGACTCACATGTGGCCCCTGATCACAGGCTGATGAATCCAAAATGTAATGATTTCAACCACAAAAAAACAGGCTGAACCCAGGCCGAGCACATGGTTTTATGAAGCAGAGGTAGAGGTCAGGAGGTTGATTTATTTCAGATCAGAGAAGAAGAAGTCTGATCACTGTTACCTGGTTGTTGTTGTTCATGTTTAACAGATAACAAATAACCTCTGAGTAAAGATTCTTTAGCTTTTATTCATCTAGTTTATACAGTTCTGTCCAAAGGTCTTCATCCAGCTTCATTTCTTTATTTATTTTCAGTAAAACAGGAAGCAGCTGATTCACTGAAACCTGTTCCAACATGAACATAAACCCAGAATCTGAGGCAGAACCAGAGTAAGTTCAGTTCTGAGCAGCTTTAAGGTGAATATGTGCTCTGAGCTCCTTTCTCCTCCAACACAGCCTGAACCCTCTCAGACCAGCTTTCTGTCCTTTCTTTAAGGAGTCTTCAGGAACAGTTCTCCAGGCTTCTTGAAGGACATCCCAAAGCTCTTTTTGGATGTGGGCTGCCTTTTGTTGCGTTCTCTGCCAACATGATCCCACACTGCTTCAGTAATGTTGAGCTCCGGGCTCTGGGGAGGATTCATCCCTCCATCAGACCTGCTGCCCCTGATTTTCAGTCCACTTCTTGTGTCCTTTGGCACAGCTCAGCCTTTTCTCCCTGTTTCCCTTCCTTAAGAACGGCTTCTTGACAGCCACCCTTCCATGGAGCCCATTTCTGATGAGGCTTGGGCCAACAGCTGATGGATCAGCTGAAGGTCCAGATGCATCTCTCAGCTCCTGTGTCAGGTCTTTGCTGGATTTTTTCCTCTTTCTTAAGGACATCACTTTCAGATCCTGTTCATCTGCTGGAGATAGTTCTTTAGGCCTGACGCTTCTTCTTTTGTCCTCCACTTCCTCAAATGTTTTAAGGACACACTGCACACCATGCTGAGATAAGCCAAGTTTTCAGCTAACAGCTCTTTGGGAATCACCTTGTTGCTGCAGAAATCCTGTTTTCTGTTTGTCAGACTGTGTTATCTTTGCTGTTTTTCACACATGCAGCTAAAGAAATGGGAACAAATGATGTGTCTCTGTGACAGGCTGCTGGGAACAAAGTGCCTAAAGATCCAGTTTAAAATGGCTTCTTTGCTAAGTTGTCTGTTCTGTGTGGACATAACACTGGCTCATCCCTTGAGTTAGGAACCTTTTTCCTGCCTGAATGGGTCATAGCTCAGAGTTAAGTGGCTTAACAGAGAAAAACTGAAAATGAATGAAAAAGCAGAAAAATGTCCAAAGAAAAACTCTGAAAAACCTTCAGGAAGCTGGAGAACTGTTGATCAGGACACAACACAAAACTGGAAGCTCCACTTGTCCAGTTCCATGAGATTTTATTTTTTAACAGGCAAAAAGTGAGTTTTTATTCCTAAAAGTTTACATTTACATTTTCTTATTCAAATCTTTATGCAAATCAATAAAAGCAACAAAAACAGCATAATATCCAAATAAAAAACTTTAAAAGACTTTCAGAAAGCTGGAGAACTATTGATCAAGACCACTTTAAAAGATTGCAAGCAGCCAGAATCTGCTTGGAGGCCAAATAAAGCAAAGAAATGAAGGCCGAACCAGGAATTTACTGTATTTTCTTTTTTAGAGCCTTTTGTAGAGCCTTTTTCCTGCCTGAATGGTTCAGAAACACATTCCTCTGAAGATGCTCAGTGTCTCAGGAGTCTGAATGTCTTTGTTCTCTCATTGGACACAATAAGGCATTTAAAGAGGTCTGCTGTGGGTTTTTCTTCCACTTTTTTTATCAGTCAGGAGCTCGAACAACATTGTAAACATTGTGCATCAAGCTGATTGGTCGGGCTGATGTGTGTTTCCTGGTCCGACGCTGCAGACACCGCTAATGCTGTTAGCTTGCATCTGTTTACATGGAGCATGGTGGCTGGGCTGAGCCTGTAAAATGGATTAACTGTGAGTTTATGTGGTCGCTAAGCAACGTCCACACACAGCTCCCACTTCCATGCCTCAGTGGTTGCTGCTTTGCGTTGGCTTCTCACAGAGGTAGTTGCACAGTGGAAATGGTTTCACTTCCACATCTGTCATCCAGTTAAAAGTGACAGACAGCAGCCGGGTCACACGCAGGAGGTTAAGCTGAGTTGTCTTAGTCCCGCTGAGGTGCCCCTGAGCAAGGCAGCGGGGCCCTCTGGTGACCGCTGACCTTCCTGTTGGGTGCTGACGGTCTGCTGACGGCTCAGTGTGGGACGGCTGCCGGCCTCTGTGCTCGCTCTGATCACATGACGGCAGCCAGAGTCGGATGATTCATCAGGAAGAGAGCCGCCAGATGTGGTCTGGCTTAAGCTGGGCGACACGTCAGACAAAGCTGTGGAGGGAGAAAAGAGGAGGAGGGAGAAAATAGGAGGAGGGAGGAAAGAGGAGGAGGGAGAAAAGAGGGAGAAAAGAGGAGGAGGCCAGACTTCACTTAAATGCTGTTTTTCAGGGATTACTGCCAAGACAGTGATCCCAACTGGAATTGTGATCATCTGTTGTCATGCTTATTATCAACCGTTACGATTTGATCCTTTATGTGTTCCCATACTTTAGTTTGGGATCTCCAGACTTTAGTTTGGGATCTCCAGACTTTAGTTTGGGAGCTACAGACTTTAGTTTGGGAGTTTGGGAGCTACAGACTTTAGTTTGGGAACTCCAGACATTAGTTTGGGAGCTCCAGACTTTAGTTTGGGAGCTACAGACTTTAGTTTGGGAGTTTGGGTGCTCCAGACTTTAGTTTGGGAACTCCAGACTTTAGTTTTGGAGTTTGGGATCTCCAGACTTTAGTTTGGGAGCTACAGACTTTAGTTTGGGAACTCCAGACATTAGTTTGGGAGCTCCAGACTTTAGTTTGGGAGTTTGGGAACTCCAGACTTTAGTTTGGGAGTTTGGGAACTCCAGACTTTAGTTTGGGAGCTCCAGACTTTAGTTTAGGAGCTCCAGTCTTTAGTTTGGGAGTTTGGGAACTCCAGACTTAAGTTTGGGAACTCCAGTCTTTAGTTTGGGAGTTTGGAAACTCCAGACATTAGTTTGGGAGCTCCAGACTTTAGTTTGGGAGCTTCAGACTTTAGTTTGGGAACTCCAGACTTTACTTTAGTTTGGGAGCTCCAGACTTTACTTTAGTTTGGGAGCTCCAGACTTTACTTTAGTTTGGGAGCTCCAGACTTTAGTTTGGGAGCTTCAGACTTTAGTTTGGGAACTCCAGACTTTACTTTAGTTTGGGAGCTCCAGACTTTACTTTAGTTTGGGAACTCCAGTCTTTAGTTTGGGAGTTTGGGAACTCCAGACTTAAAGGGATAGTTCACCTCTTTTGACATGAAGCTGTATGACATCCCATATAGCAATATCATTTATGAACATTTTCTTACCCCCCGCTGCGTCCTGTGAGCCGAGTTCCAGCCTCGTTTTGCGTTCCATGAAGGTAGTCCGGCTAGTTGGCTGGGGTCAAAAAAATAAAGTGTTTTGCTTCTCAAAAAAATATCCATTCAAAAGAGTAATACATTTGCATCACAAAATGTTGTCCAGGAAAAGTCAGACCTCACTTCGCTTGGCGCTATTTTTGCCTCCCTTGATATCAATGCGTCCAATGTAAAACTGTGCAGACCGAAGAGCAGACCGAGCAGTCCCCTGCTTCCGAGCAGTAAACACCATAACAGGTGCAGCTATCGCTAGGTGGCTAGGGACTGCTCGGTCTGCTCTTTGGTCTGCACAGTTTTACATTGGACGCATTGATATCAAGGGAGGCAAAAATAGCGCCAAGCGAAGTGAGGTCTGACTTTTTCCTGGACAACATTTTGTGATGCAAATGTATTACTCTTTTGAACGGATATTTTTTTGAGAAGCAAAACGCTTTATTTTTTTGACCCCAGCCAACTAGCCGGACTACCTTCGTGGACCCCAAAACTCAGCTGGAATTCGGCTCACAGGACGCAGCGGGGGGTAAGTCAATGTTCATAAATGATATTGCTATATGGGATGTCATACAGCTTCATGTCAAAACAGGCGAACTATCCCTTTAAGTTTGGGAACTCCAGACTTTAGTTTAGGAGCTGCAGTCTTTAGTTTGGGAGCTCCAGACTTTAGTTTGGGAGCTCCAGACTTTAGTTTGGGAGCTTCAGACTTAAGTTTGGGAGTTTGGGAACTCCAGACTTTAGCAGACTTCTCTCTCTGCTGCATCATCCATGTTTCAGAACGAGTCCGCCTCACCTCGGTTCAGTTTGTGCTTTCTCCTGTTTCAGCATCACTGCAGCTTCATGCACACGTTGTTTCCTCGTTCTGTTCAGGAGAACTTGCACAGCAGAACCTGCTGTCCACGGGGGCCCTGAGCTCAGTCCCATTGAACCGGGGAGCTGATTACACGTCCAGCCAGATGTTATCGCCCTGTAAGTGTCGGAGCTGGTGAAAGCTGCTGTGGCTGAATGGGAGTAAATCCCTGCAGCGAGGCTCCAACATCTGGTGGAAACACGGAAACCAGACGAGCGGAGGCGGCTGACGCTCACGCTGCTGGAGCGACCCCAGCTTCTGTTGTTGTTTTCACTTAATTTAGTTTAATCCGGTGCGTCGCAGCAACCTGTCAGAACAGCTAAACATCAAGCCCTTTGTTTTGCTCAGCCCGTCATGCAGAGGATGGAGGGAACACTTCTGGCCTCTGTTTCCATGCAGGAAGTTTCTCTGTGCAACAACAACCAGAGACTGTTGAGCAGCTGAGATCTGGGATTCAGCAGGAATGGACCCGGATTCCTCTGAAAAACACTCAGGATCCTCAGTTCCCAAAGCGTTAAGAAGGAAGCTGATGGAACAACTTTCCCTGAGCGTGTCGCTGCTTCAGATTCTGCATTTGCTTCTCTTTTTAAATGCAGGGACGTTGAAACTTAACATTTCAGAAAATGTTCAAACTTCTCTGTAAAACGGGATTTAAAAACATTTCGATGCATATTGAAAATATATTTAAATATATTAAAATTAGAGCTTTGGTTTTGATTTGTAAAATCGTTATTTTTAGCTGTTTAATCATTGGATCGGTCATATGATTTTATACACGTCGCTGCAGAATCCGTCGGTGAACTCTGTCTCCCCCTGGTGGTTGATCTGAGAAACGAGCTTATAAAAGACGCGCTGTCTCTTGTTGACCTGCAGCTGTCCTGCTTACTGTCAATGAGCTCTTTATTGTAAAGGCTGAACACACTCACACAAACACACACAATTCATGCCTTTCTCTGTCCGACCGCTCATGCACAAGTTCACGCTCACACCCGGACACAAACATTTACATTCATGAGACGGCCTGAATGGAAACGCACTCAGTTCCTCATGCAGATTATGTGTGTGTGTGTGTGGCCTGTAATAATTCAGTGAAGAGGATCATGAAGCCGTATTTCCAAACATGCCAGTAACAGTAGGATTATTTACTCTTCCTCCTCACATTGAGCTGGATTTTCCACAAAGATCTGGGTTCACGTTCTGAAACGTGAGCATCCTCAGGTGGATGACGTCTGCTGAGGGAGATTATGTTGTTTCTGTCAAATGTTTCAACTTTAAACTGTGTAATTCTGCCCTGTTTTTGCTTTGTAATACCTTTTTTCACACCGAGCAGAGGAAGGTTACTCCTCTGAGCCGGATGTAATCTTTTCAGACAGGCGGATCAAACAAACCATCCATGACAGATCCGCAGCATGAAGTGGAACAAAGACGAGCCCTCTCTGACAGTCCTTCTCTTTGTTCAGTGTCCCGAGCAGGAGGAGGTGAAGGACCTGGGCGGACCCTCGTGTCCTCAGTGCCCCCAGGTGGCTGGAAGGAGGAAGAACCTGGAGTTCGAGCCTCTGTCCACCACAGCTCTCATCTTAGAGGATCGGCCATTGTGAGTAGCTCCCGAAACACGCAGGCTGAATTTCCATCAGTCCATGTAATGAGTTGATGTTGAGTAACCATGACGGCGAGGCAAAAAAAACTAAAAAAAAAAAAAAAAACGTACTGCTCAATCGGACCGAACAAAAGGGGGTTTTTCCAGCACTTAAAAAGGCAGCTGTGGCTAAAAGCTGCTTATTGGTCGTCTTCACTGTCGATAAGAGTTTCCAGCAGGTGCATGATGGGAAAAAATGTCAGAAAAATCAGGTTGTAGTCTTGCAAATAGTGATCCTCATGCACGTGGGTGCACATCTGTAACAACCACAGTATGAGATGAACCGGGCCCAGTGCGCCAAGCATAGATCTGATTGGCTGTGTTCGAAACCGCATACTTCTCCTACTAACTTTTTGAGTTAGTATGCGAGTTTGAGTAAGCGAGAAGTTCCCGGATGCATACTAGATTCTCCTAAATGTTCGGTATGCATCATGAGGTTACTACTCATACTCAAACTACCCAAGATGCAACGTAACGTGACGTCGCCGATCGTCATTTCCTGTCAAAACGTCAGTTTCAAGCTAGCTACAACGAGGGTAGGTTCACTTCCTGTTTTCAAAACAAAAGCACCAATTGTATCGTAATGGCTTTCCCTGTGATAAAAGGCAACGGGTATTTTATTTTGTGAAAATAACCGGAAGTGCGTTGCTCACTGCGGTTAGCTTTAGGAGCGCCGAATTCGTGGGAACAAAATTGTAAATAGCCGGTATTTTGTCAGATTTTCAACACGTTGGGGATCTAAACGACTACTTTCTCGCCTGAAAATGTTTCAAATGTTGCTAAAGTTTACACAGTTTAGAGCTTAAAGCTGCAGTCTGCAACTCTTTTTCAAGCATAATGCCTGGAACTGTCCGGGGATTCTGAAAGTTGTACATTAAATACCCCAATACAAAAAAAATGAGTTCTCTAGGTCCCCTATATGTCCCGCTAGGTCCCTCCAAAGCCAGCAGGTTTGTTTACAAAATTGCAGACCGGACCGGTAAAAGGTAACCAATCAGGTTACGAGCTGGGCTCTGTTGCTTGTCAATCCCCGATTGTGCACGCGCGATACAAGGTAGGCTCGTCCCCACGCTTATTTATCTGGACTATTGAACTTCATTACGGGCTAGTCTACTTACTGTGTCTTCCATGATCGCAAATGACAGGTGAGTTGATGAATGAGGAGTCGTGTAAGCGCATCTGGCGTGCACGTCTACGTGCACGAGTTCTCATGTGTTTTGAAGGAGCGGGACAGGAAGTTGAATAACTTTTTATTTTTCGGTTAAAAAATAAGCATTTCTTGCATTTTGCGACTACGGAGGTCACCGTTTTCAACTTCAAGCGTTCTGATAGATCATGTAAACTCTTAAAATGCCAAAAAGTAGGACTTTACGTATGACAACAACAAATCTTGCAGACTGCAGCTTTAAGTGAAATCAGCTTCAGGCCGGCTGATTTCGGCTCGGGCAGGAGCGAAATGCATTGTGGGTAAACGCTCTGCATACTGTCTGATCGATTAGTTTGCAGAATGGAAGTATGTAGTATGCGGTTTCGAACACAACCATCGCTCTGCACCCGTCTCACTGTCTGAATGTCTGTCTGTCAGGAACCTCCCTGCCAAGTCTACGGAGGAAACTCAGAGACACAAACTGGAGTACGAGGAGATGGTGGCGGGAGCCAAAAGGAGAGGTAAGAACACACATACGTGCTGGTTTTTAATTCAAAGATGCTCCGCTTTGATTGGCTGAGTTAGTCGAACTAAACGTTTGTCCGTCTGTCTGTCAGAGATGAAAGAAGCTCAGAGGAAGAAGCGGCAGATGAAGGAGAGGCACAGACAGGAGGACAGCATCTCCAACGCCATGGTGATCTGGAACAATGAGATCCTGCCCCAGTGGGAGGCCGTGTAAGTCTGTGTGTGTGTGTGTGTGTGCGTGTGTGTGTAAGTCTGTGTGTGTGTGTGTGTGCTACACAGCGTTAGCTGGTCTGCAGCTCAGTGTGTTTCTCTCTGCAGGAAGGCCACGAGGCGGGTCAGGGATCTCTGGTGGCAGGGCCTTCCTCCCAGCGTCAGAGGGAGAGTGTGGAGCCTCGCCATCGGCAACGAGCTGAACATCACACCAGGTATAAACTCTCCGGATTTAACACGATCCGCTTTTAGAAATGTCTTCGGATCCCCGGTGAGGAGCCGAACCAACAAGAAGGAGCATTGAGTTTGTGTCAGTGCTCCATTATTATTATCAGTGGGTCACATGCTGCTTCTTTACTTAAAGACACTCAAACAGAAGTCAGCCGGCCGTTAAAGCTGTTTGTTGTGTTTTCACTGGAAAAAAATGAAAGTCTTACCAAGTATATTTGTCTCATTTCTCGTCAAAATATCTCATTACACTTAATATCAGACACAACTGCCTAACAAGCACTATTTCAGCCAGATATAGGGACTTGTTTGAAGACAATACATTTAGAATATCTTGTTAAATGAAAAAGTCTTGAAAACAAATTGTTTTGAGTCACATATCACATGAAACAAGCTTTTTTTTACATTTGAAGAGGTTTTTAAGCTAATTTCAAGATCACTTTTATCTCAAAAGTCCTAAATATCACATCTTATTTCAAGAAATCTTGACAAGCCGATTTTCACTAGTTCCATTGGCAGATTTTTTTGCTTATTTCAAGCAAAAACGTCTTTTATTTGTTGTTTTTTTACTCTTTTTTTTATTTGGAGGAGCATTTTTTTCAGTGTTCTAAAAGCGTCCAACTGATTTAACTGAGCCTTTAAAATGAAAGCTGGCTGTTTGGTGGGTAGTTTTTAAAGACTTCCATCTTCAGTTAGAGCTGACAGTGCATGTGCTGTGCATGAAGACATGCAAAATATGCAGAGTATGTGTCTTTGTGTCGGAGCTGTGTGAGAGGAAGACTCACTAAAATTTGGACGTGTCTTTATGTGTTTCTGTGCAGAGCTGTACGAGATCTTCTTGTCCAGAGCCAAAGAGAAGTGGAGGAGTTACAGTGAGACCAGCTCGGTTAACGACAGTGAGAGCGGTACGAAGCTGGTTCCTGAACACCTCAGCGGGGAAACAGAGTTAAAGTCTGAGCTAAAAGAAGCTGGTTCCTGAACACCTCAGCAGGGAAACGGAGTTAAAGTCTGAGCTAAAAGAAGCTGGTTCCTGAACACCTCAGCAGGGAAACAGAGTTAAAGTCTGAGCTAAAAGAAGCTGGTTCCTGAACACCTCAGCAGGGAAACAGAGTTAAAGTCTGAGCTAAAAGAAGCTGGTTCCTGAACACCTCAGCAGGGAAACAGAGTTAAAGTCTGAGCTAAAAGAAGCTGGTTCCTGAACACCTCAGCAGGGAAACAGAGTTAAAGTCTGAGCTAAAAGAAGCTGGTTCCTGAACACCTCAGCAGGGAAACAGAGTTAAAGTCTGAGCTAAAAGAAGCTGGTTCCTGAACACCTCAGCAGGGAAACAGAGTTAAAGTCTGAGCTAAAAGAAGCTGGTTCCTGAACACCTCAGCAGGGAAACGGAGTTAAAGTCTGAGCTAAAAGAAGCTGGTTCCTGAACACCTCAGCAGGGAAACAGAGTTAAAGTCTGAGCTAAAAGAAGCTGGTTCCTGAACACCTCAGCAGGGAAACGGAGTTAAAGTCTGAGCTAAAAGAAGCTGGTTCCTGAACACCTCAGCAGGGAAACAGAGTTAAAGTCTGAGCTAAAAGAAGCTGGTTCCTGAACACCTCAGCAGGGAAACAGAGTTAAAGTCTGAGCTAAAAGAAGCTGGTTCCTGAACACCTCAGCAGGGAAACAGAGTTAAAGTCTGAGCTAAAAGAAGCTGGTTCCTGGACACCTCAGCAGGGAAACAGAGTTAAAGTCTGAGCTAAAAGAAGCTTTTCTGTTCTCTGTTCTCCTCTCAGACGGAGGAGCATCTCTGGCTGACAGAGAGTCCAGTCTGGACCTCATCAAGCTGGACATTTCCAGAACCTTTCCTTCGCTCTTCATCTTCCAGAAGGTACCGCACCTGCACCAGGTGGCACACCTGCAGCTGTCAGTGCCTCTGATAACTGTCGACTCTTCTCCTTCCACAGGGCGGTCCTTACCACGACCTCCTCCACAGCGTGCTCGGAGCTTACACCTGTTACAGACCCGACATCGGCTACGTGAGTCCTTCTTTCTCTTCTAACCTCGCAGGGTTAAAAACCAGGGATTCTGGTTCTCAGACACTTGAAACAGCATCATGTCTTTGGTCTGGAAGCTTTTCCCTCTGATGTAAGAAAGAAAGCTGCAGGATGAGATCGCTGCTTCATCTAAACCAGTGATACTCACTATTTTTTTTCGAAGTAAAACAAAACAAATGAAGCCAAACTAAAATGTATTACTACACAATAGGACGGGGCTTTGAGAAGCCATAACCTCGTAGCAGGTGGTTCAATGCTAGGCAAGGGCAGCCAATCAAGCAACGGCAACCGAATAGCGCCAACACCTACCTGCATTTCATAACGAGGTTGCCAGATAAGCTCTGAAACGACGCCAATAAGGGCAAACGAGGCATTCTAAACCCAGCATAGTAACAGCTGTTTCAGAGAGCCTTTTAGGGAGGTTCTGAGCCATTACAGACCCAACCAATTTTTGTTGGGCTACATATCACATCACAGAACAAGGATTAATTCCCCATTCAACCATTCTCTATCACCTTTAAATAAGAGACGGTAGAAGCTGCAGGGTCTGTTGGAGTCAGTGGAATCCTATTTACAGTGTGTCCTTACATAAGAAGCATCTAAAACAGTGATACTCACTATTGTTTTCACCAGAGCCACATTGGCAGCAAAATCAAGGGAAGAGCCACTTTTACCACAACATACAAAGTCCCCTTTTGCAAATATGCATTTCTACATATAAAACATCCCACAAAAAAGAAACAACACAGCCAATACATTTTCAATTCAGACCACATTTCCCTTAATACTGGGATGAGCGGAAGCTGGCGTGCATGTCCTTGACTTTCTTCATGTTGTATTTGTAGTTTGTTGTTGTAATCATAGTGAGACATTCAGGATGAGCATGGTTTTTGTGCTGCTTTTTGCCCTTTTTTAATTAAAAACCAATCCATTGTGCCTGCATCTCGCGCTGGCTAAAGGAGCTAGCGTGCTCTGCGGTCAGGTGAGACGGGGGTTTAAAGTGATACTCCGGAGTAGATTCAACCTGGGGTCATTTGAACCGTGACATCCAGCCAAGTAGCCCACCCGCAGTTTTTTCGATATTGGCTGAATATCAGCCGAGTTACAGAGTTATCCCGAATAGCTTCGTACAAGGGTTAATGGATCCTGGCAGTATCTCCAAAATTACCACACTAAAATCACATGCTATGACACCAAACAGGAGTACAAATATGGTCTGTACTCACAAAACGATGCATTTGGAAGTTTGAAAATAGTCCAGGAGTTTATTATTATCAACACAAGCCTGATAGCTTCTCTGCTGCTAAAGCTGCGTCGATGTCACTTCTGGGAGCTTCAAAGTAAGATGAGGGTTGATCTACTACTGTAGACAACAAAGTATATGCTATATTCTACATGCTTTTTTTAATGAATTTTTATGTTGTAGAGTTGTGAAGTTATTTTATCAATGGAGAAACTGAGCAGCCTTGCTTTGTTGTCTACAGTAGTAGATCAACCCTCATCTTACTTTGAAGCTCCCTGAAGTGACGTCGACGCAGCTTTAGCAGCAGAAAAGCTATCAGGCTTGTGTTGATAATAATAAACTCCTGGACTATTTTCAAACTTCCAAATGCATCGTTTGGTGAGTACAGACCATATTTGTACTACTGTAGAAGTTTGGTGTCATGGCATGTGATTTTAGTGTGGTAATTTTGGAGATACGGACCAGGATCCATTAACCCTTGTACGAAGCTATTCGGGATAACTCTGTAACTCTGCTGATGTTCAGCCAATATCGAAAAAACTGCGGGTGGGCTACTTGGCTGGATATCACGGTTCAAATGACCCCAGGATGAATCTACTTCGGAGTATCACTTTAAGCGGGCTGCGTTGCCAGGTTTAACAGAGCCCCCTTTAGGAAACACCATTAAGCCTTAATTAATACATAATGAAAATACTTAATAATACAAAAACGCAAACTTAATAAAAATACTTAATACTGTGCAGCATTCGCTGTGTGTTATTTGAAAAAATCTATTGTTACCATATTGTTATAAGCTACTATGCGAGTGTGAGCCGCCAATTAAAGCTTGAGGAGCCGTGCAATGAGTATCTCTGTTCTGGAGTCTGATCTCTGGGACAAAGACCCAGTTTTAGGTTTGCAGTCGGATAGAATAAAGTGGAAACTTTACATTTGATTTATTCTAACTGTGATGGTGCTGATGCTTCTTCTGTTCAGAGTTAAAGGCTCATCACCTGAAATGAACAAGAGACGCACGATGAAACAACTGATGTTGCGTCTGCATAGAAGATGGAAGCTTAAAGTTACAGATAGTTGGCTCCAAACAGCTGACCTGGAGTCTGTGTTTGTGGCGTTTCAGGTCCAGGGGATGTCGTTCATCGCCGCTGTGCTGATCCTCAACCTGGAGGAGGCCGAGGCCTTCATCACCTTCGCCAACCTGCTCAACAAACCCTGTCAGATGGCCTTCTTCAGAGTGGACCACGAGCTGGTGCGTGAGCCTCGTCTCTGAGCCTCAGGACCTTTGCTGCTGCAGGCAGAGCGCTCTCTGTGTGGCGGAGCTGGGAGGAGAGTTTTCACCTTCTGAAGCGACTCAACCCTCTCACAGCGCTGTCACTGTTGCATCAGACCAGGCCACTGTGCACCATGCGCTGCGGCTGCCGGCGTATCCTGCCGCCGGTTAGCTTGGGGGGGTCTATCTGCTGAGGATACGTTAGGCAGCCACACGGATGCTGTTGGACAAAGTGAACAACAGTCTGATGCATGGTGATGGGGTAGTAGTTTGTCCCAACACTGACCTTTTAGAGGTTTGAGTTGTTTTGCGTGGTGAAAACGTGCTTTTCTTCTGTCCCTGCTCTCAGTAACTCTGAAATCTCTGAGCAGGATAATCTGCTGCTAAGACTTCCTACGGAGGCATCGTTTGATTAGCGGACGATCGAGACGGTGATTGTAAAGCCGTGTTTATAAGTGGCAGAAGCGTTTTTCTTTGTTTCTAACTCAGAGCCACAGATGAGAAAGCTTTCTGAGGTAAACACAACCCCATCTTCTCTCTCCTCTCCCTGTGTGTGCATCAGATGCTGAAGTATTTCGCAGCCTTCGAGATTTTCTTCGAGGAGAATCTGCCTCGTCTCTTCAGCCACTTTCAAACCAACAGCCTGACCCCCGACCTCTACCTGATCGACTGGTGAGTTTTAGTGATGCTCCGATCAGCATTTTTTGGACCGATCACCGATCACCGATCACCAAAATCATGATCTGCCGATTGCCGATCACTGCCGATCATGGAAGGAATCGGACATTTCCATGCCTTTCATCTAGCAGAGAGTGCACCATTTATAGAAATTAAACTGCCAGAGGTAGCTGGGGACATGTAGAACAAGAATCTGGTGGAGTCGGCAGAGAACATTTTGATTTGGTTTTAAGGAAGTTTTCAAATCTGACTATGCAGAAATGAGTTTGATTCTGAATATGCTTCAATAATTTTGTTCTATCATTTTGTTTTAATCATTAAAAAGAATGTAGTAAAAAAAACAACCAAGTAATGACAGGTGTATGTATTCCAACAAATGAAAATCAACTTCGATATAGATTACTGAGTTTACGGGGTGCACTTGAATGCACCATAAATCCGCTCACACGCTTTACCGTATGAAGCGATGTAAACGGGCACTCGATTTTCAAGTGTAGCTAGCGCGAAGCGCAGATGGCGTGACCGCAGTAAGTTTCACATCTTTCTGACACACTTTGAAGAAATTCCAGACAGGAGAGGTCATGTTGTCGAGAAGCACTGTAGAGGTTTTGCCTGTTCGGTTCTGTACACACGTCCCGTACCACATTAGAAAGTGGTTGCTAGTAATTTACGTCAAAAAAAAAAAAAAAAAAGCTTGTAATTACGTCACGTGATCGGCTTTTTGATCGGCATATTTTTCCGATCGCCGATCAGGCTATTTTTGGGCATTATCGGCCGATCATGATCGGCAGCCGATCGATCGGAGCATCACTAGTGAGTTTTAAACCAGGTGACCGACAACGCCGTCGGACGAAGCTTCTCTGGGAAATTGGAATTTCTCATTCCAATGAGCATCAGAAAAACCTCCCATCTGTTTCTATTTAAACTCATAAATAAACCAGGCTGAGACTCTGAAGATGAACCAGTGCAGATGGTGATTTAAAAAAAAAAGATAAAATGTTGAACTCTGATGGGTTCACACTGATTATGCTCTAAGGCAGCGGTCTCCAACCGTTTTTGCACCACGGACCAGTTTAATGTCAGACAGCATTTTCACGGACCGGCCTTTAAGGTGAGAGCCGGTCGCCGCATATGATGCAGAGCAGGTTTGGTGCGTGGGAATCACCTGTCGCCATAAATCCATGTTTTAAGTATCTCCTGGTGTCGTCTGTTAAATGCAGCTTTCTGTTAGTCTGTTGGTCAGAGGCTCTTCTTCTGTTTCCTCACTGGGGCTTTCCCCCTTTTTAAAGACGTCTGTTTTTTACTCATTTTGCTAGTTTGTGAGTTTAAAGGGATAGTTCGCCTCTTTTGACATGAAGCTGTATGACATCCCATATCAGCAACATCATTTATGAACATTTTCTTACCCCCTGCTGCGTCCTGTGAGCCGAGTTCCAGCCTCGTTTTGGTGTTGATGAAGGTAGTCCGGCTAGTTGGCTGGGGTTTAAAAAATAAAGCGTTTTGCTTCTCAAAACAATATGCGTTCAAAAGAGAAATCCAACAGGTTTTCCTTTTTGTGACCACCAGTTTTTCTCTTAATTTACTCTCAGCTTCTTTTTAAAAATTTTTTTTAAAACCGTATTTTAAAGGTGACATATTCTGCCTTTCTTTAACCATTTAACACCATTTTCTGAGCTCTTATTGAGACGGACTTTGGTCCAAATATCTGTTGGTTTAAAGGGATAGTTTTTATTAGTATTGGTGCATTTTCTCTCCCTTCGTATCACTGCCTGCTGTAGAGACCGTGCAGACCGAAGTGCAGACCGAGCAGTCCCCTGCTTCCGAGCAGCAAACACCGTAACAGGCGCGGCTGTCGGCAGGCGGCAGCAGGCAGTGATACGAAGGGAGAGAAAATAGGGCCAAGCGATTGTGAGGTCTGACTTTTTCCTGGAGAACCATTTTGTGATGCAAATGTATTACTCTTTTGAACGCATATTGTTTTGAGAAGCAAAACGCTTTATTTTTTAAACCCCAGCCAACTAGCCGGGACTACCTTCATCAACACCAAAACGAGGCTGGAACTCGGCTCACAGGACGCAGCAGGGGGTAAGAAGATGTTCATAAATGATATTGCTAGTATCATACAGCAGTCAAAAGAGGCGAACTATCCCTTTAATATTAGCGGTAATGTATCACGTGACCGAGACGAGCATCTTGACACGTGTTGAGAGTGAGTCACAGACGGATGTAACAGAGAGAATTCGGTCATTTTTCAAAATAAAACATTGTTCAGATTCGGATAATAAATAAAACGTAAATAATGTGAGTTATTTATTCTTTCTGTGCGGCCCAGGGGTTTGGGACCGCTGCTCTAAGAGATGAATCGAAACTTAAAAAGCACTTCCTCCTTCTGGCTGCAGATACTTGGCTGGTCTTACTTTAGCTCACTTGGCCTTAGGTTAGGTTTAGGTTCTGGTGGTGGAAATGCACCTTTCACCAGGTGAACTCGTGTCTGTGCAGGATCTTCACTCTCTACAGTAAGTCGCTGCCTCTGGACGTGGCGTGCCGGGTGTGGGACGTCTTCTGCCGGGACGGCGAGGAGAGCTTGTTCCGGACAGGCCTGGGGATCCTGCGGCTGTTTGAGGAGGTGCTGCTGCAGATGGACTTCATCCACATCGCTCAGTTCCTCACCCGCCTGCCGGAGGACCTGCAGTCCCAAACGCTCTTCAACGCCATGGCCAGCACGCACATGATCAGCAGGAACCGCCGCTGGGCTCAGGTCAGCCTTGCGCTCGGACGCCAGGAGAGCAAACTCAGGAGGAGAAATGTTTCACGGTTCTCCTCTGCTTCCTTTCAGGTGTTTTCCGCTCTGATGAAGGATGGAGGTAAAGAGGTGGAGAAGAACAGCAGCCCAGCTTTGAGAAGCTAACACCAGCTAGCCCTGATGCTAGCTCCACCTCTGTTCACCCTCCAGCTGTGGGGGCGGACCCCCGGCTTCGAGCTCCACAGCCTGAAGCTGAACTCTGAGCTGTGAAGCTGGAAGCGAGTTCCTGGAAAAGGCGGCGGGACCAGCTGTTGGTTCGCCCTCATCCCTCACAGCCGAGACATTAAACCGACAGTCTGATAACGCGCCGTGTTGTTTTCTGAGGCTCTGCCTCCACGTTGGGGACACCACTAACACCGAGCATCGCGCCCTGTGTAATTCTCAAAGATTGTTGGTGCTAATCATTTTCTAATGACTTCAGATATAACTTGTGGTTTTGACTTAACAAACACTCTTAATTTGCTGCTTTTCTTGAACCAGCTGCCTGGATCTGAAGACGATGGGAGGCTTCACTAAGAAATGCTGGTTAGTGCGGCTCCCTGTCAGTGAAAATGTCCACCTGTCGGCAGAAAACCGAGGAGGAGGAAACTTTAAAAAAAATGATGCAGCACCAGAAGAAGACAGAATGTGGTTCAAGTGTTTAGTGTTTGAGACGTTTTTACAGGATAATAATGATAACAAACGTATTTTCTAAAGGTGTTAAATGAGCCTTAAAGTAATCGTTAGGGGTGAATATTTGTTACTGTTGGTGTAAAAGAAAAGACTCTCCTCGGTTCTGCTGGTAAATTATTAACAGTGAAGAGGATTCAGATCTACAAAGGGGCCATCGAAGGATCCAGCACTTTATGGCTGCAGCGCTGAAGCTGCGCGGCGCTCAGAGGGACTTAAATGAATCGTTCAGGCTTAAGCGGGGAGCAAATGAAAACTGCCTTGGCTTTTAGCTTTTAGGAACATGAGGCTGTTTTTAATCACCTTTGCATCGGATTATTTCTTGCTTGATGCGTCATCTAAAAAGTCTGAAAAGTTCATATTAACTAAAATACTTCCTGAGATCCGCTTGTAAATCATTCCAGCTCCAACAACACGGACATAAAGAAGTGAATCACTTAAATATTCTTCTGTTCCAGCCTCTCAGAAGAGGAATCGCTGCTTTTCTTTGTCACGTATCTTTAGAAAGTCTCATGTTTCGACCCGCCGGTTGAATAAAACCGTCTCTCCACTCTGAGCTGTGGGACGGATCAAATACTAACTGGTGACATCGTGGTCTTTTCCCCACAGATATTATGTATTCAAATGAAATCAGCAGCACTTATAATAACTGTTAAATCATTTAGAAAGAAAAATGGATGCTTTGAAAAAAGTAAAATGGATCATTTTCTTTATCCTACAGACTGTAGGAAATAATAAGCAACAACAATGATTTATTTAACTTTTTTTAAATTTAGGGGCCAAGTTTTCACATCAGAAACTACGATGACGGTTAATTAATTCAAATAAAAGCTGAAAGATGCTCGTTTTCTGACAGAAACGTCTTCAAAAAGCTTTATTTTTCAGCCTCCGAAGGAACAACGAACATGAAAGTAAAGAATTTACCAGCTTTCCCTCTGATTTAGAGACGATCGGTCAGTCTTAGAAACGCGTTTCCGGTCTTAATCAGGAGTTAAATTAGTCACAAAACGTTTGCTTCCACATCAAAGTCTCATATTCTGTGATTTCAGCAGTTTACCGACCATCCAAAAAGCTGCAGGTGAAGTAATGAGGATGATTCGATCCACTGATTGTGACAGTAATTCGTGCTGAACACTCCGTTGGTTTCCACACTAGAACGATCTCTCGTTCATCCCCACATCTCCAGACACTACCGATGAATTCTACACTCAGTGAACCGACCACCGAGCAGCCGTTTAAAGCTTAAAGTGTGGGCCGACGGCGGCTTCTAGAGGCTGTTCCAGCAGAAAACTCCCCAGAGAAGATGAGCAGGAGACCCCAGAGGAGAAGTGGCGGCGTCACAGAGAAGGAACCAACAGAAGTTTTTCAAATCTACCTCTGCTGCTCAAGTGAAAAGCAAGCGCTCGATGTTCCAAAGTGACCTGGAGCTGCGGCAGCTCATCTTCTCTGGGGGGGTTTCGTGTTGCACACTCCATTAATGAGGGTTCGCCGTACCGTGTTGAAAACGGACGCCGTGGTCATCAGATTGCTCCGAAAAGTGGTTTTACATTCAAATAACTTTGTTCTGTTACGTTACACCAGCTGTCGTAAACTCGCCGTTAGTCGACGGCTCAATGAAGGAAGCGTCCGTTAACCTGAGCACAGCGGCGGGCGGGAAACGCTCCTTCGGTCCATGACGAACAACACGATCCAACAGTCGTACAGAGGAAGGAAACCTCGCAGCTTTATGATAAATCACGAGCACTTTGGGAGCCGGATTTCTTCTTTTAAACAGATAAACTGAAAAATAAAGGAGGCTCTTAACTTTTTATTGTGATTCTGCTCCTGCTCTCCACACGTGTAATTTATTATTTTCCTTTTTTAATCCCGAGTATTCGTCGTGGGCAACACAAACCGTGCTGTTCTTTAGCATTTTAAATTAAACGTACTTCTGCTTTGTGTTCACATTAAATCCCTGAGGTGTAACAGAGCGACTCGGCTGAGAAGTTAGAGGAAACTCAGCAGAAGTTCAGCCAAAATGAAGCCGTCTGCATCCGGAAGCAAAGACGTGGGCACGGATGTGTTGAGGATGCACGTTGTGAGCTCTTCTGTCTGGAAAAAATCTAAGTGCAATATAGTCTTGGGTGGGTGATACGTTGATGATAACATCAGAATTCCATCTTCCCGCTCCACTCCACAGATGGAGATTTCGGGGGCGGATGAGATTAATGTGAGAAAATTGCTCCATTCATCCTTTTAAATTAGATTTTCCTGTTCCTTTCAGAAGTATTTTATACTTTAATGTACATTCATTTAGCTCCTGCTTGTTTCTTAGGGTTCTGGTCTAATTTTAGTGTACAGTTCTTTTCATAATGCCTTACAGTTCATGTACATAAACTGTAAAAAAAAAAAGTTTTCTTTTCATATAATGTCCACTAGATTAATGTGTAAATAAAAATCTGAGCAAACCGAGTCCCGTCTGTTCTTTAAATACGTTTTAAAAGTATGAACATTGATACCCATCAGCCACAACATTATGACCACCTGGCTCATGTGGAGTCTGCTCATCCTGCCAAATGATTTCTGACCACTGGAGGCGCCTTTGGGCCCTGTGGCATCTGATTGGTCTCAGAGGTCAGAGGAACAGCTCAGTGCTGCTCCACTGGGGAGTGTGTCTTGTGCTTGTGTATGAAAACATACTGTTTATATTCCTATGAACATGTAAAACACATGTTCTCCTATAAGTGTATATATGTGTGTAAATGAATTAATTTGCTTTTATGTGTAATTACTAACGTGTGATTGCATATGTGCGTCAGCATGTTTGAACGTGTATGAACGTGATTGTATGTGTGTATGAACGTGTGATTGTATGTGTGTATGAACATGTGTGAACGTGTGATTGTATGTGTATATGAACATGTGTGATTGTATGTGTGTATGAACATGTGTGATTGTGTGTGTGTATGAACATGTGTGAACATGTGTGATTGTATGTGTGTATGAACATGTGTGATTGTATGTGTGTATGAACATGTGTGAACATGTGTGATTGTATGTGTGTATGAACATGTGTGATTGTATGTGTGTATGAACATATGTGAACATGTGTGATTGTATGTGTGTATGAACATGTGTGAACATGTGTGATTGTATGTGTGTATGAACATGTGTGAACATGTGTGATTGTATGTGTGTATGAACATGTGTGAACATGTGTAATTGTATGTGTATATGAACATGTGTGATTGTATGTGTGTATGAACATCTGTGAACATGTGTGATTATGTGTGTATGAATATGTGATTGTATGTGTGTATGAACATGTGTGAACATGTGTGATTGTATGTGTGTATGAACGTGTGATTGTATGTGTGTATGAACATATGTGAACATGTGTGATTGTATGTGTGTATGAACATGTGTGAACATGTGTGATTGTATGTGTGTGTGAACATGTGTGATTGTATGTGTGTATGAACATGTGTGAACATGTGTGATTGTATGTGTGTATGAACATTTGTGGACATGTGTGATTATATGTGTGTATGAACATGTGTGGATATGTGTGATTATATGTGTGTATGAAAATGTGTGAACATGTGTGATTGTATGTGATTATGAACATATGTGATTGTATGTGTGTATGAACATGTGTGAACATGTGTGATTGTATGTGATTATGAACAAGTGTTATTGTATGTGTGTATGAACATGGGTGATTGTATGTGTGTATGAACATGTGTGATTGTATGTGTGTATGAACATGTGTGGACATGTGTGATTATGAACATGTGTTATTGTATGTGTGTATGAACATGGGTGATTGTATGTGTGTATGAACATGTGTGAACATGTGTGATTATATGTGTGTATGAACATGTGTGAACATGTGTAATTGTATGTGTATATGAACATGTGTTATTGTATGTGTGTATGAACATGGGTGATTGTATGTATGTATGAACATGTGTGATTGTATGTGTGTATGAACATGTGTGGACATGTGTGATTATATGTGTGTATGAACATGTGTGAACATGTGTAATTGTATGTGTATATGAACATGTGTGATTGTATGTGTGTATGAACATGTGTGATTGTATGTGTGTATGAACATGTGTGATTGTATGTGTGTATGAACATGTGTGATTGTGTGTGTGTATGAACATTTGTGATTGTATGTGTGTATGAACATGTGTGATTGTATGTGTGTATGAACATGTGTGATTGTATGTGTGTATGAACATGTGTAATTGTATGTGTATATGAACATGTGTGATTGTATGTGTGTATGAACATGTGTGATTGTGTGTGTGTATGAACATGTGTGAACATGTGTGATTGTATGTGTGTATGAACATGTGTGATTGTATGTGTGTATGAACATGTGTGAACATGTGTGATTGTATGTGTGTATGAACATGTGTGAACATGTGTAATTGTATGTGTATATGAACATGTGTGATTGTATGTGTGTATGAACATGTGTGAACATGTGTGATTGTATGTGTGTATGAACATGTGTGAACATGTGTGATTGTATGTGTGTATGAACATGTGTGAACATGTGTAATTGTATGTGTATATGAACATGTGTGATTGTATGTGTGTATGAACATGTGTGAACATGTGTGATTGTATGTGTGTATGAACATGTGTGAACATGTGTGATTGTATGTGTGTATGAACATGTGTGAACATGTGTGATTGTATGTGTATATGAACATGTGTGATTGTATGTGTGTATGAACATGTGTGAACATGTGTGATTGTATGTGTGTATGAACATGTGTGATTGTATGTGTGTATGAACATGTGTGAACATGTGTAATTGTATGTGTATATGAACATGTGTGATTGTATGTGTGTATGAACATGTGTGATTGTGTGTGTGTATGAACATGTGTGAACATGTGTGATTGTATGTGTGTATGAACATATGTGAACATGTGTGATTGTATGTGTGTATGAACATGTGTGAACATGTGTGATTGTATGTGTGTATGAACATATGTGAACATGTGTGATTGTATGTGTGTATGAACATGTGTGAACATGTGTGATTGTATGTGTGTATGAACATGTGTGAACATGTGTGATTGTATGTGTGTGTGAACATGTGTGATTGTATGTGTGTATGAACATGTGTGAACATGTGTGATTGTATGTGTGTATGAACATTTGTGGACATGTGTGATTATATGTGTGTATGAACATGTGTGGATATGTGTGATTATATGTGTGTATGAACATGTGTGAACATGTGTGATTGTATGTGATTATGAACATGTGTTATTGTATGTGTGTATGAACATGGGTGATTGTATGTATGTATGAACATGTGTGATTGTATGTGTGTATGAACATGTGTGGACATGTGTGATTATATGTGTGTATGAACATGTGTGAACATGTGTGATTGTATGTGTGTATGAACATGTGTGGACATGTGTGATTGTATGTGTGTATGAACATTTGTGGACATGTGTGATTATATGTGTGTATGAACATGTGTGGATATGTGTGATTATATGTGTGTATGAACATGTGTGAACATGTGTGATTGTATGTGATTATGAACATGTGTTATTGTATGTGTGTATGAACATGGGTGATTGTATGTATGTATGAACATGTGTGATTGTATGTGTGTATGAACATGTGTGGACATGTGTGATTATATGTGTGTATGAACATGTGTGAACATGTGTGATTGTATGTGATTATGAACATATGTGATTGTATGTGTGTATGAACATGTGTGAACATGTGTGATTGTATGTGATTATGAACATGGGTGATTGTATGTGTGTATGAACATGTGTGAACATGTGTGATTGTATGTGATTATGAACATGTGTTATTGTATGTGTGTATGAACATGGGTGATTGTATGTATGTATGAACATGTGTGATTGTATGTGTGTATGAACATGTGTGGACATGTGTGATTATATGTGTGTATGAACATGTGTGAACATGTGTGATTGTATGTGATTATGAACATATGTGATTGTATGTGTGTATGAACATGTGTGGACATGTGTGATTATATGTGTGTATGAACATGTGTGAACATGTGTGATTGTATGTGATTATGAACATATGTGATTGTATGTGATTATGAACATGGGTGATTGTATGTGTGTATGAACATGTGTGATTGTATGTCTGTATGAACATGTGTGATTGTATGTGATTATGAACATGGGTGATTGTATGTGTGTATGAACATGTGTGATTGTATGTGATTATGAACATGTGTGATTGTATGTGTGTATGAACATTATGTTCATAATCACATATGTTTGCTATTTAGTACATAAAAAATGAACTAAATAGCATAATAGATGAATGTCAGTCGGATTTTGTTAAAGAAAGGTTAATATCAAATAATATTAGACTAGTTCTTGACCTTATAGACTATGCCCACCTCACCTCTGATGAGGGTTTCCTTGTTTTCCTAGATTTTTACAAGGCGTTCGATACAGTTGAAAATCCCTTTATTTTTAAAGCTTTGGAAGTTTTCGGTTTTGGTGAAAAATTCCTTAAGGCTATAGAGACGCTGTGTAAAAACAGTAATGCCTCCATCAAATTAAAAAATGGTACAACGTCGAGATTTGACATAAAACGTGGAATCCGACAAGGATACCCTTTATCTCATTTCCTTTTCCTTTTACCTATGCAGTTATTAGCCACTCACATCAAATGCAGTAAAATAGAGGGAATCTCTATTGCTGATCAGTCACTATTAATCAGTCAATTAGCAGACGACACCACCCTATTCCTAAAAAATGGAGATCAGGTTCCTCTATCTATAAAAACTATAAAACCTTTTTCAGATGCCTCAGGCTTGACCCTTAACCTCTCTAAATGTGAAATCTTTGCTCTGAAACCTTCAACAATTGATTCAATTTACAATATACCGGTGAAAAGTGGGGTAAAATATTTGGGCATCATTTTATGCAGGGATCAAAAAAGAAGAACACTATTAAACTTTGACCCTCTCATTCCAATAATGAAAAAAAAGCTGAATTCATGGTTGCAGCGGGATCTATCTATCACTGGAAGAGTTTTACTTGCAAAAACTGAAGCCTTATCCCGAGTGATTTATCCAGCTATGGTTCTAGATGTCCCACAAGATTTTTGCAGTAAGTTAGATAGATTAATAGTAGATTTTGTGGGGAGATCTAGATCTCACTTAATAAAAAAGAATGTTTTGATGGCTGATCACTCTTCAGGGGGTTTCAATCTCATCGACATTTCTTTACTTAACAACTCGTTTAAAATAAAATGGGCAAAGCTACTCCTAAAATATCCTTCTTCCATTTGGAACTGTATCCCTAACCATCTTTTTAAATCTGTGGGAGGATTCGGTTTCCTTACTCGTTGTAATTATAACATATCTAAGCTTCCTTTGGCCCTAGCAAACTTCCACAAGCAAATGCTTTCCTGTTGGTCTCTTATGTACAGTCACAATTTCTCACCACACTCATATTTTATATGGAATAATAAGGATATCACTTACAAGAACAAAACTTTATTTTATCATTCTTGGTTTGACAAAAATATCATTGTAGTTTCACAACTGTTTGATGAGAATGGTGTATTATATACATATAGAGACTTTATGGATAAGTTTTCTTTTCCTGTACCACCTAAAGAATATGCTAGAATCTTTGATGGGATCCCATCTGGTGTCAGATTTCTTCTTGACACCTGCCCTAAAGGTCTCTGTCAGTCTCCTCCAGACCTTAATTCTTCCTCTCTCTTTATTGATGGTGATCCTTTTATTAGCAATAAGTTTACTAATAAAAAAATAAGATATAGGCTGCTTAAACACAGTATATCCACCCCTGCTTGTATTAGTTACTGGAATAATCGCTTTGAAAATATTGATTGGTTAAGATTTTGGTCTCTCAGGAAACAATTTATGATCACAAATAAAATATCTGAAGTCTCTCTCAAGATTATACATAAGTGTTACCCTTGTAACTATAGGTTGTCAAAATTCTCCCCTGTATCTCCTGATTGCTCTTTCTGTCTTTCTCACCCTGAAACCGTTGATCATTTATTTTGGAGCTGTAACCTCTCAAAAGTTTTCTGGATCTTTTTTGCTGACTTTATTAATGAACTCATCGACAAGGACTTTGCTATGACCATGCAGGTCATGTATTTTGGTGCTCCAGAGGACACGAACACCACAACAAACCGGGACTATCTTATAAACCTTTTTCTTTTTTTGGCAAAATTCTTTATTCACAAATGTAAATTTCAAAAAAGAAAACCCTTATTTTTCATTTTCAAGAAAGATTTAAAACATTATTTATCTTCCATTGATCACTCTATTTGTCCTAAAGCTATTGATACTCGTTTAAAATGTATTATTTTCAATATTCGTAACCACCTCTAGTATGTTCCTGTTCATTCTATATCTGTGTATCTTTATACATTTGCCAACATTGCAAATAATCTGCATTTATTGGTATGTTGGTTAATTCATGTTGCATTTGTACCAGCTGTTTCTTTCAATAATAAAATAATAATAATAAAAAAAAAAAATAATTCTCAAGCGAAGCTTCTCCAGCGAGGTCGCTCTTGGTGAACACGCAGCATAAGGGCAGACCAGCTTATTCACATGCATGGCTCCAGCAGTTTCTCTAGCTTCGCCAACTTCTCATATTCAGCACTTGTTGGGAGGGCCAGGTGGTGCCGCTGTTGAGATAGCGTTGTGTGCAGTGCGTCTCTGTTGCGCCACACGCGCAGTATCCTCCCTGCGGCCACCATATTAGGAGCGCTGTCTGTTCCAACAGAGCAGATTTGTCAACTATCCCCCACAGATAAGCGACCTCCATAAACTGCCTAGCACAGGCTTCTGCAAAGTGGCGTTCTTCTGTTTTAATCACACCTAACGGCAGACAAAGTACATCGGCCTACACCCGAGCTAAAATATCAAGGTAAAAGTCATCACAGTTTGCTTACCTATTTTGACCCAGTTCCCAACCCAACTTTGAGAATAGATTAACGGACTGCGCAGTATTAACGGCGATATTTTTTATTTCGCCCGACAAGACTCTCAAATTATCGCAGCACGTTAACGCCGATAACGGCCCACCACTAGTATGAACATATGTGAACATGTGTGATTGTATGTGTGTATGAACATATGTGAACATGTGTGATTGTATGTGTGTATGAACATATGTGTATATGAACATGTATGAACATGTGGGATTGTAGTTGTAAGTGAACATGTATGAACATGTGTGTGTGCATGGACGTGTGATTTTATTTGAGTATGAAAATGTGTGATAGTATGTGTGTATGAACATATGTGAACACGTATGATTGTATGTCTGTATGAACATGTATGTACGCATGATCCTGTGATTTTATGTTTGTATGGACATGTATGATTGTGTGTTTATGAATATGTATGAACACATGATAGTATGTGTGTATGAACATATGTGAACACGTATGATTGTATGTCTGTATGAACATGTATGTACGCATGATCCTGTGATTTTATGTTTGTATGAACATGTATGATTGTGTGTTTATGAATATGTATGAACACATGATTGTATGTGTGTATGAAAATGTGTGGTTGAACATGTATTAATGTATGTCTTTATGAACATATGGGACTGAATGTGTGTATGAACATATGTATGATTTCTTGTGTAAGTTTTTTTTCCCATATAATATCCACTAGAGTAATATGTAAATAAAAATCTGAGCAAACAGAGTCTGTTCTTTAAATATGTCTCTTCATATTCACATACAATCATACATGTAAATGCATACATATTATCACACATTTTCATACCTACATAAAATCACTTTCATGCATATATACAATAACACGTCTTCATACGTGTTACAGTTACAATCACATGTTTATTCACATATACTATGACATATGTTCATACACGTTCATATACACATACAATCATAAATGTTCGTAATCACATGAAATCACACATGTTCATACAGACATACAATCACACGTTCACATATGTTCATACCCACATACAATCACTTTCATGCATACAATAACACGTATTCATACACACAATCACATCCGTTCATACATGTTCATGTACGTACATTCATAAATACAATCAGACATTTTTCATAAAGACATAATCATACATGTTCATGCATTCATACAATCACACATTTTCATACCCACATAAAATCCCACGTTCATGCACACATACTACGACATATGTTCCAGGGGGAGGCCCCGATGACCCGCGTCCGGGCAAAGAAAAACGTTTTCCCAACACTGTTTTTGGTCACGGGGGGGTCTTATAAGCTGAGGCCACCAGATGGCGGTAGAGGCTCAGCTTTAATCGCTCTGCCGCTTCTTCGTTCTGACTGGATGGAAGCGACATGCCACTAAATAATTGTACAGTTCATTAAGGCCTCTGTTGCACCGACGGGGAAGTCACCGTGACTTCAGTTTTTATCCTTTAAACTGAATAAATGGAAAAATGATTTCCCAGAGACGAGCTGAGACGTCACATGTTGGACTTTAGTCGTTTAATCTGAGTAAAAACGGGACGTTTGAGTGTCGTTCTCTGTGAAAACAGCAGATAATTGTTTCCAGTGTGTAGCCACCAGGGCAAGCGTGAGTTACCTTAAAGCTCCTCACAGGTCACTTCTGGCTCGGCTGTGGGGTCAGCATCTCAAGATTTTTATCGGAGCGTTGATTCAAACAGGGTGTGAAGATCCTCGTGGTGTTGCGGATCAGCCGGGCCCTCGCTAAGGGATCTCAGGTATTTCCGAGGCCTGCGATAGGCGTGGAGCGAGGTCGTCAGGGGCCTCTCGCCACTTCACAGCAAGGGGAAGAATCAATCTGTGGAGGTATTTGGCAGCAGTCTGATGGCTTTCCTGTGGAGGTGGGGTGGAGGGGAAGAAGGAGCCCGGTGCCCCCGGAGGCCTCTGGGATACCACAGCAGGAGGCGGGGAGGTCAGGGCAAAGGAGGCTACTCAGAGTGGAGTGGATGAAAAAACAACCAGCAGAGTGGAAATCTGTGGAAAATCTTTACTCATGAATAAATCATACGTCAGCTCAATAAGCTGAATCGTGTCTGCAGGTCGACCTTCTTCACAGAATAAAAAAGCTTCCAACTCACCTTGAAAAGATGAACATTTTGGAGGTTTTCTGCAGCGGCCTGCACATAAATGCATGTTTACGTACAGAAAACACAAAGAAAGCGTCACTCTTTTTAATAGCAACTCTAAAGAGGAGTTAACGGTGAGTCTTATAAGCCACAGGGTAAGCTTTTAGGCCCAGGTCACCTTCCATCCATCCACCAGATAAACCAGCAGTTTGCTGAAGCTGATGCACAGATGGAACCAACGCTGTGACATCACTGATGGTGCAGGAGGTGAACTTTACTTCCAAACAGGAACATTATCATCTGATAGGCCGTGGATACGCCCAGCAGATCTAACATCTGGAAATCATTTGGAAGGAAAGTTGTCTGTAGGGAATGGACTTCATCGTCATTGCACATCAGAGTACAACAAAACTGTGGATGGATGAAGTACAGCAGCAGCACGACGGATCTGAACACTGGTGAGGCCCTGGATGCTAACACAGCTAGCACAAGCTACACGAACAACAACTCAGAGAGGTTATAGGTTACTACAGCCCCTATTGTCTGATTTCTCTCTACAGATGTACAATCTGCACAAACCAAAGGCACATTTATGGACTTAAGATGGAAAATAAAGTCCTGCCTCTCTGATTTGCGTTGGACCGCAGGCAGAAACACAAACCCAGAGGAACAAAGTGAATAACCTGAACAGCAAACCAACCTGAAGGGTCAATAAGATCCAACGAAGCCTCAAGATCGTTCAAGAAATCCCAGAAGACGTTTTTCAAAGCTTTCACGAACAGATGAGAGTCATTAATGGAGCAGATGGATGGAGGAGGGGTGCTGGCGTGGGCTGCCATCCCCGAGGATGAGCTTCTGCGACGCGTTCCTCAAGCTTTGGTGCAGGAAGACATCTGCAGCTTTGGAGCAGGAAGACATCTGCAGCTTTGGTGCAGGAAGACATCTGCACCTTTGGAGCAGGAAGACATCTGCAGCTTTGGAGCAGGAAGACATCTGGAGCTTTGGAGCAGGAAGACATCTGCAGCTTTGGAGCAGGAAGACATATGCAGCTTTGGAGCAGGAAGACATCTGCAGCTTTGGAGCAGGAAGACATCTGCAGCTTTGGAGCAGGAAGACATCTGCAGCTTTGGAGCAGGAAGACATCTGCAGCTTTGGAGCAGGAAGACATCTGCAGCTTTGGTGCAGGAAGACATCTGCAGCTTTGGAGCAGGAAGACATCTGCAGCTTTGGAGCAGGAAGACATCTGCAGCTTTGGAGCAGGAAGACATATGCAGCTTTGGAGCAGGAAGACATCTGCAGCTTTGGTGCAGGAAGACATCTGCAGCTTTGGAGCAGGAAGACATCTGCAGCTTTGGAGCAGGAAGACATCTGCAGCTTTGGAGCAGGAAGACATATGCAGCTTTGGAGCAGGAAGACATCTGCAGCTTTGGAGCAGGAAGACATCTGGAGCTTTGGAGTAGGAAGACATCTGCAGCTTTGGTGCAGGAAGACATCTACAGCTTTGGAGCAGGAAGACATCTGCAGCTTTGGAGCAGGAAGACATCTGCAGCTTTGGAGCAGGAAGACATCTGCAGCTTTGGAGCAGGAAGACATCTGCAGCTTTGGAGCAGGAAGACATATGCAGCTTTGGAGCAGGAAGACATCTGCAGCTTTGGAGCAGGAAGACATCTGCAGCTTTGGTGCAGGAAGACATCTGCAGCTTTGGAGCAGGAAGACATCTGGAGCTTTGGAGTAGGAAGACATCTGCAGCTTTGGTGCAGGAAGACATCTACAGCTTTGGTGCAGGAAGACATCTGCAGCTTTGGAGCAGGAAGACATATGCAGCTTTGGTGCAGGAAGACATCTGCAGCTTTGGTGCAGGAAGACATCTGCAGCTTTGGAGCAGGAAGACATCTACAGCTTTGGAGCAGGAAGACATATGCAGCTTTGGTGCAGGAAGACATCTGCAGCTTTGGAGCAGGAAGACATCTGCAGCTTTGGAGCAGGAAGACATCTGGAGCTTTGGAGCAGGAAGACATCTGGAGCTTTGGAGCAGGAAGACATCTGCAGCTTTGGTGCAGGAAGACATCTGCAGCTTTGGTGCAGGAAGACATTTGGAGCTTTGGAGCAGGAAGACATCTGGAGCTTTGGAGCAGGAAGACATCTGCAGCTTTGGTGCAGGAAGACATCTGCAGCTTTGGAGCAGGAACCTGGAGAGAACCTGAAGAGAACCTACATGAGCGGAGAAAACATTCAATGAGCTGAGATTCAAACCAGAAGCCTGTGAGGCGACGTTACTGACCAGCATACAGCCCATAATCAGTTCCATTTTAATCACAGTGCACTTATTTATATTTACAGATGTATTCATTCCATTATTTCCCCATTTATCTCCTCCATATAACCGTCTCATTTACGCAGAGACCTTGACTGAGAATATCTCATTTATCCGATTATAAAAAAAAAGAACACTGATCGTTAAACTTTGTCTGATGATTTAAGTGATTCTTTAATTCAGGAAGAACTAACGAGCCGGAGGAGGTGAAAAGGGAGAAGCTGGAGGAGGAGCAGACCATCGGTCAACACGGCGTTTCCTGTCCTTTGGGATGTCTGGTAGCGCTCTGGATGACTGGATCACTCATCTGTCCTGCTGCACTCTTTCATCTCGCCCTTCCAGGCTCGCCCTTCCAGGCTCTCCCTCCTCCTCTTCTCATCACTCAGTCACCGCAGACTCTTTGGTTTCACTCCACGTTAACCCCTGCAGACTGCTGTCCACACAGGCTAAAAAAAACAGGCTAAAAACCTTCCACAGCCAGCATTAATCCCTTTAAACCGGCTCAACTTTAACGGGCCGAGAGTTAAATGATAGTTCGAGAGTTGTCTTGCAATTTAATTAAGAGAAAGGTAAAAAAAAAAAGTGGAATAAATGCAATACTTTCATCATGCATTTGCTATTAATGGTATCAAAAGAGAAAGCAAAGAAGGTAAAATGTATTACTGGAAGCAGTTTGAGAGTTCATATAACTGGGAATACTGGGAAGTGTGCAAAAACAACCCCAAACCAGAGAAATGAAAGAAAAAAAACAGGATGAACTCAAGATATTTCACGTTCTATGGAAGTTTTTCTCTGCCATCAGAGTTTGAATATGAATTACTGATATTGAATTTTTACAGCATCAAAACCAGACTTTAAATTTGAAAAACCAACAGTGTAAAAAAAAATCAATTTCTACAAAAAAAATCAGTGGCAAAAGAACCAGACTCAGATCAGCCATGTCCACCAACGCGGGTGATGGTGCTTCGGTGAGTGAGTTTACTTTATTTGCCATTTGTGTTAGTAAAATTGAGTAATAGATATTACTCAATATCTATTGAGCTGATCTGTCCAATGGAGCGTAACTTGACTCCATTCGTTCTATTTTTTAGTGTATGTACCCTTAATTTTTAGATAGAAAAATCCTCAGTGGGTTGGGTAAGCTGTCAATAAATGCATTCCAGATGCACAAAACACATGTGGAGAACAATCCAATGAAATTATAACTCTTAAAATACATTTCTACATGATTTTTTAAGTATTATTATTATGTGCCTTGAGATGCCATTTATTGTATTTGGCGCTATATAAATAAAAATTAATTGAATTGAATTGAATTTTGGCTCAATTTAATGCAAAGAAATCAGGCGTTTTTTTCACTTTTTTCCGATATTTTCATCTTTACTTCATTGGCAATCAATTATTCCCCCAAATCATGACATCAGGCAATATGCCATTCCGTTCACCAAACAGTATACTCATTCCACAGAAAAAATTGGAAAAATCCAACCAAAATCATTGGATCTGTGATGATTTCACTGCTAGGCCATATGCTAGAGGGAGTTTCACTGAGTACTTCTATGAGCACCGTGAGGTTTAACCTCAAACGTGTCATCATGTGTCATCCAGCACAGAGAAGAGAAACCCAAACATGAGATTTGAATGGTGGAAACTTTCCTGTTTAGACAGTATTTCATCTGATCTTTTATTTCAATAACGTAAACAATAAGTTTCCTGTTCACCTCTTCCACTCCATATATTTCCATATAGGCTCTTTGTGCCTTTAGAGCACAGACAGCACAGATAATCCACCCCTGACTGTGGCTTTTGTCATGATCAGAGGGGTTTTGCATGTTTAACACTCCCTGACTGGTGGCTCATTCACACGTGCGCTGCTTCCCTGTTTTCCCAGAGTCTTGCATGTCACCGTTCTTCACTGCAAACAGCTTATTTAATGACACGCGTGTGCTGAGAATGATGCGCAGCCATCAGGAAGCACCATAAAGGTTCAGTTTTACATTTGAATTAGCTCACTGGGATCTTTTTCCAGACGTTTGTCTTTTCAGAAAAACATCTTGCAGACTCGAGAGAGGATATTTTGAAGTTCTCTCAGGGTCATTACCTCGATAAATATCAACCCGTCTTCTCAATACGAGCTCATTTTGTTCAAATAAAACCAAAAACAGTTGATAACGACCCCAACGCTAACCCAAAGACCAGAGATGGGTACTCGAGTCACTGTGACTTGGACTTGAGTTGCTGTTTTGATGACTTGTGAGTTGACTTGACTTGACAAAAAATAAAAGACTTGAGACTCGACTCGGACTTGTAAGTTAAAGACTCTGCACTTGACTTGAGGCTGAGAATGGCGTCATGATTGGATCACTACCCTGTCAATCAGTCATGCCCTCTCTACATACCTTAAGTGCTTATTGGAGAGACCCGCCCACTCATATCAGATATGCATCAACATGGCTGTGTTCGAAACCGCATACTTCTCCTACTTCTCATAGTAACTTTTTGAGTTAGTATGCGAGTTTGAGTATGTGAGAAGTTCCTGGATGCATACTAGATTCTCCGAAATGTTGGGTATGCATCATGAGGTTACTACTCATACTCAAACTAACCAAGATGCAACGTAACGTGACGTCGCCGATCGTCATTTCCTGTCAAAACGGCAGTTTCAAGCTAGCTACAACGAGGGTAGGTTCACTTCCTATTTTCAAAACAAAAGCACCAATTGTATAGTAATGGCTTTCCCTATGATAAAAGGCAACGGGTATTTTATTTTGTGAAAATAACCGAAAGTGCGTTGCTCACTACGGCTAGCTTTAGTAGCGCCGAATTCGTGGGAACAAAATTGTAAATAGTCGGTATTTTGTCAGATTTTCAACACGTTGGGGATCTAAACGACTACTTTCTCGCCTGAAAATGTTTCAAATGTTGCTAAAGTTTACAGAGTTTAGAGCTTAAGGGAAATCATCTTCAGGCCGGCTGATTTCGGCTCGGGCAGGAGCGAAATGCATTGTGGGTAAACGCTCTGCATACTGTCTGATCAATCAGTATGCGGAGGGGCTTCCGTAATTACCATTTTGACGGCAAAAGACGAACAGCACAGTGCAAGACATGCGGCATCAACATCTGGGACAGCCAGATGACAACTTCAAACTTTGTTTGTCATTTAAAGATCCATTCTGACCAGTAAGTGCTTGTCAAATTAGCTAATATTATCCTGTTAGCATAGTCGGTAGTTAGCTAACGTTAGCTTGATATGAAACGGGGTGGACAGGTTGGACACATTGGCCAATGATGTTTACTGACAGTTGCTTATATCTTGTCTTTTCACTTTATTAAGATCAGATTCTGCAGGTAAAATTGCAATAATAAGGTGACTTGACTTTGACTTGACTTGCCCAAGAAAAAAATACTTGGGACTTACTTGAGACTTGAAAGCTAAGACTTGAGACTTACTTGAGACTTGCACATGTGTGACTTGGTCCCATCTCTGCCAAAGACTGAACCCAGAACCAATTTCGGTGACCTGAATTCATTCTCAGACGTTTATAGCTCCATCACTGATGATGGCACTGCCCACGTTGGGGGTCCCTGGTGTTTTCATCAGACGCCGTGTGACACGGTTCAGAAGCAACTTGGTGCTCCTCTCCTCTAAATAATAAGATTTTTGAACAGAAAACACATCGGTTCACTCAAAGAGTCGAGCAGGAAACCCATCACAGGAATATTCTGGACAATAATTTTCTAAATAAAACACAGATATCTAATCAATCCACCGATAAAACCAGCAGGTCGGAAATTAACCTAGTTTTAATTCAACCAGGAGGAAGACTTTGAGACACGTCTGCCAATCAGAGAGTCAAATAAATTGTTTGTTCAGAACATTAAATACGACCCAGAATGGCGTCATCTAAACCACCAGGTAGGACTCATAGGAGCACTTCATCATCAGAGGAAACATCATTCTTTTAACAAGCCAAATGGCCCTACAAAGGAGGAATAAGGGGTGGATGGTGCGATTACACGTAGCGGCAACGATCGCCGCTTTTTAACTTCTGGTCAACGAAACTAAACACTAAAACACTTCTGTCCCTTCCTGGTTGGGTTAAGGAATCAACACTCCTTGGTCAGGGATAGAAAACATCATTATTAGGAAAAAAATATTTTTTTCCGGCTTCACCACTGCCACCGTTTTGGAGTGACCGACGCTCGTTAGGTAATTCACATCCAGATTCTCCCATGACCGCTGGAGGTGGCGTGTTATTAGAGCAATGAACATGTTACTTCCATGACCGGTCAGCTGTTTTCAACTTCAGAGAATAAGCATGTCAGGTTAGCAGCTGCTACGTCGCCTCTACTGCCACCTGTAGACCGCGCTACTCACACTTAGGGCTGTAGCGATGCACAAATCTCACGATACGATATGATTCGATTCGATACACTTACATCATTTTCTGGGGGAAAAAAAGCGACAGTGTGATTTGACATGAATTGTTTCCTATTGGATTGGTGGTCCGACCTTTGACCCGGAAGGACAACACCGCCACACAAACAGAAGCAAACGAACATGTCACAAACGTGAGAGCTGTGCACTTTATACAACATTTTTATGAACTAATTTATCACTGTTTTGTATAATGTGACCCCCTCGCATTATATTGTATTATATTAATGTTCTGTGTTTTCACTAATGGTAACGTCTGACTTTTCAATAAAGTTTGCTTTAAACATTTTCTTTAATTATTATAAAAAAAAATTATTTAAATTTAAAATTAAAAAAATAATAATAATTATAATAAAAATAAAAAAAATCGATATACACGGCTGAAAAAAACAATACTTTATCGGGAAACGAAATATCCATATATATCGCAGTATCGATATATATATACACTCCAAACCACCTGATGAGAGCAGCATTTTCAGTGAAAAGATGTCTGAAAAGTTGGATTGAAAAAGAGCTTATGAGATATTGTTGTGTTAAAAATGCGTTGGTTAGAGCTTCAACATTTATCTGCTCAACATTTCAGTTGTTCCAGCTTTATGAATAAAGCATCCCATCAGTCTCTGCTGCGTTAGTCCTCGTAACAAAGTTAAATTATACAGATAATTCTTTGAGCCTTCGCAGACGTGAAAAAGGTCGAAGAAGGAGCCACTCTGGGTGTTCCACCTGTGGAAAAAGCTCAACAACAGTGGCAGGAACTCATGTCCGAGTCAGTTTCCCATTAGGTCATCGGTCGCCTCCGGAGGCCAATTCTCTTTAGCTCCCCTTTCACTCCTCATACGCCATAATACCAAATACCGGCGGGTCGGACGAAGGGAAAGCTGCAAGGCGCCGAGTTGCAATTAGACGCCCCATTATATAAAGGCATATTCAGATAACAGGGGCACCAATGAGGTCAGTACGTGCCTTTTGTTGTGGGATTAATGAGTTTTTTAATAAAACAAAAAAATGCATCCTTCGTTATTGTAATGACCTAATGAGTGTGCCGGTGGCGTCGGGCCATGTCGGTGGGAAAGTCCCGCGGCTCTACCCGTCTCTCGGTGCCCCCCCCTCCGCTTCATCCCTCCATCTTTCTGTCCTTTCCCTGCACCTGCATCCCCCGAGTGCTGCCCTGTGCTTTCTGAACCTCCAGTGTTTTTATTCAAGCCAGGGACCAAACGAGTGTTTAATTACCATAAAATGCTATCGGCATTTAGCCCTCTGACACAATGAATGGCAACATAGAGCTCATTGAGGTTATCAACAAGGGGACCAGTGGTCAATTGGGTCATTGATTTGGATTGTTTGACAGACCCTGAGCCAAGGCCGCAGGAACAAGCAAAGTTCAAAAATCCCCCTCAGTTGAATTGAGAAGTTTGTCACAGAATCTGTTGGAAGGGGCTGTCAGGAGCGATTAGGGGGCATGAAAAGGCTCAGCGATCAAACGGGGCCTGTCCCAACGCTGCACATTTAATTAGAATTTGCATGTCTTTGTTCCTGACCCTTCAGCAGGCATGATCTGATTACAAGGGTGAACAGTTACCACCAGGGGAAAGGGGAACTCACAATGTGCAGTCGCGCTTATTCCTCAAACAAAACTCTTCGGTTTTTTGGAAAACGAAGGAGTTCTCTGCGTCGCAGGGCGTCCCCGTAACGCTCTGCACGGCGACAAAGTCGAGAGCAAGCCGGCGGCGCGGCGCTCGGGTTCGCATCCTCTCCGTCTCCTGCTTCTTTTTCCCCCGTCTCCCACTGAATTGTGGGAGTTTGGGGAGTGGAGGGGGGCCGCTGAGGCGCTCTTTGGCTCATTAATTGGGAAGCACAGCGCCCTTTGACCCCAATGATGCAGGGTGACAGGGCAGACGGGACGAGGCGATTGGCTAGCAGCTTCAGCGGTTGAATGTGCCACCAGTGGTGTTCCAGAGTGAAAAAGGGCAGCCTGGAACAAAACACTGCGCTTTTTTCTTTCCCCCTCTCCCTTCTTTCCTCTTCCTCCTTCCATTTCACCCGTTTCACTGTTTTTCAGCTCTTTGCTTCTCATTTATTTCTGGAAACTGAATTTTTAAAGCTTATTTTAAATTAAAACTTTAATTCTGTCCATCCTGCAGGGCAGAATTTTTAAGTTCTTCACTAAATGGGTTTTCTGTTGATGATCTAATTACTGAACATTAAAAATAAAGATTCCTTTGAGCAACATAAATAAAACAGACTTCACTGAGACTTTGTGGTTTCATCTTGTTGATGAGTTCAGATAAATGGAACACTTAATGTAAGATGACATTTTTATCTTATTTTATCTTATTTGATTTTGTTGTATTTTATTGCTTTCACTGTTCTTTTATTGTTTTTATTTGTTTTTACTTATTCCTCTTTTTATTTATTACCTACTGTAAAGCACTTTGGTACATCGTAATGATTGTTTGTAAAGGGCTGTAGAAATAAAATAAAATACATTTACATTTACTTAATGATCCAGAATAACCTTTCTGTATCAGATATGCTCTGACAGAACAGTGTGATCCTCACTTTGCTTTGGCGTTAAAAATGAAAACAGTTATTAATCTCTGAACATGTTATTTACACACACGTTTTCCCGCTTTGTTAATTTATTTTGATGTGACAAATAAAGTGATGAGTTCCCCTGAATTAAAAGTTGATTCATGTGGATTAAACTTTAGTTTTATGGCTGAAAAAAAAATGACAAAATGTCACAATTTTCAACTTCTTTTACAAACTTGAATGAAAAAACAAGATGAAAATACTTATTAAAATTGTTTTCATATCTAATTGATCTCCAAGGCAACTGTCCTGCTTTATAAATAATTATAATAAATAAATAAATAAACATTTCCAATCAGCTGCAGGAATAAGAAACTAAATATGTTTATATTTAATATGGATCCAAATAAAACTTCATTATCATTATTATGATCAATCTTTAAAGATTCACTGTAATTATTGACTCATTCTCAGCACAGTTTTGTACGAACAACATGACAATTCTAGCACATCTTTGGTGTCATTTACAAATATTTTAAATTTTTAATTAATTCATTTATTGTCTTTTTTATTACTTTAAATTTACATTATACATTTTTACATTTACATTTAAATTTACATTATAAAACACACACACACAATTATATATACACATTTATACACACAGCTCAAATTCAGAGTGGAGCAGAGATGTATTATAATAACATTTATTACATTAATTCCTAGAAATATAATAACAACATTATATGGAACAGTAATAATGATGATCATAATAATGAAAAGAACAAAAAGGAGAAGAATTCATATTTAATTATATATTTTTTTCAAATCCAAACAGTTAAAATTAATTTAGAAAAACCTAGTAAACAGAATTATTTATTATAATTTCTATAAACACAAAAAAGAAATAAAAAAAACGTTATTGATCATAAAAGAAATAAAAAAGATCCACTAATAACTAGAAAATAAATCAACTTAATTCTTAATTCATTAAAATTAAGGTTCTAATTGTTATGAAAAGATTAATTATATAAGTGAAATTACAATTATTAATTTATTACTTTAATCGGATTAAAGAATTTACATTTTTTTGTATCATTGATATTTATTAATTATAGTTTTTAACACATTAAACCATTTAAAATGTTAAACTATTATTATCATATTAACAATCATTAAGAAATCTTAATCATTCAAATTGAAATAACGTTATTTAAAGTCTATTTGTGTTGTTTTCACAGTTATTTTTCTTCATTTTTAACATTATTGTAACTTTTCATTTACTATGAACATCAACCGGTTTAGTTTTTATAATTTGTGGAATTTTCTCAATTTGAACGTTTTCCACCATTTTTCTGCGTCTCCAAACGAACTCTTTGATGAGTGAAGAAGTGACCTGTCGTGTCGCAGTAAACTGGGATGTGATTTATGTGATAAATTGTGATGGAGGCATCCACCCACAGGCCCCGTTGGTGCTTCATTTTTCCCTCAGGTGGATGTTAAAAGTTTCCCATTTAGGAATAATGTTTCATTAGAAAACATCATCTGTGGTGCATAATAACACTGAATGTTCCAAAGAATCTAGATAAATAAAGATCACTAAAAACAGATGTTTGGGGCTCAGGGACTCGTCAACGAACACAGTTCAGACCTGCATCCCAACATTAAAGTTTAAGGGAAAGATAATAAAAAGAGGAATGAAAACTATTACAACTATTACATTAGAAAGAGGACTTACAGGGTTCAGTACTCTCTGTCCGTCTCCATCTTATTACTTTAAGAACACCGTAGTCATGGCAACAGCCTCGTACCATGGCAACAACTTAAGGAGGTCGCAAAAAAAGTGAGAAATGAGCGTGAACCTGTTCATTCAGGGACCGAGTTTCAGTTTCAAATAGTGACCGATGAACATTAACTTGCTGTGAACTGAACTTTGAGCTTGCACAACACTGCTTATAATAAGGTCTGTGAGAATATCTGATGATTTGATCACCTACATTTAGTTTAGGTTTATATTTTAAGTTTGTATTTTTATTTTTTCCCCCTCTTCTTTGATTGCTTTTAACTGTGTGTTTTAATTATTTAATTGTTTTTATTATATATATATTTATTATTCTATTTTTTTGGATAAACGAAAGGCAAAAAGAAATGACTGGTGGGGCTCTTACAGAAGGAAATCACTGATGAACACTCTCAGAAATAGGGGTACAGTATGAGTCATTTTTTGTCCCCTGAGGTACAATCTATACTAATGTACCCCCTAGGGTTAATTATTGGACCTTTTTGAGGGTCCAAAAGGTACATGTACGTACTCAAGTGGTAAAAGGTACATATATGTACCTTTTTTTCTACATGCTGGGGTACAATAGACAGTCTGTGTTAGGCTACTTCAGTATAAGGGTACAAAATTGCCACCAGAGGTACAAGATTGGTCTCTATAAGGTACAAACCACGAGGGTACAAAACTATACCTTCCGAGGGTACTGCCCCAGTGACAAGCCATCGTACCCCTAAAGGTACAATTCTGTACTTTACTTTCTGAGAGTCAAGAATAGAGGTTTGCAAAGTTTTCACCTTTCACAGCTAATTTAGCCTGGTGCACTTTGGAGCCAGAAATTGAGCTGATGGCGTCAGAGCTGGCCGCTACCTCCAGCTTGACCTCTGGATGTCGGTATGCATTTGTTCCACAAAGTGACTTTAAATCGGGGTTTCAATGATCTGCAACACATTGTGAAGCTCTGTCCAAGTCTTTCTGCAACATTCACCTCTACCTCGTGCAAATCAGATCTCATTCGAGTGCAACCCTATGACTGAGCACCAGGTAAAGTTGTTGGTTTTTATATCTTTAATCAAAGGAATGGTCTTTTTAGATCTTTTCTTTCATTGTTACATCTTTCCTACTCCGAGCGCTCACAGTTACCTCTTTTCGAGGGAAGAGGCTCCTTGTTCCCAACATTCCCTCATTTGCGTCTTTAATCTACGTCACTTGGTCACAAACTCGCTAACGGTAGGATCTGGCAGCCCACGGCCGAATTCAAAAGGTCTCGATGTGCCGTTCACAAAGCTTTGATTTCAGAGTTTGATTGATTAACAAAAGAGAGAGAAAGCCCGGGGAATCAGGGGCTGACGTTTCAGTGACGAAAGTTGAAATGATATGATTTCGGCCGCTGAGCTTGGTGCACCGGTGTGGAAAACGGGCTCAATGTGCTGGGCCGGGGTTTCTGTACTCCCTGAACCCTGCAATAATGACCCTTCCTTGTTCATTAGTGTCTACTCGGTCAATCATAAACACATCAGAAATGAGTTTAGCATTCAAGGGCAGGACAATTGACCTTGTGTGTGCCCTTCCTCACCAGCAAGCTGTCACAGGGCTTCATCCAAATTGAGGCAATTAGCCGCGATGTGTCTCTCCCATTAAGCTGAGTGTCTCCACTCTGTCCTAATGACAGCAGCGGGACATGGCCTAATCAGCCAGTGTTTCCCCAGAGTTCACATCCACCTCGAGCTGACACCCCCTGGGTGAGCTGATGACCGCGGCTACCAACAAGAAACTAAAAGCAAGAGGAAGAGGAGCTACAGGAGGAGAAAACAATAAGATCTGACTCCAACTGGATTTACCCCGTGCACTGCTACTCCCACAGCAGGGGGCCCTGTGCACCAGGGTCTCTCTGGACTTTTGAAATAAAGCTCAATATTAGAGATGCACCGATCAATCGGCCGCCGATTAAAAAAGCCGGTTTTATATCCAAGCGGCCCCAATTGGTGACCGGCCGGTCACTGTCATAATTTCCGGTTTTCGGCTGATCAAACTGACCCGCATGCGCGGTGCGTAACAGCTCAACGTTTTGCGTAGAGCAAAACAGCTAAAAACTAGCAAAACTCAGGAAAAAAAACATGTCACTGATTTGCAGAGATGGGGACTGAAGTCACTGTGACTTGGACTCGAGTCGCTGTTTTGATGACTTGAGACTTGACTTGACAAAGAATTAAAGACTTGAGACTTGACTCGGACTTGGAAGTTAAAGACTCGGCACTTGACTTGACTTGAGACACGATGATTTGAATGACTTGAGTGTTATAAAGTTCATGTTTTCAGTTTGAATATAAAATTAATAAATTAATTTAAAAAATAATATCGATTACCCGGTAGGAGCGCAGGCTGAGAACGGCGTCATGATTGGATCCCTGCCCTGTCAATCAGTATCAGTCATGCCCTCTCTACATACCTTAGTGTTTATTGGAGAGAATAAACTCATATCAGATATGCATCAACATGTCAGCAGGAGGGGGACCGAGAGTCATTGTCTTCAGCTTTCATAATTACCATTTTGACGGCAAAAAACGAACAGCACAGTGCAAGACATGCGGCATCAACATCTCAGACAGCCAGACGACAACTTCCAACTTTGTTCGTCATTTGAAGATCCATTCTGACCAGTAAGTGCTTGTGAAATTAGCTAATATTATCCTGTTAGCCTAGTCGGTAGTTAGCTAACGTTAGCTTGATATGATACAAGGTGGACAGATTGGACACATTGGCCAATGATGTTTACTGACAGTTACTTATATCTTGTCTTTTCACTTTATTAAGATCAGATTCTGCAGGTTAAAATTGCAATAATAAGGTGACTTGACTTCGACTTGACTTGCTCAAGAAAAAAATACTTGAGACTTACTTGAGACCTAAAAGCTAAGACTTGAGACTTGCACATGTGTGACTTGGTCCCATCTCTACTGATTTGGACTTATTTCACTTTGTGCCAGGACGACCCAAAACACGCTGTTTGTAATGCTTGCAAGTCAAAAGTAAGCCACGGGAGGATCAACGCCTAAGACATTTGGAACAACAAACTTAATACGCCAATTGGAAAAGAAGCACCTAGGTTTGTTTAGCAAATATAAGGAGGGTACCGCCGCTAAGAGGAGGGATACAGCAGAGTCGCAGCAACCACAACAACCCTCCACCGTGGCTGCTATGTTCCACATCAACACTGAAAAGTCCATCGCCACCACTAGAAAATAATGGAGTTCATGGCACTGGACAACTAGCCGTTTAGCGTAGTACAGGATAAAGGCTTCGTAAATCTGATGAAACACCTGAGTTCACGGTACAAATGACCAAGTAGGCGGTACTTTTCTTATTTGTGATGTTTTCTTCTTCAAAGCGGGGGTTGTGATAGCATATAACCTACCACTAGTTGTGGTTTTAATTGCAGTTATGTAAGCAAAATGTTGTCTGGGAGAAGGGTACTTGTATTAAATTTGGGAAAGGGTACTCAAGCCAAACAAATATAGTGTCTATTATATGATTATAATTATTTCTTAGATAGAAAATCGGTATTGGAAAAACCGGTTTTGGCAGGTCAGACCTCCTTAAAAAACGGAAATTGGTATCAACCAAGAATTTTGCAATCGGTACGTCTCTACTCAATATATTTAACAATAAAATGAAAAAAAAGAGTGATATAATCATGCTACCCGAACCAATATGTGTGTGAGAAAGCTGAGGCCAAGCTTGACTAAACTAACCTCAGTCGGATTGGCTTAAACCCGTGGCTGTAGAGAGGCTGCGGACCGAAGTGCAGACCAAGTAGTCCCCTGCTTCCGAGCAGGGAATGAATCCAAAAGTAGTGTATAGCTTTTAGCATTTAGTTTTATTTTAAATGTGCTGCCATAAAAAAGTCAGACCTCACAATCGCTTGGCCCTATTTTCTCTCCCTTCGTATCACTGCCTGCTGCCGCCTGCCGACAGCCGCACCTGTCATGGTGTTTGCTGCTAGGAAGCAGGGGAGTGCTCGGTCTGCACTTCGGTCTGCACGGTCTACACAGCAGGCAGTGATACGAAGGGAGAGAAAATAGGGCCAAGTGATTGTGAGGTCTGACTTTTTCCTGGAGAACGATTTTGTGATGCAAATGTATTACTCTTTTGAACGCATGTTGTTTTGAGAAGAAAAACGCTTTATTTTTTAAACCCCAGACAACTAGCCGGACTACCTTCATCAACGCCAAAACGAGGCTGGAACTCGGCTCACAGGACGCAGCAGGGGGTAAGAAAATGTTCATAAATGATATTTGTATTAAAGGCTTTTATTCTGAAGTTGCGTTTAGCGAAGTGACGCAATCCCCTCTGGTTGAGCAGCGAGCCGCACAGCCGACAGTTGGGACAACAGACATTTCACCATTTCTCATTTTTACACCTTGATACACCTGTGGTTACTTTTAGTATATTTCGCCTGAAATAAAGTTGTTTTCATTTAGAGTGTGTTTTTATTGTGTTACTCCGAGTGTTTAAGTGGATGTACAAAGTAAGTACCATTTCTGCATAGCGTTATTACGACGCACTAGTTAACTTTCTCATGTGTTTGCTGCCGACGGGAGACGAGTGTCTGTTGTTTTGCATTGTTTAAGATTAATGTGAATGCTGATGTTTGTGGGTGGTTTGAGAGTCCAGTGAGCTAGCAGAGTAATTTGACATAGTTTGTGTAGCTATTTACTCAGCAGCGGACCGTCACGACTGCCATGTGTGCCACGTGCCATGCATCAAGGTTTATTTAGTACCCGGTTTAGCCAGTAGATGGCGCTATTGGACCAGTGAACCTTTTATAATGGTTAATACGCATTTCTGTTCGGTTATTTATGTCATTATTATTGTTACCAATGTACAGCATTGTTATAAATATATTTCTCTGCTTATGTAAGCACATTTATTATTATGGAGATAGTATATAATGTGATTTGTTATTATTATTTCAGAACTGTTACAACACGGGGTGCTCAATAAACCACCGCAGTCATCCTGTCTGCTGGCAAGGAAATAGTATCCTTTCTTCATTCCTGGTTCCTGACCGACACCGCATCTTGTCTGCTGTATAACCCAAACCCGAGCTAGCATTGATCCTTCCCTCAGAAACAATATTACTAGTATGGGATGTCAAACAGCTTCATGTCAAAAGAGGCGAACTCATGGGCGTCAATTGGGTACTGCAAGGTATGGCAGCTGCCACACCTTGGCTCCAGAGGAAAATGTAAATGTTCGTTTTTCTTTAAAAAAAAAAAAGAATTTATGGAATTACTCTGTGTCAATTTGTATTGATTATTCTATTATTCAATACATATAAATGAACTACAAATGAAATTCTGAACAACACAATCAATTTATCCAAGTATCATCTTCCCCAACACTATCCCCTTTTGAAATGTGGTATCTCCCAGCCCCCCCTCCCTCCCACGAGATGACAGAGCCTGGAGGTCAAAGCTTATGTTATTGGCGGGATTTGTCTTTTGCTAATTAATGTAAAATATGAAAAGGAAGCAGAAAACTTTAGATTTATTTATCACCAAACAAAGGGCAGGTGATGAGGGGTCCAATGTTGCCCCAGCGGTGTAGGAAGGAGAACCAGGTAATGAAGGCGGGATTCAGGCTGTTAACGAGGCTGTCCACTTCAGCACCTCCACTGCTAATGCTAATGCTAATGCTAATGCTAACAGGGAGACGGAGACGAGTCCATTGTTGTGTTAGCGGGGTGTGAGTGAGACTGCATTTGCACACAGATAAGCTACATAGCAGACTTTTGTGGTGATTATTTGCTGGGCATGTATATTTATTGATTGATAGGCTACTGTAGTCATGTGACTATAGTGAGCTTGCCATACCTTAGCTTTGGCTGAATTGACGCCGCTGGGCGAACTATCCCTTTAATATTAAACTGGTGTCCCTGCACGGTGAAACCTCGGAGGGTCTGTTTTTTTACCAGTAACAGCAGTTTATCTGTTAATTCCAGCCGTCTCTGGAGAAAGTTTGTAGATCTAATGGTTGTAAAATAGTCACAGCAGAGGAACGACGTCGTAAACTTTATGCTTTAAGCTTTACGCCAACTTTGAAATATTTTAGATCAGCGTAGCCGTAGATGTTTTTAATCTTTTGGAGAATCTCCACTATCATTGTTCAGCCACAAACCAGCTTGTGTAACCTTGAGGACTCTAATTGAGAACCAGTCTGATGAGATTTCTGTCCAGTTGACCTACCTCTGTCCTCGTTCAGTTGCACCATCCCATAATGTACATCGTTTTCCCCCTGTGCCGCTCTGCTCCGTGGTCGCCGTGTTATGCAAGTTCTCTGGAAGGGATTTACATGCACAGATTCTGCACTGAGTGGCCAGCACATCTCTTCAGGAGCAAGCAGAGTTCTACTTTTCTAACCCTGAATAGTGGATCGACATCGGATGAACCGACGACAGACGCAATCTTAGTTCAAATAAGGGAGTTATATCCAAAGATGAAGAGCATTACGAGCCATTTCTGGGTTGCTTCTGCTCACTGTTGTTTCCTCAGGTCATGCATTACTCTTTAAAGGGATAGTTCACCTCTTTTTACATGAATCGTTCTCCAGGAAAAAGTCAGACCTCACAATCTCTTGGCCCTTTTTTCTCTCCTTTTTGTGATGCAAATGTATTACTCTTCTGAACGCATATTGTTTTGAGAAGCAAAACGCTTTATTTTTAAACCCCAGCCAACTAGCCGGACTACCTTCGTGAACGCCAAAACTCAGCTGGAACTCGGCTCACAGGACGCAGCAGGGGGTAAGAAAATGTTCATAAATGATGTTGCTGATATGGGATGTCATACAGCTTCATGTCAAAAGAGGCGAACTATCCCTTTAACATCAGCATCCCTGCAACCAACTGTCCGTGCTTCACCACATGCTTTAGGATCCTGAACTACTCCTTCAAACGTTTTCAAAGTCCCTGAAACCAAAGGCATGACTGAGGAAGAAGAGGGAACGGGTGCAGGACTAACCTGCCCCCAAACTCTGAAACAACCACCCCCCCATGCTGCTGCACACCTGAAGATGTGTTTGCAGGAAGAATGGGACAAAATAACAGCTGAAACTCTTCATTACTTGTTGTCCTCACTGTCAGAACATCTTTTAAGCACATAGATATGAAGCAGACTGTAGATCCCATGATCCTTTGCAATCATTGCTGCTATTGAACTAAAACAAAAAGCCAAGTAGTTTATATTTTGGTAGTTTAGGGTAAAAAAAAGAGAGAAAAACAAGGATAGAAAAATGCAGAAGATGTGGAGAAATCAGATAAATGGCAAAAGTTCAAAGTGAGTTTCAGAACTTGTTGGTGAACAAGCATCAGTGCACGCCAGGCTTGTTTGTGTGCGTCTCTTTTCCATGAATGAAATAAAAGCTTGTCTTGTTTAGCGGTGAAAAAAGGCTAATAGGGCTGACCCGCCGCTCACCCCGCAGCAGCGAAAACAGAATGAGAAAGAAAAACAGAGCGAAGAGGAGCCGGTATTCTTCTTGTGCACGAACGAGAAGGGCGAATGAGGGGACGAGCGGGTACCGGGTGGCAGATAGATGAATGAAGGGAGAGAAGGAGGGAGGAGAGATGGAGGGACGGGAGGTTTCTGCTGATGAGAACAACAGTTGCAGTTAAATAAGGAGAATCTCATCAAGTCTCAATTATTTTTTAAACAATAAAAAAAAAAGCCAAATTGCCAGATTGTGCACGCCGTTGGTCTTAGATCTGATCCATCCTCTGCAGACGCTGATGAGACTGAACTCAGTGGGAGGAGGAACTTTCAAAGGAGCTTTAACATCCTGGGATCTTTCTCAAGCAGATAAGGAGGATTTCTGCACTGGGTCTCATGCATTTCCACTGATGTCTACGGTGAAAGGAAGATGAGGACAATCCAGTCCACCTAATTGTGAATGTTTATGTTTGTGCATTCAGCAGAAACTTTTATCCAAAGTGACTTACAATTGAAACAATATATAACATTACAGCTAACATCAAAGCTAACACTAAGCTACATAGAAGGAAACCACCAGTCAGACTCTATCAGAGGTGACAGGGTAGACATAGAGTTCAGGCATGGAGGGAGGTACAGGGTAGGAGATGCTCTCTGAAGCGCTGGGTCTTCAAGAGGTTCTTGAAGATATTCAGGGACGCTCGGTAGGTCATTCCACCATCGTGGAATGACACATGAACAGAGTCTGGATGGTCTTCAGCATGGTGTTGGCGCTGCTAGACGACAATCCTGTGATGACCGGAGTGACCGAGTTGTGTCATAAGTAGGGCTGGGCGAGATAACTGGTTATTATCGCGTTAACGGGGGGAGGGGGGGCTCACAGGCTTTTATTATTGTAAAAGTCTGTCGCTCACAGGCTTTTATTTTGTAAAAGTCTGTTGCTGTCTGCTGCGGAACCGGAAAAGAAAGTAATCGGCGGATCCACCAAACATGGAGAAGGGTACGGAACTTTTACTCGGCCATTTTTATTTTAAAGTTCTTCCAGACGGTGGAGTCTACAGGAACCAAGGTCATCTGTACACACTGCCAAGTTGAATTGTCTTCTCAGCGTAGTAGTTCCAGTCTAAAATATCACTTAAAGGCAAAACACACAACTGATAGCAGCAAGTCAATCAAGGAAACAGACAGTGGAGCGAGGCTTCTACATAAAAACTACAGAAAGATGCTGATGTTAAAAGTGTGTTTGCACAACAAATGTTATGGCACTTTCATTCATATGGCAGCACATTTAAAGTAAAACTAAATGCTAAAAGCTATACACTACTTTTGGATTCATTTCCTGCTCGGAAGCAGGGGACTGCTCGGTCTGCTCTTCGGTCTGCACGGTCTGCACAGCAGGCAGTGATACAAAGGGAGAGAAAATAGGGCCAAGCGATTGTGAGGTCTAACTTTTTCCTGCACAACGATTTTGTGATGCAAATGTATTACTCTTTTGAACGCATATTGTTTTGAGAAGCAAAAGGCTTTATTTTTTAAACCCCAGCCAACGAGCCGGACTACCTTCATCAACACCAAAACGAGGCTGGAACTCGGCTCACAGGACGCAGTAGGGGGTAAGAAAATGTTCATAAATGATGTTGCTGACATGGGATGTCATACAGCTTCATGTCAAAAGAGGCGAACTATCCCTTGAAAATGTCCAGAAAACAGAGTTTTTGTCCTTCTAAATAGTTTCTTTCTTCACAGTATGTGGAAGTATCTCCGAGTGAAAGGACCAGTTATGTGATGAGGTGACAGATGCATACCAGAAGGTTCGAGTCTTTTTCCAAACGAGGCCGAGCAGACTTCCTGCAGCTGTTGTGTATTTGTTGTTCTGCTTTAGTCAACTCGGAGGTGATTGGCGCCCGACTGGTCCGTCCACTTAAATAGCTGTCAGTTTCCCCGTGAGGATGCCAAAGCAGGAAGTGACATGTTCGTAATAATCACTGATATGTTGTTGTGGAAACAAGCCGTAGCACTTAATGATGGATCACTTTTCTCGCTGCCACCGATGCAGTCCCACCAAACGCCTCCCAGCTTTCATCAACTCGGAGTCTGACTGAGAGACAGCCTGGCAGGTACTGACAGAGACGAGACAGTGTGTGTTTGGCTGGAAAATACTCTGTGGTTTTACCAGCAAAACTTCATCTTGCATTATAGAAGTATGTCAAAGAGTGACTTCAGTATGTCAGTATTATCAGAAAGGTGTTTGTAAAGCTTTAGGTAAATAGATAAATGAATAAAACACAGATACAAATCTTGCCCAGAGAGAAAAATGCAAAGTCTGCTAAGAAAGAACCCGGCTGAGTTTCTAACCAGGGTCCTTCTTGTTGTGAGGTGACAGTACTGACCACCATGAGGCCCCCCTGTTACTTTCTTCAAAACAGAACAAATGTGTAGAGAGTGACTGCAGCTCAGGGGGTCGGATGCACCGGAAGGTTCCTGGTTCCATCTCCAGTTTCTCCTGTTCACATGAAGTCAATTTGGATTAAAGGTTCTGTAAGGCCGATGCAATGTAATGATCCTCTGAATAATGGCTGACAGCACAAAATCACGAGGAACAACCGACCCAAACTATCTCCAGCTTCCTGAAGGTCTTTTAAAGATTTTCTTTGGACATTTTCTGCTTTTTCACTCATCTTCAGTCCAGTTTTTCTTTGTTAAGCCACTTAACTCTGAGCTATGACCCATTCAGGCAGGAAAAAGGCTCCTAACTCAAGGGATGAACCAGTGTTGTGTCCACACAGAACAGACAACTTAGCAGAGAAGCCATTTTAAACTGGATCTTTAGGCACTTTGTTCCCAGCAGCCTGTCAGAGACACATCATTTGTTCCCATTTCTTTAGCTGCATGTGTGAAAAACAGCAAAGATAACACAGTCTGACAGACAGAAAACAGGATTTCTGCAGCAACAAGGTGATTCCCAAAGAGCTGTTAGCTGAGAACTTGGCATATCTCAGCATGGTGTGCAGTGTGTCCTTAAAACATTTGAGGAAACTGGACAAGTGGAGGACAAAAGAAGAAGTGTCAGGCCTAAAGAACTATCTACAGCAGATGAACAGGATCTGAAAGTGATGTCCTTAAGAAAGAGGAAAGAAATCCAGCAAAGACCTGACACAGGAGCTGAGAGATGCATCTGGACCTTCAGCTGATCCATCTGCTGTTGGCCCTAGCCTCATCAGAAATGGGCTCCATGGAAGGGTGGCTGTCAAGAAGCCGTTCTTAAGGAAGGGAAACAGGGAGAAAAGGCTGAGCTGTGCCAAAGGACACAAGAAGTGGACTGAAAATCAGTGGCAGCAGGTCTGATGGAGGGATGAATCCTCCCCAGAGCCCGGAGCTCAACATTACTGAAGCAGTGTGGGATCATGTTGGCAGAGAACGGAACAAAAGGCAGCCCACATCCAAAGAAGAGCTTTGGGATGTCCTTCAAGAAGCCTGGAGAACTATTCCTGAAGACTCCTGGCTTAAAGAAAGGACAGAAAGCTCATCTGAGGCTTATCGTTTGGCTGTCGCGGCCACATGGAGCCGGCGTTCCCACTACCCCAAAACGATAGTTTTGGAGAACGGGTCCCAGAGTGGGAAGATCTGAGAACGGCGTCGTTTCGTTGCCATTGTCACAGCCAAAACGGATTTGTTTACATCTGCGTCACAGCCACATGACCAACGCCACTGACGTATACACATACGTCAGTGACCAGAACAAAAAGCGGCTTCCATTCAAAATCCGGAAGAAGAAAACAACACAACAAGGACAGACAGCGATCATCATGGACTCCACAACATTGATAGCAGCACTGCTGCAGACACTGCTAACTACAGCGGCGTTGTTGAAGGAACAACGTGAGCTTTGCGCTGGTAGAAGTAGGGGCGTACACGCATGCGCATTGCTTCTTCTATTGTTCTGGTGTAACCGGTGGGGGTGGCTTACAGCGCACCTAGAGGTGTTTCGTGTGTACTGCATCGTTTTCAGCGTTTTCATCGTTTCCATCTGGACCTGATTCTTTACAGAAGCTTTCCTGTGTGGTCGCAATAATTTTCGTACCCGTTTTCAAAAAAACCCTTGTTTCGTTTCCGTGTAGCCGTAGCCTGAGAGGGTTCAGGCTGTGTTGGAGGATAAAGGAGCTCAGAGCAGATATTCACTGATATACTGTCATTAGGGACAGAGCAGTGAAACTGCACGGACCCTATTGTATATGTAAGAGTTCTTCTTTCTTCTTATTCTTTGCAAAAGGTACTCGAAAACTCATGAAATTTTGCAAGCACCACCTGCCAGTCGACGTCATGAAAAAATCTAAACTAAATCTAACACCCCCCCCCCCCAACTATTTTTGGGAGTCGCTCATTGACTCTGTAGCGCCCCCTACGATGCTAAAAAATGGTCCCCGCATTGGGGTTAGTTTCACGTGGGACAACGAAATTCGGTACACTCATTCATCATGCCCAGACGCACAAAAAAGTCTCTTGCCGCCATGGTCCCACGTCCACAGCAAGGCGGCCATTTTGGATGGAAAGTGAGTTTTGGTGCCATTTTTGCCCGATTCCACACCTTGCATTTGATCGTACTCCCACAGATTTAATGCTACAGACTTCAAACTTGGCCCGGTTACTCTTAAGACATGGGGGGAAAAATCATGGAGAAACTTTTCCAAACTCTGAACGGTGTGGGCGTGGCCAGGCGGTGAAAATTGTGTGAAGGCGTTTGTGATTTGAAAGCCTTATCATCATCGCAAAGTCATGAAACTCGGCACACATGTCCACCCTGACGACTTCCTACGTATATAAAGGGTATCATGTGTGGGCGGAGCAAAATGGCTCAGTGGCGCCCCCTAGAAACGTTCAAAAACCCCTCCGCATTGGGGTTATTATGTGCTCATACGTGCGCAGAGGGTATCGTGCGTGTGGGCAGAGCTGCGCGACTACGGTTTCCAGTGCATGCCGAACGTACGCACATCTCGGTCCCGCATACAGCTGCTTGCAGCTTTCTAGTTTTATTCATATTTGCTATTTTTAATTAATTCCTGCATCTATTTCCTGGGAATATAAAAAGAAATGAGGGCCGGATCATTTGCTCAGTCGTGCGCGCCTACAAATGATTGAATCCATTACAAATATACAAGCTCGTCATTCTTTTTGAAGTCGAACTCTTAATTTGATAATAAATGATCAAATTCATCTGTCAGATAAAAGGAAGTAAAGTGAAAAGAAAAAGCAGAAAAGATGAAATACCTACTTGTGCCACAACTTAAGTAAAAGTCGGAACATTCCAGCACAGAGTGAGGAATGTGTGTGTGTGTGTGGTCAGCAGACAGGGCTGATCACAGAGCTGCTGCCTCCTGTCTCAGCAGTGATTTACACACTTGGATCCCACACACACTCACACCCACCCCGGAAACAGGCAGCAGTACTTCAAGTGTTGATGTTTTAACAAGACGAACACACAGATCCCTGATCGGCCTGCCAGCGGCTCTGCTGCTGCACGTACGTCAACACTGCAACACACACCAAGGCCTCGCGTGGACAGACGCCCTTCATGTGTTTCAATGAAATAATGCAACAAGTGAGCGGTACGGATTTAAGGCAGCGACGGATCCTACCTGCATGTAACAGGAATTATCAGGGTTAACTTCACCTTTGTGTGTCACCGTGTGACTTTTACCGATTTTCAGACAGTCGATATGTTTCCTCAGCCTCATTTTCTGGCTTCTTTCTACGTTTTTCACAACCTTAAACGCTGAAACACTCATCTCTGTGACGCTAAAGCTGGAAACAGACCAAAAGACTGAACAAGTTCAAAGACTGAATCAAATCCGATTAAACAGACCAGATTAGAATTTCTGTAAACAAGCAGCCACACACACACACACACACACACACACACACACACAACACAGGCAACTTCCACCCAGCGGTTAGCGGTAACCAGGCAGGCCTACTGGTGCGGAACAGAGGACCAGTAAGGAGGCCTGAGATGCTAACTGACAGGGCAGTTTCTGACAGGCTCATGGGGGGTGGTGGTGGTGTTCTTATTAGGCAGCGCTGCGTGGGCTTTGACCTCTCACACACTTCATGAGTTCACTTAATGAAGCTCTGAGCCTCAGCGCCTCGCTGCGGCCTCCTGCCTCACACAGACATGAACTCTGGGATGTTTCAGCATGTTGAAGGTCAAATCCAGCTCTTCCTTTCTACTCATTCCAGCAGGGTTAGGACCAGTTTGAGCTGCATCCAAGCTGGTGCTGTCTGGTGAAACAACACAAGAGTTTGTTCACCTTTTCAGGCATCTTCATGAGCTTTGAATGGAAAAGTGTAGCTTAGAATAAAATTGGAAATGGTTATGAAAATAAAAGCTGCAGTTAATCGTGCTCGTGCCTACCCTACCTGAGCTCTACCTGCTTCAATATTAGGCCTTCAGCACATATATTTGTGATGTTGCCATTCCTTCTCCCAACTCTTAAATACGTTCTGACATTGCAGAGCTGCCAACTCTCACGGTTTCACCGTGTGACACACTCTTTTGCCTGTTTTCACACGCACACACGCCACACATCACATTTCACACGGCAAAAAATAATAATGCGACCTTGAGCCGCGAACACTCCTCCCCGCCGCTAGTCGGCGCTAATGAGCGCCACTGAACCCTCTGCGCTGCATCCAGAGTCAGCAGCAGAAGAAGAGACACAGCGGGACAGCTTGAGAAAGTCTGATGGATGAGAGTAATACATTTACAAGGTATGTTATTGTTAAAGGCATATTCCGGTTTTTAGCACTTTGAGCCTTATTTTGAGTTTGTTTATGATTAACTATATCAGTTCTGGTGCTAACTTGCACAAAAGTCTGTGTTTGGCGAAATGCATTATTTTCGCTAGCTACTTTTGACTGCTGGTGTTTTATTTTTGTGGGAACTGTGCAGAGCTAATAAATGCTTGTTGCTAATGCTAAGTAGTCATCCGTATACATTTTTCAAAAATTGTACATTTCCACTTTTATTGTTCACACTTTTCACACTTATCTTTGCAGTGTGCACTTTCAAAACTTCATCAGTTGATATTTTATACAAAATGCACCCAAACTCATCAACTTACAGATCCTGAAATTTCAGAAACACATAACACACATAAAACATCTTTCTGTGGCAATGTCTGCTTGGGCCTGGGATAATGTTGAAGTCACCAGAAACTTGAGTGACTTGCATAAAAAAAATCAATCCTCAATCTTGCCATTATGGTTTACATTAAAAAAAATCAGAGGGCTGTGAATCAGATGGGATTTGCCATTATTCACCCCAGAATTGGTTAAAATGCAGGAAATTGCATCTAAGAAATAAAAAAATTTCTGGGGGAGGACCCCCAGACCCCCCACACAAATGAGGTGTCCCTCAAACTTAGTTGGTGGTGGAGTGGCAAATTATGTCCCCACCAATGTCAACACCATTATTACACCCTCGCAGCAGAGTGTCTAATCCCTCTCTGATTGTTGATTTGCTGGAAACGGCTTGTCATTACGTCAGTCGGTACGTCAGTGAGGTTGGTTTGCCAAGGCGAAATCTGATTGGTAACGCAGCGCTGTCTCACTACAGCAATGTAGTGTTATTCAATTCAAGCGAATTTAGGATTTGCCATGTCTAAATAGTCACCCTAAAATCGACTAGAATGGAAGAAATTGCATTTAAGAAATGCAAAATTTTCATATTCATAAAATGTATACATGTATCTACATCATATCTACACAGATATATATATATATATGTACTGTGGAACAACTTCTGAGATGCGTGTCGCGAACCGACCCGCTGAAATCTCACTCCAAGGTTTTTGGAAAAGTTGGCAACCCTGTGACATTGAGGACACCAGGGCTGTGTTCAAAACCGCATACTTCTTCTACTTCTCCTACTTCTCCTACTACTCCTACTAACTTTTTGAGTTAGTAAGCGAGTTTGAGTAAGCGAGAAGTTCCTGGATGCATACTAGATTCTCCGAAATGTTGGGTATGCATCATGAGGTTACTACTCATACTCAAACTACCCAAGATGCAACGTAACGTGACGTCGCCGCTCCTCATTTGCTGTCAAAACGGCAGTTTCAAGCTAGCTACAACGAGGGATAGATAATATCCTATAAAACAGGATAGGAGAGAAAATGTAATGTCTCACAAAAGTGAGAAATGTAATAGAATACCTATCATCAGTATTCTAAAAAATAACAAAACCTTTTCCTTTTCTCGGTTAGAACAATAACATAACAACACACATAAACAGGCATTTTTTTCAGATGGCATATCCTCAGTTCACTTCCTGCCCTCCAACTGAATTTCCAGCTCTCGCGATACAGCCATGTGACGTCACGTGAAAGCAACCTATTGGGGACAGATCAGGACTGCAGGCTCCCTGACTTTAACAAAACCAAACAAAAAGCCAACTTAACTTTTATTATTAACCTCATCATTTTAATGGCAAAATTTCATGTTCATAAATGTAAATTCATGAAAAAAAAAAACAGATTTTCTTGCTTTTCTCGTGAGCTGAGACAGTGCATGACCTCCATTAAATTCTCAAACAACCAGAAAGCAATTAAGACTGTTGATATCTGTGAACACATGAATGTTTTATTGTGACCTCTTTTATCCCCTGGTGTATACTATTGAAATGTTTCATGTGTAATGTAAAAAAATTAAAAATTTTAAATGAAAAGGAAGGAAAAAAAATGAACCTATTGCACATTTATTTTTTCACTGTTTATATCGTCAAATGTTTTGGTTGAATGTACAAAATTTTATTGAAAAGAAAACTGGACATTCAGTACATTTGCACGAAAAGGACAATTTTTTTTTACTTTGAAAATAACCAAATAGAAAAGGATTTAATTTTTTTTGTACAACTTGTTTTATTTTTAGGTAAATTTCATATCCACAAAACGAAATGGACTGACAGCAAACCAAATTTTACCCTTTTTTTGAAAGAACTATATCAATACAGAACCAACATCAATGGTTTAGAAATGCCTAAGGCTTTAAAAACAACAGTTTGAAAACAGTCCAGAAAACTATTAATCTGAGCCTCTCCACTTCTTCTATAAAACTCTTAAAGACAGTAAGAGTACAAGCTGACTGCCAGAGTGAATCCATCTCTTTGTATCGTTCATTCAACTCTACGAGTAACTGGACCAAGCTGTTTGGACTCAGTCTGAACACACATGGATTAATTAGCCGGACTGAGAACCATCATCTGTAACATTTAAACACCTCGGTCAGATCGGCGCGTTCAACATGCAGTCCTGCTCCCAGGTCAGCAGAGCAGCTCCCTCTTCCGTCGCTCAGTCTCTTGGTGACAGGTTATGTCAGCTTAACATGAAAGTTGTGTATTAAAAAGGACTTAACGGCATTCCAGGTCCTTCAGTCCAAAGAGCCATTGACACCTAAGCCCCCCCGACCGCAGTGGAAATATCCGATTGGGATGAAGTTGTCTAAAGACAAAACTCTGAATATGTGCAGATGCATCAACCATTGGAATAGATTTGATGCGACTCAATTCAGCTTTTATTTGGACCAAGAAACCTCAACTCTGAAAGGTGAAGTTATTAATTTACCCAACATGGACATAGTTCTTATACAGTATATCATTGACCGATGCAGAACTTGTTTTTGGAGACTTGTGATTATTTCACTCAGACATATTTGCTAACTATTTATCAGGAAACAAACTATCAGGGATACCAGGAGGTATAAATATATCATCTCCTTTAATTTATCCAAAGCTCTTTTCCTTGACCTCGGTTGAAAGCATTGTAGAGTTCAGGAAAGGTGGTCGGAGAAAGACAATCCAACCACACCAAAACTACAGCTGTTCAATAAATCTTCTGCTAAAAGTGATCAAGACTACACTGTCCAACACAATTATATCACGTTTGCACACGGAGGCCATCTCACACATGTCAAAGTAGTATCAACGATGTAAATACTACTTTATCATCAAGAAAAAAGGTCTAACAACTCAAATTTAACCACAGGAATTACAGTCATAGTTTTAAAATTTGATAAATATAATTCAATTCAATTCATTTTTATTTATTTAGCGCCAAATACTACAAATGTCATCTCAAGGCACTTAAATAATAAAGTCCAATTCAAGCCGATTGGAGTTCAATTCATTGTAATCATAATTATTTCCAAAATAATCCAATTCATTCATATAGAGCCAATTCAAAAGCAATTTCCAAGCTAAGGAAACCAACAGATTGCACCGAAACTTATAATCAAGCATTATTTCCTTACCTTCATCCATCATTACAGTCCAGGGTTTCTTCTGCTAAAGGAGACAAGAAGAGGTAAAGAAGTTAGATACTTCAAACAGTTAGACGCTTCTGAGTCAGGAACCTCAAAGACGAAACGATCTGAGCTGAAGTCTTCTGCAAACCACAAGAGGAAGCAAAGCCAGCTATGGTGCAGATGGAAAAGCCAAAGTCCAGACCAAAACAAAGAAGATCAACGCCTGTATAAAAAGACAGAAGTGGGATGTATGTATTGATCTGAGTGGACTGAAGGGTTAATCAGGAAAATACAGAATGTCATGACCAGGCTGGAATGTTTGATCTGAGCCAACTCCAAATGAATTGGCTTCAGGGCAGGGCCAAACTGCTCCAGATGATCGGGTACAGAACAATCTGCTTGTTGCACAACAACCGAACAAATGAGTGATGAAAGAATTCAACAATAACTGCGGTGACAATAATAAACTGATTTATGAAGCTTGAAATTAGACGTTTGCAACAGTTTACAGAACAGCAGCAAAACTAAAAATTTAAATGAGAGAAACAAAAGGAAATTTATGAAAGATCAACACAACAGATTAAAATGAGTCATAATCACATGTTTTTACATTAAAGCTGCGGTCGGCAACTTTTTTCAGTCATATTAGCTTGAACTGTCATGGGATTCTGGAAGTAGAATATTAAATAGGCTGTTTAAGAAAAATCCCGAATTCTGTAGCTCCCTCTGAAGCCTGTAATCATGCTTACAAAAACCGAGCGCTCCCGGCTGTTTTTAACCAATCACGTTAGGGTGGAGGAATCCTACCTGTCAATCACAGCTTGTGCACACGCTGCTGAGCGTGAGTCTGCCCCAGCTTGTGTGCGCTCACACTGGTGTGAACTCACGTGCACAACCTCGTCCACAGAGGGGGAGGGGTTTGGGGGGCGATTCGGAGCTTGTTAGAGGTTGGGGGAGGGACCTGAAAGTTGTATCAGTTCGAATTTTCCGACTTTAGACTCGCAATTTTGAAAACCTGCCGACAGCAGCTTTAAATCAGCTGTAACCAAGCTTTTTACAGTGAGATTTATTAGTGTATCCATCGCTTTTATATGTCGTCCCACACAAACCTATTGAAACAGGCTTATATTTGCACACAATTTTAGATTTTTTTAACTTTTACATTGAAAATTGTCTCCCATCAAAATCACAGGAGCTAAACCTGTTATTCTTTTATTTTCAACCAGCATTTTCCATCTTTTCTACTTCTCTATGGTAAAAAAAAATAAAGGCTAAGTTTAGGTGAAGCGTTGGCGAAGTGTTATCAGGACAGCCTCCCTGGTTCTTTCATCATCACGTTTACACGTTTGCTGCGATGTTTGCATCAGGTATGAAGGGAGAGAAAATAGGGCCAAGCGATTATGATGTCTGACTTAGATGTATTACTCTTTTGAACGCATATTGTTCTGAGAAGCAAAACGCTTTATTTTTGTGGCCCCAGCCAACTAGCCGGACTACCTTCATCAACACCAACACAGGCTGGAACTCGGCTCACAGGACGCAGCAGGGGGTAAGAAAATGTTCATAAATGATGTTGCTGATATGGGATGTCATACAGCTTCATGTCAAAAGAGGCGAACTGTCCCTTTAACCTTGTCAAGGTTCTACAATGCGCTTACAGTGAGTTTCTCATACACACTCATAAATCGTATGAAAATTAGCATCTCGGGGGCTAAGTGGGGCTGCAGTGTTTTGCCTGAGGAACCTTTGAAACGTTGAGGCGTTTGGGAATGAATTTCTGATCTTCTGGCTGTCGCTCTGCCTACGATGTGTTTTCATTAGAAGTAGTTTTTTAAATGGTTAGACAATTGTGTGTCTAACCAGGTGATCAGCAGCACAGGAGCACCACAGGGGACTGTACTCTCACCATTCCTTTTCACTCTGTACACTTCAGACTTCCAGTACAAGTCAGACTCCTGTCATCTACAGAAATATTCAGATGACTCTGCAGTTGTCGGGTGTATCAGAGATGGACAAGAAGCTGAGTACAGAGAGCTGGTGGACCGCTTTGTGGCATGGTGTGGGAACAATCATCTCAACTTGAATGCTAACAAAACAAAGGAGATGATTGTATATTTCAGGAGAAACAGGGTCAGATCAAACCCTGTTTCCATCATGTGAGAAGAAGTGGAGGTGGTTGAGGAATATAAATACCTCGGTGTTCATCTGGACAACAGACTGGACTGGAGACACAACAGTGAAGCCATCTACAAGAAAGGACAGAGCAGACTGTACTTCTTGAGGAAGCTAAGGTCCTTCAAGGTTTGCAGCAAGATGTTGCAGATCTTCTACAAGTCTGTTGTTGAGAGCGTCATTTCCTCTTGCGTCATCTGTTGGGGCAGCAGCATCAGAACCAGGGACCTAAAAAGACTCAACAACCTGATAAGGAAGGCTGGTTCTGTTCTGGGGACGACTGTGGAACCTCTGGAGACAATAATGCAAAGAAGGATTTTGCATAAAATCAAGAGAATTATGGACAACCCTGAACATCCTCTCCATGAGACTGTTATCAGAAAACAGAGTCTCTTCAGTCAAAGGCTTCTTCAGTTTGGATGCAAAACCAGACCGCTACAGAAAATCTTTCTTGCCATCAGCATCTATAATAACTCTTTGATTTAATTGAGTTACATTAACATTTAATTTCCCTCTGGGATAAATAAAGTATTTTTGAATTGAATTTGAATTTGAATTGAATTGAATTGAATTGAATTTGTTTTAATGGAAACTGCACTCAGTGGGGTCACATGGCACTGAAAGGATCAGATTATTGGCTAAATTACAATAAGAATGAGTTGAGCAAGGGTAATTCTCCTTGGATATATGGCGGTGAGTTAAAGGGGAACTCCGGGGCATTTGAAGTGCGTTTCCATTGCTAGAGGTTGTCAAATACTGATAGTAGGACACAGACAGGTGCAAATCGGCGCTCCCTGTGAAGCGATCGCGCTGTTTGCGCAGCCTGTCATGCGAGGCTAATACGTGGTGGCTAGGGGCAAGCACTAAACCTTCCACGTAAAACAACAACACTGCAGAAACGTCACACCACTTTATAAACCATCCGACAATAAAGTCACAAGCCTTACCATCAAAACCATATGCATGGTTCTCACATTACTGGCATGATGACGTTACAAAACAACTTTATAAACAGCTTGTCACTCACCGGTTGTCGGTAGGACATTACAACAATACATGCCCAGTAATATTGTTGTAATGTTTTAAATACTTGAACGCAGTTTTTCTAGAGAAGATAATTGTTTTGTATATGGGATTATCGTCCATTGACTGTTTTGGGCTTTAACATGCGCACGCCTACCGACAACCGGTGAGTGACATGCTGTTTATAAAGTTGTTTTGTAACGTCCCCATGCCAGTAATGTGAGAACCATGCATATGGTTTTGATGGTACGGCTTGTGACTTTATTGTTGGAGGGTTTATAAAGTGGTGTGACGTTTCTGCAGTGTGCAAGTTGTTGTTTTACGTGGAAGGGTTAGCACTTGCCCCTAGCCACCACGTATTTGGTTAGCATGACAGGCTGCGCAAACAGCGCAATCTCCGCACAGGGAGCGCCAATTTGCACCGATCTGTGTCCTACTATCAGTATTTGACAACCTCTAGCAATGGAAATGCGCTTCAAATGCCCCGGAGTTCCCCTTTAAAGCTATGGTAGGTAATCCTAGAGAGCTAGCAAGAGAGCTAGCAAGATTCGAAAGTGTCCCCTCCTCTAAGCTCCACCCCCCCCTCCCCATTCCGTCAGTGCGTCATCCAAAGCCGGTAGAACCGCATGCGCACACGGAGCAGGGAGCCGGCAGAGGGGGGCGTAGGCAGAAAGCAGAGGCATCTGATTGGTTTTTGTAGGCGCTCCAATCCGAGATCAGCGTCCCGCTGATCTCGGATTGGTCAGCTTTTTCTCAGTCCTGCAGCTGCCACAGAGGTCTGATTATTTTCGTCCCTTTTTCTAAATACATCTTGTATAGATTTCTCTCAGGACAGACGGACCATTTCACCCAGTATTACAAAATGTGTTTCTGAACAGGATTACCAACCATGCCTTTAATGGGATCAGAGGCACAAAGCGTGTCGTACCCCGGTATGATAGGTGGCGCTGTACCCATTCCAACTATTGCTAATAGAGTCACTTCCTGTTGACCTCTTCACCAACACCAACAACAACAAACTCAGGCATTGGAGAAAGATGGAGAACGCAGAGCAAGATGAAGCTACGTCCCTCTACATTTGGTCTGTGATGAGCTGCTTGTTGCACAAACGCGATGCCCAACGGAGCATTCTCCATCGCGTTGTTTGTTTCTTTCTGACGGCGACAACAACAGTAATATCGTCTCCTTTGACTTCCGGGTCACGACCCTGGGAAAACATCTGGAGCATGCGCAGAACGCAAAGTCTAATTCACCACGTGCTTCAGCGTCTACAAGCAGGTTTAGAGTAACTTTCAACCCAGTCATCTCGGGGACTGAATCCGATCCGATCCAATTCTTAGTCAGATTAAGGCGTCTACATGCTCTTAATAACTCAGTCTTACTGTAATTTAGCCAATAATCCGATCCTTTCAGTGCCATGTGACCCCACTGAGTGACAGTCAGCCTCCACCTGATGCTGCCGCTGAAGCGTCGGGTGGGGCAGAAAACAAGCTGCCTTCAGAACGTTTTGTTGTTCTTATTCTCGACGTGTTTACGTGATTCGCTTGAGGCTCAAAGGGGTTTCCTGTAACCGAGCGCCTGCTGACATCAGCAGGAACCACAGGAAGAGAAGCTGCTGAACTTTCCGTGATCTCAAACATTAAATTATAGGCTGTTTGGAAGCTGTCACGGAGGTGTTTTCAGCTGCATTTATTCGGTTTAGCTGCAGCGCTCGTGCGTCGTCGCCGGCCTCTTATTTGTGACTGTGTTGCAGTCGCAGTTTTCCTCCTTGATTTATGCGTGTAATACTTTATGCGTGTAATCTGTGTGTGTGTGTTCAGCAGTTGCTGTTATTTGCCTGCAGGGCTACAGGTGTGAACTGCGGTGCCCCCGCTGTTGTGAAATTCCGCTGTATGGAAAAAAAAAAAAGTGTGTGTGTGGTTAAGAGAATTGATAACCACCTTCAGCTCACTTCCACCGGTGTGTGTGTGTGCAAGATGCAGTGACCTAAATACCTTGATTATCACAAATTGTCCCAAAAGCAGCTCATCATAAGTGAAAATCTTGCATTCAGAAAAGCGGATTAAGTACTTTTGTGTGTGAAGATGCCGACTTGATGATCAAAACTCTAAAGGAAAGTCACAGAAAAAAGGTTTAAAGTGTCCCTGCTGCAGTATAAAGAAGGATAAAGTCCTGCTTTAAGAACTCTACCTCAAGTCATCACACAGTTTAAAAAAGGTGAGTTTACACACGTTAATGGGTGCAAGGAAAATAGGTCAAAATGAGACAAAGACTGGATGAAACGCTAATGGTGGAAAAAAAACAAAACAATCAACAACATCAATTATCACAGATGAATAATTCCAAGCAGATAAAGGCAGCGGCATGTAAAACAAAGGTAATGAAATAAGTGAAGGGAAAGGTGATGAAATCTAACCTTTAAACGAACTGAAAGCTCAGCTACAAACAGCCTTCATTTAGATAAATATGGGCATTTACTTAGGACTGGGTGAGTTAACTTGTTATTTTTTATTATTTTTTTTATTTGAAATTTTTTTTGGGGGGGGGGGCTTTTGTGCCTTTAATGGATAGGAAAGTTCAGAGAGACAGGAAGAACAACACGCAGCACAGATCCATCCGATGTGGGACTCGAACCGGGGCCACCTGCAGCGAGGACTATTGCCTCTGTACATGGGGTGCCTGCTCAACCCTTTACGCCATGGACCACCCCTGTTTTATAGGTTTTTATTTTGTAAAAGTCTGTTGCTCACAGGCTTTTATTCTGTAAAAGTCTGCTGCTGTCTGCTGTGGAACCGGAAAAGAAAGTAATCGGCGGATCCACCAAACATGGAGAAGGGTACGGAACTTTTACTCGGCCATTTTCATTTTAAAGTTCTTCCAGACGGCGGAGTCGACAGAACCAAAGTCATCTGTGAACACTGCCAAGTTGAATTGTCTTCTCAGCGTAGTAGTTCCAGTCTAAAATATCACTTAAAGGCAAAACACACAACTGATAGCAGCAAGTCATTCAAGGAAACAGACAGTGGAGCGAGGCTTCTACATAAAAACTGTCAGGTTGTGGTGAAGGGAAGGACACGGATGCGGACTTATGAAAGAAAAACTGGATTTATTTACAAAAATCAAAAAACTAAGTACAAACCAAAGGCGCGGCCGAACCGGATATCAAAAAAACTTAGCTGGGAATAAATACTTGGAAAACAAAACAAAGAACTTAACATGGCATGGATAAATAAATACTTAGCTTGAAAACACGACGTAGAACATGGGAAAATTGGTAGCATGGCATGGATGACAAACAACATACAACAAAGATCCGGCAAACTGACAGGGGAGGCAGGAAACTAAATAAGGAGAGTGATCAGTGACTTAAATCAGTGATTTAAAATAAAACTAAATGCTAAAAGCTATGCACGACTTTTGGATTTTAAAAGTGTCATCACCAGAAATGGTAATACAGCTGCGATCAACAAAGCGAAGAAACGTCATGGCAAACAACTGCAGACAGACTAAATGCGTAAGTTATGAAAGTTTCAATTGTTAGACATTTATTTTACTGTCCTCATGTATTTATGCTCTCCTCTTTGTGTTATGATTTGTTTACATAAAGCATGCTGAATTGTCTCTGTATGAGATGTACAGCACACATATACTGGCCCTGCTCACTTTATTAATAACCCAATAATCGACACGCATCATCATACTTTGTGACCATATTATCCTGTGTGTGACCCACATATTATTTTTCACTGTTACATCTCAACAGGAGCAATCTTAACAGCCAAAAGCGTACCTGGCAGCAGGTGAAGGTAAAGTACAGGAAAATATTTCAGAGTGGTAAATAGCCTTTGAAGAAATGTGTTTGTCCAATAAAGAGAGCACCAAACTAGATATGGAATACAAGAAACTGAAAATAAAAAAGATCAAGCTAGATATGATGAAACTGGAGAGGGATGTTAGTATAAATTCAGATAAAGGAGAATTTGGTGTTGTGAACCATGTAATAATAATTAAACAATTCAACACAACTTGAACTCAAACTTGTCATTATTGTACGGTTCATGCAACGTGTTAGAAATGTGTTTTTTACATTTATATTCACAGTGGGGTGCCATGACCTAAACGTGTGGAAAGTTATAAATCATCTCTGTCCATTCAGCCTTCTTACACTTGCTCTGACTTAAACTGCTACTGTGTCAATGCTAAATTATGAAAAGAAGTTCTAACTCAAAGATCACAACAATAAGGATCAAAGGAAATATGTGTCCCTGTATAGGTCCCTCACTGTGTCAGGAGAAACTGAGTCCTTTCAGGCACTGGAACTCAACGAAGAAAAAATTTGAGCCTGAAAAGTTGTCCACAAGACAAAATGAATAAAATATGAAGTATACTATTAATTTAAGATGGCTCTGTCAGAAGTCAGCAATGGTGCCTGAGAACTTTAAGCAATGAACCTGTATTTAATTTGGCCAAAGGTCATTTCTATCCGTGCCCTTGTTGTAGCATGTGCATGTGCATGTGCATGCCCTTGTTCCTGGATCAGGATATGGCATGAGCAGGTACGGCCAGCATGCATAGCATCTGTCCCCAAGCAGGACACCATTGAACTCTCCTGCAGAACAAGAGAAATGTTGGATGGATATACATGTGTTAAGACTTTAGGCAATTTGATGCAATATGTGCCTTATATCTATAATCTATATCTATAATAAAGTATGACGAGCACTTTAAATTCCTTAAGATGACCTCTACACCTGACCTCTCATTACATTACCAAAATTCTGCCTATGCTACACCTTACTTCCAAAGTACACTCCTTCGGGTCAGTAAAATTCTTGCGCCTTGTGCAAACCTCTGTGCCAGTGAGGATGCTCGGAACATCCTAGAATCATGAACTGATCCCGGCCATTTAGCCTCAATGTTGGAAATGAAATGACCTCCATCACAGATCATCTGTATGCACGGAGGATAGGAGTCAATGATGAGCTTTCACAGGGCATAAATGTAACATTGCTCAGCATTACTCAAAGGGGATGATGTGGTGTTTTTCAAAAAGAGAATTCCAGTTCAGAGTCTATGGACAATTATCCCCAAGTGTACCTGTACATTTAGGATATGGAAAAATGTTCGGTTTAGATAGTCAGCCTCCACGGGTCCAGCAGGGGCCTGGACAATGTGACAATGTTTAAATCCAGCCTGAAAGCAGTTCTATTTAGGGCGTATTCACACCTACCTCGTTTGGTCCGGACCAAACGACCAAACGGACCAGATTTTCGTTGGTTCGGACCTTTTGGGATGGTCTGAATACAAACCACCGAACTCTGGTCCGGACCAAACAAGCGGACCGAGACCGAGCTGAAAGGTCGGACTCGGTCCGGATCAAACGAACCCTGGTGCGGATCTTTTGGAGGTGTGAAAGCAGACCGGACCTACTCCCAGACTTTTTGCTTTTTTGTACCTCGGAAGCATCCGTCGTTTGTCTGCTGCTAGGTAACAGAACAGAGCGTCGTTCTTCTAATTACTAGACCGGCTGTGGTAAAGCTAACGAAAGACCGAATCAGCGTTCTCCTCCGTAGCCGCCTTGCCCTTTGTCGTCGTTGTTGATAAATTACTTGTACAGCAGCATAGTAATTACACAGTTGTGAAAATAGCAAAACGTTGAACAACATATAGTTTTGATTATATTAAAAGCAATAACGGCACGGAAAGCGTCCATGGCTACATTCACTTTTGGACTTAGCATTTTGTGTTGCGCGTGTCGATTCTGACCAATAGCCGAACGACTTCAGGGCGCGAGGCTTTGTTGATATATTTTGGTCCGTTTACTGAAATGTACAGTCTGAAAGCGAACCGCACCAAAATGAAAAAAAAAGGTTCGGACCAAAGCAAGTGAACTATCGGACTTTCCTGGTCTGAATACGCCCTTAGATGTGCATATAAACACCTGAAAGTATTTTATCTGCACTCTTCACTTTTGAATTAATTAATTAATGATTTCTTTGTTTTTTGGAATGATTTCATTGCCTTCTTGTGATTTTATGTAGCTGTAAAGCACTTTGAATTGCCTTGTGTACGAATTGTGCTCTACAAATTGCCTTGGATGCGTACATGGGTACAGTGTAGTGCACCGGCAACATTAGGGAAGCCTGAGGGAGATGATCAACTTAATGCAAATACTTCAGCCAGTGGGTTGTTTTACATTATCGGCTACTGTAAATGTGCAGCAGCAGCCTGAAAGGACAGCCCCCCCCGACATTCGCAATACTGACACTCTCCCTCTGTTGAAGTCTTAACTCAAAACCATTCCGTTTAACTTTGCTTACCTCCATTGATTACTCCGTTCTGTGTATTTTTAATCTGGTAAGATGTTTTAATTCCTGCGTTTTATCTAATATCTTATTTGTACAGTGTCTTTGACTGTTTTGAAAGGAGCTTTCAATAATTTGTATCATTAACATTATTACCTGTCCCCCATTTTTCTGAGTCTGGTCCTACGTGGGTGTAGATCGGATGTTTGTTTGGTATTGATTAGTTTTAATGAATACCATGTTCTCTCTCATTTAATTTCATGCTCAATACGTGTGTATAGTTGCGTTTCTTTCGTTGCACTGGCTCCGACTGATTGATTTTTTGAGACAGTGAAAGTGGTGATATGATAACCACAGTTTTTGTTTCGTTTTTTAGACAAGACATGAGTTGCGGGAGCGCAGAATTCTAGGTGAACATTTCTTTCTGGAGTCTGTTTCAGCCGGTCGGACATTTTTTGAGTTGCAGCTAAGCTAAGCTTCAACTTTAGCCTGCCCGAGACCAGGCTAGTTCAGCAGCATAAATTACCATGGTTACTCAGCGGGCGTTCAAATAAGCCACCTTTATGGAACGGAACTCTCGCTAACTTTAGCCAGAAGTAGCGAAATAAGCCAGGCTTTCCGCTAAGCCAGCTTCTAGGAATACCCCCCAGGTCTACAACTGAGAATAAACCATACAATGGCGATTTTAGGTAGTGGCCAAGGGTGGCCAGGGCCACCACTGAAATGTCATTGGTCACCCCGATGGCCACCCTAGATCTGATAGGTAATTGATCAAGTTTGTCCACACAACAAACAAGAGAAACGCTGTCAGTCAATGGTGATGGCTGGCTGACGGATCAGTTTTACATTTTGAACTAACACAATAATGGTCGGACTGATGCTGCAGAGAGCTGATTTCTGATCAGTTTTTCGAGTGACCATGCAGGTCTGGGCTGCTATGGCTTATTTTATCGTTCAACATCTGGCAACCCTGCTCAGTAGAGCCAACGCGAGATGAACACTGCCTGTCACCTGCAGCTCCCGCGAAACAGGATCAGAGAGCCCGCATCCATAAACTGGATTTATCGGATTCATACAATAAGGTACGGTAATATAATGATTTATGTCGTAATTTGCTCTGAGTGTGCAGGGGAACTTTATTCAGCAAACTTTATGTAAGAGGAACAGCTAAAAGACGAGAGGAGGGCACATGTTTTAGCTAAAACCGCTGCCTGCAAACCAGTTAGTCAGTTTCTTTTTTGTTGTTGCTAACAGGATAAATTGAATATGAAACCGTTCAGGACAGGAGCAGCATACGTTTCTCGAACGTTGGGTACTTTCATGAGTAGGATACAGACAGCAGTAGGCTAGCAGCTAATTTATCCTGCTGTATGTCAAAGCCTAGCACATGAAGTCAACGTTTGAAGTAAGCCGGACTCTGAAGTTGTGGTGACTTTGACAGTTAGGAGCCTCTTGTCCGTGTCTTCAACCCATTTGAAGAAGTAACAACTATAGTTTAAGTAAAGTTGGAGTGACTCATTGAAGTCCAGATCACGGTCACAAGCCCCCTGTAACCCACAGCGCAGGTCTACTTCAGAGTGTGACTTCACCCACCCATAAACATGCGGTACATATTTGACCACAAATGTATCAATATATCGTAATCCTGTTGTTCAAACGCAGCGAAAATAAATTGTCATTCACACAAAATCATGATACATTCATCAAAGTGTAATATGGTTTCGAAACATTTATAATTCCTCATAGATGGAAGGCGCTGTACAAAATAAAAGTATTGTAACGACCCAGAATTAAGGTAAAAGCACACGGACTGGCTTGTTTCCTCCTCTCCCTGTCAATCACTGGACCGCAGGTCATGTCACTCAGGTGTGGGCTGGTGATTGGGGGAGTGGGCGTGGGCAGGTCTGGTGCTCTCCTGGGGTTGGTTGCGGAGCAGGACTGAGAGTCACCCGTGTTCTGTGATTGTACTGCTAGTGTAAAACTTAATAAAGAGCAGTTCGGCAACCGCCGGTCTCAGAGCCTCCGTGAAGTCACTAAAGTATTATTATTATTATTTTCAAGCCAGTTCGGGTCTCATTCATGAAACGGATTTGCACAAGACAATCTCCAGATAACCACTAGCTACGTTTTACCTCATGTCACGGTTAGCCACAAGATAGCTTTTCAAGCCAGTTCGGTAACTAGATAGCTGGCGCTACCTAACTGAAAAACGTTGATAACTAGCTAGCTACTGGCTAGCCTTTGACATATTGAGCTGAAACCAATTGAAGTTGTGACATTTCATATAATTTTTGTTCTATGAACTGTTCTTAAAAAGTCTGCTAGTTGGCGTTGGCTAATATGCTAGGGGTGGCCAAGGCTAGCAGAATTTCCGTGTTTTTTGGAACCATACAGGAGTTTTTCAGCTCTTAAACTCATCAGAAATCAACTGCGTTCAACTACGTCAGAGAACAGACTCACAGGTTTAGCAATTCTCAGTTTGAGATTGAGTCTAAACGTGCAAAAAAATTAGATTTGGATGAGTTTGTTAAGAGATTTGCTGCACAGCACAGCAATCGTCACATAGGCTACAGCTTCTGTAAATTTGATACTGAATAGCAATCAGTTGATATACATATTTTGTTATTGTTAATGGGGGGGGGGGGGGGGGGGGGGGACATTTCTGCTGCTACAATAATCCCAAGGGAAACACTGTTTTAATGTACTAAAAAGTGGAACGCTCATGTATGTAGACCAAATATTGAATTTATCACACTTGGGTGTTGAAAAAACTGTTGTATATGGGCTCATATAAAGTACAAACTACGATGGGCTTCCTAAAAAAATTGCCACCCTACAATATATGCCTGCCACTCCTCTACCACCCCATGAATAAATCTCTAGAATCGCCACTGAAACCATAACCTATCAAACACGTTTAAATCTTAACGCCACATCTCTAAAGCTGCTGCAGACCTGGGGAAGATGGATGCTTCTAATGTCATGTCTCAGCCACCCTCAGACAGAGCATTACAGGATTACCTCAACACCACCTTAAGTAAGATCTCCTCTAACCTCACGGTAGTTTCTGAGCACAGATATTTCAGAAAAGCAGGCAAGAATGACTTGCTTGGTCACTAAAGAAATAACAAAACTAAATGCATCCCTTTTCCACAGAATCAGTGGAATAAGTTGGTTTAACGTCAGATATCGGCTGCATTTAACCAGACTGTGGTCCAGGGATGGATCAAAGTTATTAATGCATCTGTCCCCTTGTTCCTCCTGTGTGGCATCAACAAACTTCACGGCTGATTTTATTCGTCGTTGCATCAGTGCAGAAACCTGTATGTTTGTGTTTGTGCTTACCATGGTTAATGTGTGCATGTGTGCTTAAAACCAAATTAGACCCGTGTATGCGTGTTTGTGTTGGCACAGATCTGTCAGCGGCGGGATTCTGTCCCCGGAGTCCAGAGGGATTTGATCCCCAGGTTTGTTGACTGACCAGCAGGTCTCAGGCTTAATTCCTGCCCTCACCTTTGACCCCGACACTAATTGCATATAGCCCGAGTGCTGACGGCTATAATACACCCCGGGGTGGACAGAAAGCCTCTCAAGGTTGTCTACAAAAGGCACGGAAGCAGCTGAGCCAAAGTCGCCTTGAACCTTTAAGCCCGCACCGAGGAACCGCGGCCGTGAGGAGAAATGGTGATCGCTGCGGGGCCGGAGGCGTTTCCCAAAGATTTAGTGCCACCTTTGTTCTGTTTAATCCCACAGGCAAACAGGAGAAAGTCATTGATGAAGTTGGGAAAGCAGGCGATGAAGATGGTGGACTGGAAAAAAAAAAACCCAACAAGATAGAAAAAACTGCAACAGCAGAAACTTTTACAAAAAGCTCATTTTCTACTTTTCCGATTCTTGTAAGGCAACTTTTACGTTGATGCAAGCAACGATAGGCATGTTCAACGATAGACTTTTAAGACCAGGCTTAAAACTTTCCTTTCTGATAAAGCTTATAGTTAGGGATGGCTCAGGTGATCCTGAAACATCCCATAGTTAAGCTGCTATGGGCTTAGGCTGCTCCCCTCAGCAGTGCAAATGTATTTATTTTCATTTTCAAATGTGTTGATGAATTTAACAGCAAATCTGATTCAGGCAGGTTTTCATGCGCTGGCCGCAAGGGGACGCTGAGGAACCACCCCAACCCATCCCATAGTTAAGCTGCTATAGGCCCAGCCTGATGGGGGGCCTCATCTGTCACACCTTTCCTCACTTTACTCTCTTTTTCCCCCGTTTAATTTCTCAAATGATATTATGTACCTGTGATATTATTGTGGTCATTAACTCGTGTTTCCCTGTTCCAACAGGTATCCTTTGAATGGTGTTACAGTGTTTTTTCCCCTCTTTTCTGTCCTCTCAAACCCCAGCTGGTCGAGACGGATGGCCACCCTTCCTGGTTCTGGTTCTGCCAGAGGTTTCTTCCTGTTAACTGAAGACAGGTTTCGGTGCAATCTGTTGGTTTCCTTTGCTAGGAAATTGTTTTTGAATTGGCTCTATATGAATGAATTGGATTAGTTTGTAAATAATTATGATTACATTGAATTGAATTCCAATTGGCTTGAATTGGACTTTATTATTTAAGTGCCTTGAGATGACATTTGTTGTATTTGGTGCTATATAAATAAAAAGGAATTGAATTGAATTTAACGAGGCTCACACAGTAAAGAAAAGGCGTCACCCGTCCGTTAGCCAAAGTGAATGACAGCGTCTCCATCTGGAGCTGCCTCACCTTGGTGGGTTCAAAGATGTGGACATTCTACATCTAATCTAATCCTTAACATTTCTTTATTTATAGTACAAATCATTGAACAATTACACATTCAGGGTCCGGGGGTGGTCGGTATTTTCGAAAGTCAGAATATCGTACACAACACGTTAAAACAGTCTCACTCATTGGGCCATTTCTGCCATCGTTTTTCACCCAGATCTCTCTGGAGTCGGACCATCACAGCATGAGGAAGATATGATGATATTAAACCCAAGAACATATTAAAATCTTACCTCGGTTCTTCTGGTCCTATGGTGATGAAAATCCCAGTCTTCACCCGAGTCCTCGGTCACATCTGTGGTTGCTGAACTTGTTCCAAGGTTGTTAGGGACACTGCAGCTGATGGGAGTACTTCTAAGCTTCAGAAGACAAAAAAAGTTGGTCATTTGCTCCAGGAGATGCAGTTTGTTTTACAATATCAACAAAAGTATCTGCAATGGGGGCATTTTTCTGGAGCCAACATTTTGTGATGGCCTTTTTACCCGAAGAAGATAATTATCAGCTTTACTCGATCCATCTGGAATATTTCCAAGATAGAGAGTTAGGAATGATACATTGATATTGAAACATAGAACCTTTAAAATGATATTTGCCACTTCCCTCCAGAAAATCTGGATGAGGGGGGTGGAGACCAAAAAACATGGGCCTGATCAGCGAAGACCTCTCCACATTCTCTCCAGCAGGCCGGTTGTGTTTGGTGGGAGTTATGAAGAAACGAATGAAGCTTTTCCAACAGAAGTCTCTCCAAGTCCAGGAGTTGGTGGAGGATGACTGTGTTTCCTTAACATTTCTGATACTTAAAAAAAAACAAAAAACTTACTGTGATGTCTTTTCCTCCAACCCGTCCAACTGTCAGGAACACTACATCAGGACGAGATTTATTCACCTGAAAAACATCCTCACGTTCAGCCATAAGCAGCTCCGCAGCTGTAACAGACCTCGGCCGATATGAATCAGCTCTTTGCAGGTGGTGTGGTCCGACTGGCTTAACTGAGTGAAGCCATCAATCAGGCACTGATATGGTTTGAGGCTGAGAGTGAAAAAGCCAGGATGAGAATTAGCACCTCCAAGTCTGAGGCCAACGTCTTCAATCAGAATAGACCTCCCACTCAGGGATGGACCGAGTTACCGCTTCAAATAGAGCAGTTTAAGCACTTTGGGTTTTACTTTGAGTAAAACAGAGACACTGCTATATGTCTGCGGTGATGTGGATTCTGTACCAGTCTGTTGGTGTGAAGGAAAAGGCAAAGCTGTCATTTTAGTAGCCGGTCTACGTTTCAATCCTCCCATTGTCATGACCCGCAAGTCCAAAAAACAAGAGTGGGAAAATAAGCGGCTGGAAAGGGTGTCTGGGCTCACTGCTAAGGACTGTTACCATAACAGTGTTACGCAGTGATGGACAGCGGGTTGATGGGGAACTGGAGTTCCCTGGACTTTATTTAAACCAACAAGAGACCAAACTGAGCAGAAAATAAGAAAGGAGACAGAAACCAGACTGAAATCAAGCAGGGAGCTTTTATTCTGAAGGGACTGATGAGTCAAGAGACAGCAGCTGGGACCAGTTACCTGGAGACAGGTGTGTAGGAGAGCTGAGGATAACCAAAGCAAGGGGAAAATACCAGTGAGTGTATAAAACAAAGACTGAATAAACTAGAAACTAAACTGAGACCAGGACTACATTAGGTTTATATTAACAACAAACAAGTCAAATCATAGAAGAGAGATGAGAAACTAAAAGACACATCAAGAATAGACTAATACAGACAGAGAATAAATCATAATTCAAACTCATAACTCAAAAAATACTGAGAACACGAACAAGAAAACAGAAAAAAAATCAATACAAGGAAATCTATCCAATCCAATTTTATTTATAAAGCACTTTACAACAACCTCAGTTGACCAAAGTGCTATACAGAAAAATAAAAACGAAAAAATGAAAAGAATAAAATACAAGAATAAATTAAAAGACATAAAACAGCTATATAATTAAAACAATAATAATACTAAAAAAAAAGATAAAATAAAAAAATAAAATAAAATATAAGGAAAATAAATAAATAAAATTAATAATAATAAAAAATAACCTAAAGCAAGTTGAGGTGGTTTGAGCATCTGGTCAGGATGCCTTCGGGATGCTTCCCGGGGGAAGTGTGCTGGACACGTTCCACCAGGACGAGGCCTTGAGGCAGCTCCAGTACTCAATAAGGAGATTATACCTTTAAGATAGCCTTATACCCTTAGGATAGCCTTATACCTTTAGGTGGCTTTATACCTTTAGGATAGCTTGGGAACACCTCAGTGTCCCTCCAGAAGAGCTAGAGTATGTGGCTGGGAAGCAACGCCCCCACGACCCAGTGCTGGATGAGCAGCAGAAGATGTTTAGATGGATGATGATGGATAAATGTGAGATGAAAGTAACACCCCTTAAGATTTTAGTCTCTTAACAATGTGATTGATTTGTTTTATCTATATATATATAAAATATATAATATATATAAATTAATATTATATTTTGTCATGTATAATGTCTGGATTGCACTGAGAGCGAAAACATCCAATAAATAAAATGATTGCATTCCAACACTTGTGCTATTTCTCAGCCCCGAGGGGTGTAACACACTAACAAGTTGTAACAATAGCCGATTAGGAAACAATCCCAGGTGTCAGTGTCTGTGTTTTCACAACGAGAGAAGCTTTCAGATTAGCTCGGCTCAGAGAAAATTAAAGCCGGAGTCCAAAGTCAACACAGAAAGCCTGGAAAAGAAAGGATGACTGTTGTAAAACCAGGAGGAGAGAACACTGAGATGTAGAAAGGACTGAAGGCGTGGGTATGTGAAAGTAGAGCTCAGCCCAAACAGAAGATAATTCCATCGCCTCTTCTCTCTGTGATGACTGGATACGTTGCTGAGGAACAGATAGGAGGGGTGGAATACCCACAATAAGGGTCGTAACCTCTCCACAATCCAACCAGGCAATTTGTGTCTTAACCTGCTGAATGTATGAGTCAGTTTTTCAGATGTTTGTGGAGTCAAACGCGCATATTTCATCATCCTCCTCCACATAAGTGGGATTGAGACCCTGTGTGGGTGAACCACCACCCAGATTAACTATGGGCTTTACACTCTGAGAGATATACAAGTTTAGACATTTCACACATTTTAACAATGCCTGGAGTCAGATATTTGTGATACAATGAAGTCAAACTTTGAAACAAAGGTAAACTGTAGTTTAAGGGCTAAGGATCACGGTCATTTAGCCCCTCAACACGGGTGCTGGGAACATATAGATGCCATCTTACCCAAGTAGGGCTAAAAGGATGGATTGGGTTTCCGTCTTCCTTCTGAAACGCATCACCCAAACCGTGCACGACTCGTGATCATCTGCAGAAGTTAAGGGATTTCTGTTTCACCGATTTCCCTGAGACCAAACCGAACATTAAGGGGTTCGAAGTTGGTCTTCCAGTGAGCACAAGAACATCTGCAGTTTCATGATGTTTCTTAGGATGTCTTATCAAGACGAGTCTGCTGAAGAGGTTGAGGCATCTGGTTAGGATGCGTCCTGGTCACCTCCCTTTGGAGGTTTTCAGGCCGGACCCAAAACCCACTGGAGGGATTCTATGTATCCCATCTGGCCTGGGAACGCCTCGGGATCCCCCAGGAGGAGCTGGAGAGTGTTAAGCCTGATTTATGGTCGCCTTCGGAGAGCCCTCTCTGTCATCGGAAATCTTCCCGGAGACGCTCTCCGTTGCTTGCGTGCATCGGCCAACATTCCTATCTATCTATCTGTCGAGGCGACGGAGACTCGCGCAGACCCCAAGGGTTGTGATTGGTCGGCTAACAACATCATTTCCGGAATCACTTTTCCGGTTTAGCTCCTTCCTCTCAGAACAACAACACCGCCATTTTTGAAAGAGTTTACTGTGTGCCGGTCAACATTTGGTCAAAATTATTTGCATTTCAACATCAACAAGCTCCAACTCCAACAACAGTCTTTCTCTCTCGGTCGCCATCGTTCACTGTGAGGAGTGGAACGGAGCCGGAAGGTGAACAATCAATCAACCACTTTCACCATAGTTGTTGCCAGATTGGGTCGTCCAACGTAGCGACGCCTACTGATCGGGAGGTGAACTGCCTTGCGTATCCGACATGCCGACGGAGGACTTCGAAAGGTTTAAAGCCTCTGCGTGACCACGGAGTCAGATTGACGGATAGCGACAGAGTAGCATACCGAGGCCTTTACTGGGGAGAGGGATGTCTGGGTTTCTCTGCTGGACCTGTTGCCTCTAATCCGACCTCAGATCAGTGGAAGATAAAGGATGGATCCCCTACATTAAACTGTTCAAACAAATCATTGTTTGATAAGCTCACACGTAGATAAATGTGCTGAACTGATCAGACCTGCTGCCACTGATTTTCAGTCCACTTCTTGTGTCCTTTGGCACAGCTCAGCCTTTTTCTCCCTGTTTCCCTTCCTTAAGAACGGCTTCTTGACAGCCACCCTTCCATGGAGCCCATTTCTGATGAGGCTTGGGCCAACAGCAGATGGATCAGCTGAAGGTCCAGATGCATCTCTCAGCTCCTGTGTCAGGTCTTTGCTGGATTTTTTCCTCTTTCTTAAGGACATCACTTTCAGATCCTGTTCATCTGCTGTAGATAGTTCTTTAGGCCTGACACTTCTTCTTTTGTCCTCCACTTGTCCAGTTTCCTCAAATGTTTTAAGGACACGCTGCACACCATGCTGAGATATGCCAAGTTTTCAGCTAACAGCTCTTTGGGAATCACCTTGTTGCTGCAGAAATCCTGTTTTCTGTCTGTCAGACTGTGTTATCTTTGCTGTTTTTCACAGATACAGCTAAAGAAATGGGAACAAATGATGTGTCTCTGTGACAGGCTGCTGGGAACAAAGTGCCTAAAGATCCAGTGTAAAACGACCTCTTTGCTAAGTTGTCTGTTCTGTGTGGACACAACACTGGTTCATCCCTTGAGTTAGGAGCCTTTTTCCTGCCTGAAGGGTTCATAGCTCAGAGTTAAGTGGCTTAACAAAGAAAAACTGGACTGAAAATGAGTGAAAAAGCAGAAAATGTCCAAAGAAAAACTCTGAAAGACCTTCAGAAAGCTGGAGAACTGTTGATCAGTAACACTTTAAAGGTTACAGAAAGTCTGGCTGCTTGGAAGGAAACAGAAAGAAATGAGATCTGATAAGCTGAATCTGGAGTTTTGAACAATATTGTATATATGAGTGTGTTCATATATACTGCATAAATTTGTTCAAGTTTAGCACAATTCACAGTACGTCAAAGCTTGTGTCTCATCCAGGAGTTAGTGTGTGTGTGTGCATCACATGCCAGTATGCAGCATCCTGAAATATCTCTATTTACAAAACATGCGTCAGACTGCAGGTATGCGTCTTCTGAAATAGCAAACAGGTAAGGACAAATCTCCAGCGTCCAGAGGAGATGAGTTTCAGCTGCAAAGGAATCTTTTGCATTCTTTCTTTTGTTGTGACTGAGATTCAAGAAATACGCTTTAAATCACTGTCACAGCTCCACAGTTGCAGCAGGGCCCAACTTCATCCAATGTTTGGACACAAATATTACAAAAGAACTGAAAGGATTTAGATAAGAGCATAATAGTTTCATTCATCAGGGACTGCGTGAGTTAGAGGTATGAGAACACCACAGATGATAAATTTCACCCGGTGTCATCGGTGAAATACCAGACAGGGTGATGCAACTCATGAAATAAACATCAGAGCCACAAGAATTGGAACCGAGCAAATACATTTATTCTCTGCTTACCAAAACAAATCCCATCACAGCTGGGGTGGACGGACAGCCCCCTTCTGTCTGTGCTGGCTTTAACCACAGCCGTCTCCACTTAGGTAAAGGTAAAGATTGGGTAAACATTTTCAGACACTGGAGGATATTCCAGAATATCTCAGTATCCTGTCAAAATGCTGATGTCGGGTCATTCGTTTTCCTTCTGTAATGTGGAACACTGTCCAGCCTCCAAAACCAACACTTTATGTTGATCATACAGATCACGAGCCGCTCCGAAACTTCATCCTGGTTCAGGTTGATCTCAGTTTAATCTCTCCAAAAAGATGCTGTTCCAGAAATACTCATCTCTAATCTGACTAAATGCCAACACGACACAGTCCAATTAGATTTGATCTTCTGAATAAGAAGGATCCATATTTAAAACATTCAAGGTAAACACAAGAAGAAAAAAAGAAAAAAATGGACCAGACTCAGTGAATAATTCCCTATACTCCCTAAATAGATCATCAGGTGGGAACCTCCTTTCATCAGTGTTTCATCTAGTTGGGCCCACGACACCTCCAGGAGGCTAGAGAGTGATCACTGGCGTCCCAGAGTCACCCCCCTAATGCCAGCCATCACTGCTCCTCACGCCACAACACCTATCTGCCACCAGCTACCCCAGCCTCTCACCAACTGCACACCAGTCACAGCGGGGTGGGGATGCAAACCCTGGTTCGGGTAGGGGGTAATGAAAGTACAGAGGGTGCCAGAGGTGGAGGTAGGATAAGACACACTAGCAGAGTCAGCAGACAGACTCACCTAAACAGTCCTGCAGTCACTAAAAATGCCAGCAAAAACAAGGCCATACAAGCCAACTCACTTAAAATGGCCGCCTGGTTTCAAAAGAATCACATGGGCCACACCCTCCACTTAAATATCTTGAACTTCTTCCTTGCTTCTTCCAAAAGTCTGTTTACCCTAAGTACTCCCCCTGCTGGGCCCCCAGCTGCTATTGCTTCTTCTAATCCAAATCCACTGACTGGACTTTACTGCCTCATCTGACACCTCCTTCACTATTTTCCTCACACTCTGTCCACTTACACCCAGCTCCCTCAACAATGAGACAACAAACTTTGGAACAAATCCTCTTCATCCTACTTCCACTGGACAGATTCTAACCTTCCATCCTCGCTGCTCTGCTTCTGCCCCCAACTCCACATATCTAAGCTTTTTCCTTTCATATGCTTCTGCTACTAATTCCTCCCAAGGAACAGTCAGTTCTATGAAATAGACTCTCATTCTACTCCTAGACCACAAGATTATATCAGGCCTTAAATTTGTAGAGGCTATCTCCTGGGGAACAACAGGCTTATTTCCTAAATCTACCTGCATCTCCCAATCACAAGCATCCTCCAAGCTGCCGTGCCTCCTTATCGTCTTTTTAACTTTCTCCCCATCTTGAACAAACTGAATTGCAACTCTCTTCACCTTGGACCCTCCTAAGTTTACCTGCCTTCGTTTATCTTCAATACCTGCAGCTAATCGTCTTAATACTTGGTCATGTCGCCATGTATACCGGCCTTGTGACAGACTAACCTTACAACCTGACAAAATATGCCTTAGAGTTGCAGTACCTGAACATAACGAGCATAACGGGTCTCCATTTACCCAAACAGCTGTGATTCCTGAACTCTTCCTCCAGTCAGAGAGTCTGCACCAAAGCCACATTCAGTTCATAACTTGTTGGATATTTTCTATGTATTGAAACATCATTTAAACATCTCCATGGAAACGGGCCGAGCTGAACTCGACTCTGCAGCACGAAGAAGACTGAATGTGATCTATTGTTATCTGGAGCTCTGAATGGACGGCAAACACAGACAGCAGGTGATCATCAGCGCGCTGACGGCTCTGCCACTGATAACACGCAGGAGGACTCCAGGAAACTTCATTATGCGTCAGTGGATGCACTGATTTGTTTTTTTCCTTCAGGCTGACTGCCAAACCGACTGCTGCCAATGAGCGAAGCTAAAATATGCTGCTTTTAAATGACTTAGGAAGAAAAAATTAATAAAACTTTACCAAACACAAGGGAAAGACTTCAGGGAACCAACCTCAGTGTTACGATCAGTAAGCGGAGTTCAGCTCCACAAATGTTTGCACCAGGTTTGGGTTTCACCTCCTCCCCAATCACCAGACTTAATGACTCAGGCAAACATTTACAGAAGCAGTGCTGCGTCACGCGGATTTGCATACTGGACTTAGGTGAATCTAAATCTTGTTGAAGCAGATAAGATTAGTCAGAGTATTTGCACGTCTGCCCAATTAAAGCTGCCGCTTCAACCACACGAGATAATTAGGCTTTACCAGAGAACTGCAAACAGGTTTGGAGTGAAGAAATGATGATGGGGGTTAAAAGCCCATATATATATAGATCTATATCTATATATATATATACACATCTATATATTTTATATAATCGATTAAAATATGTAATCGCGTTTAATCCATAGATGTCTATAGTTAACTCATGATTAATCACTGTTTTAAAATGTTCTAAATGCACTTAAAACATTTTAATACTCTTATCAACATGGTAGCAGATATGCTTTCTTACAAATTAATTACATTAAAAACCCAAAACTAATTGTCCTGATAAATACTGTCCAGAACATTTTTCATCCAACAAACCTCAACAGAAGGACATATTGACCTGAATGGAGCATAATTTCCTCTGTGTAACATTCACACTTTAATAGAATAACTTCACAAGGGCTGTGTTCGAAACCGCATACTTCTCCTACTTCTCCTTCTTCTCCTACTACTCCTACTAACTTTTTGAGTTAGTATGCGAGTTTGAGTGAGCGAGAAGTTCCCGAATGCATACTAGATTTGTCGAAATGTTGGGTATGCATCATGAGCTTACTACTCATACTCAAACTACCCAAGATGCAACGTAACGTGACGTCGCCGATCGTCATTTCCTGTCAAAACAGCAGTTTCAAGCTAGCTACAACGAGGGTAGGTTCACTTCCCGTTTTCAAAACAAAAGCATCAATTGTATCGTAATGGCTTTCCCTATGATAAAAGGCAACGGGTATTTTATTTTGTGAAAATAACCAAAAGTGCGTTGCTCACTGCGGCTAGCTTTAGTAGCGCCGAATTCGTGGGAACAAAATTGTAAACAGCCGGTATTTTGTCAGGTTTTCAACACGTTGGGGATCTAAACAATTACTTTCTCACCTGAAAATGTTTCAAATGTTGCTAAAGTTTACAGAGTATAGAGCTTAAGCGAAATCAGCTTCAGGCCGGCTGATTTCGGCTCGGGCAGGAGCGAAATGCATTGTGGGTAAACGCTCTGCATACTGTCTGATCGATGAGTATGCAGTATGGAAGTATGTAGTATGTAGTATGTGGTTTGGAACACAGCCAAGGTGTAAGTGTGTCTCACCATCTGCAGGTGGAGGTGTCCAGGTGTCAGAGGTCTGCCTTTGGTGGGAGGGAGTGGGGCATCTCTGCATCAGCCGTGCGTTTAGCTAGCAGCTGATTTTTAAGACTCGATTTACTCCGTTGGTAATAACTCGGTTCACACCGACAGTAACAAACTATCTGGCAGGTTTTGGGAAATGAACTTGCCATTCAAAAGACCATTTTAATTATCCAGTTTAGCCAGCCATCCACGAGATTAGGCTGCATCGCTTGTCAAACTACGGAGCGCCCAACAGTCATTTCTATTGAACGTGCCCGCGTTGAAAAAAATTTGTGGCGTTTAAAGAAATTTCCGTTAACTTGGGTTAGAGTTGGCAGCGCTGAATTAAGGCCCCTAATATATCTAGATATAAATATTTACACATATATACATAAATATAAAATACAAGCTGTTTAGAGACAGATTATTTAGTGCACATCTGTCTATATCCAGCACACCTGGCACTTGAGATGTTTTGCACATTTATTTTAATGATATAACTCAGAAAATGTATCTTTAAAATGTTCCAGAGAAAAGTTTTTACCTTATATCTTCGAGAAAATTGTGTCCCTTGCAAAAGATATTCCAGTAAATGCCCTCACTGTGTACAATGCTCTCTATAAATCTTGCCTCCCACCCCTTCAGCCACACTGTGGATGCCCTAACCGAGCACTACAACACAGCTCTCTCTCGCAGTCTGGATGCTGTAGCCCCCCTGAAGACTCGGTCTGTCACTTTCAGCCAGCCTGCACCTTGGTTCACTCCTGAGCACCGCCTCCTGAAGGCAGCTGGGCGTCGGCTTGAAAGACTGTACAAAAAATCTGGATTAGTTGTACATCAAGAGGCTTACAAAGACCATGTGGGGAACTACAAAGAGGCTCTCTCCAGGGCAAAAACTCTGTATTACTCCACTCTCATCAGTAAACATCAGAATCAACCAAAGCAGCTTTTCTCCACTATAAACCGCCTCCTCCGCCCTCCAGATCCAACCCAACCATCGGACGCCGCTGAACTCTGCGGCAAGTTCCAAACTTTCTTTCAGCAGAAAGTGGACGACATTCACCTGCAGCTCCGTCAGACAGGCGCTCCATGTCCACCTGCCTTTCACCTGGAGGACTGCAACTCAACCTCTTCTGCCCAGCCACATCAGTGCTCCCTCTCTTCATTTTCACCACTCAGTAACAACCAGGTCATGGACTTTGTGTCAAAAGCTAAAACCACCTCTAGCAAACTGGACCCCATGCCCACGGCACTGGCAAAGGCCTGCCTACCCACGCTTTGCCCTACCATGACTGACATCATTAATACCTCCCTTACATCTGGTGTGGTGCCCTCCAGTTTTAAAACGGCTGTGGTCATTCCCACCCTCAAAAAACCCAGCCTGGACCCTGATGACCCTGGAAATGACCACCCTATCTCCAACCTACCCTTCCTCACCAAGATTCTGGAAAGAGCAGTGGCTGCCCAACTACAAGACCACATGTCCCACCATGAACTCTATGAACCCCTCCAATCTGGCTTTCGACCTCACCACAGCACGGAGACGGCGCTCATTAAGATCATGAACGACCTCCTCATAGCTGCAGACAATGGCCTCATCAGCCTTCTCATCCTCCTAGACCTGTCTGCAGCTTTTGACACAGTCTCCCACACCATCCTGCTGCACCGTCTCCATGATCATTTAGGCCTCTCTGACTCCGCCCTCTCCTGGTTTCACTCCTACCTCTCCACTAGGACGCAATACATCGCTATCAAGGACTCCAACTCGACCCCAGCACCAGTCAACCACGGCATGCCCCAAGGCTCAGTGCTTGGCCCCCTGCTGTTCACCATCTATATGCTCCCTCTCGGCCAGATCATCCACCTACATGGGCTCAGTTTTCTTTGCTATGCTGACGACACCCAGCTCTACATTAGCACTACACCATCTGCCCATCTCCCTCCCCTATCACTAGTTCACTGTTTGAGAGACATTAAGACTTGGATGGCCACCAACTTACTCAAACTGAACAACAACAAGACAGAGCTCATGTTGGTGGCCTCTCCATCTCAGTCCAAGGAAGTTGAGGATGTCCTACTGAATGTTGATGGCTGTACCATCAGGCCCTCCCAAGAAGTACGCAACTTGGGTGTTATCCTGGACTGTAACCTCTCACTCCAAGCTCATATTAGTAGCACCACCAAATCCGCCTTCTTCCATCTCAAAAACATCTGCAGACTCCGGCCCTCACTGTCAGACCCAGTTGCAGAGACTCTGATCCATGCCTTCATCACCTCCCGTCTGGACCACTGTAATGGTGTCCTCTATGGTCTTCCAAACAAAGCACTGGACAGACTACAGCGTGTCCAAAACTCGGCTGCCAGGATCCTCACCAACACAAAGCGGTGGCAACACATTACCCCCACACTGAAACACCTTCACTGGCTCCCAGTGAAGTCACGCATCACCTACAAAATCCTACTCCTCACATACAAATCCCTCCACACTCTTGCTCCCCAGTACCTCTCCGATCTCATCCAGCAACACTCCCAACCAAGGTCCCTGAGGTCCTCTGGCAAGAACCAGCTCGTCACTCCCCGCTCCAGACTACGGACCTTTGGAGACTGCCCCCGCCCTTTGGAACAGTCTACCTCTCCATATCCGCCAAGCTCCCACACTGGAAACGTTTAAAAAAGCACATCAAATCCCACTTATTCACTGAGGCCTATGGTCCTTAATCACCTTGGCCCCATCCCCATTTCTACCCCCTCCCCTCTTCTTTCCTCTATTCCCTAGCCCCATCTCCTTTTTGTAAAGTGACCTTGGGTTACTTGAAAGGCGCTATATAAAACCAAGTCATTATTATTATTATCATTATTATAAAAGATGATATTCCAGAATAACTCAATCCCATAAATTGTTCCAGAAAAAGTCCAAAAATACGTTCTGTTATGAAAACATTCTACCTTTCTAAAAACAAGATATCCTTACCTTCCACCATTTTGCTGGTACAGAAAAGAAAACGTGAAATACGTCTTGCTGTGTTGAACGCCGACACAGGAGCAACATTTAGTGAGGTATGTTTAGCACCAGCTACCACTAGAGCCAGTTTATCTCGTCTTTATTGAGCTCAAAACTTGTTCTTGGACATTGGGCGTATGCATTTATCATTTTTTTACATCGAGTAGAAATGGACTGAGTCAGGACTTTAGAGGGAAGTCTTAGAGCTGCCTTAAAGTATGATAATCAAGGTTAGAATGTAAGATCCTTCACACTAAAACTGTCTTTGTGCTCAGCAAGATCCTTAATATATGGCAGCCGATCCACACATTGGCCCTAAAATTCAACACAATGAGACATCAGCTACGTTCTCTGTTAAATCTGCAAGCTTGGACGAACATTTAACTTCCTCCTGTATAGTAGATTTCTCCAACATTTCATCAACTTGTGGTTACAACACTCAGTGGGGTCACATGGCACTGAAAGGATCGGATAATTGGCTAAATTACAATAAGACTGAGTTGAGCAAGGGTAATTCTCCTTGGATATATGGCGGTGAATGAATAGGATCAGAGGCACAAAGCGTGTCATACCCCGGTATGATAGGTGGCGCTGTACCCATTCCAACTATTGCTAATAGAGCCACTTCCTGTTGACCTCTTCACCACCAACAACAACAACAACAAACTCAGGCATTGGAGAAAGATGGAGAACGCAGAGCAAGATGAAGCTACGTCCCTCTACATTTGGTCTGTGATGAGCTGCTTGTTGCACAACTCGATGCCCAACGGAGCATTCTCCATCGTGTTGTTTGTTTGTTTCTGACGGCGACAACAACGGTAATATCGTCTCCTTTGCCTTCCGGGTCACGACCCCCGGAACATCTGGAACATGCGCAGAACGCAAAGTCTAATTCATCGATAACCCAGTTATCTCGGGGTCTTAATCCGATCCAATCCAATTCTTAGTCAGATTAAGGTGTCTACATGCACTTAATAACTTAGTCTGATTGGAATTTTGTTGGGGTTTTCGGGAGGTGGTGTGGTTCAACCTTTCTTTCAGCAGATGGCGCCAGGGAGTACATCAAATTACACGCACCTGTCATCCATTATCCCTCATCTGGCTAGGAGCATATAAGGAGCACGCTGCCAGTCCTTTAGCGCCTGAGTGTTAGCCATTCGTGGTAAACTTCAAGCATCCAAGTTTTCAATCCTTGTAATTCCTGTGAAAAGTCTTGTATCTACTTACCAGTGTGCTTTGCCTTTAAGGAAACTCCTGTACCAAGCCTGATCCTGCCTGGCCACTAGTGTGGCGAAGACTAGTGATGGCAAAACGAGGCTTATTGAAGTATTGAATCATTTTGAACCATTGTGTTATAAAGTGGTTCACTACTCGAAGCTTCATTCAATTCCCTTGGGTGACATCTACTGGCGTAGCGATTGTTGCACCATATGAAGCCCTGCGAATGTGATGCATATAATAACACGATAATAACACGTATGTATGTGTGTTGTACATATGGGTTTGTAGTACCTCATTAAGGATTGATTAATTTACCCATGAAATAATAATTTGCCCTGTCCGGGTCAGGAATGAGATCCTTCCCCAAGTGGAGGAGTTCAAGTATCTCGGGGTCTTGTTCACGAGTGAGGGACAAATGGAACAGGAGATTGACAGACGGATCGGTGCGCCATCAGCTCAGCCAAAAGGAGAAGCTCTCGATTTACCGGTCAATCTGTGTTCCTACCCTCACCTATGGTCATGAGCTGTGGGTAGTGACCGAAAGAACGAGATCGCCAATACAAGCGGCCGAAATGAGTTTCCTTCGCAGGGTGTCTGGCTCTCCTTTAAGGCTGAGTTATACCTCTTTTAACTGCTCTTGCGCTTGCATCTTGCGCTTGTGTTAATGGCTCGAGACGTTTATGCTTCATTTTGCTTTGCCGGCGGTTGCGTGTGCTGCGTGGCGATTCACCGCCAGGACAGTAGGTGGATAGGGTGAGAAGCTCGGTCATCCGGGAGGGGCTCGGAGTAGAACCGCTGCTCCTCCGCATCCAGAGGAGTCAGATGAGGTGGCTCGGGCATCTGGTTAGGATGCCTCCTGGACGCCTGGTGAGACACGTCCCACTGGGAGGAGACCCCGGGGAAGACCCCGGGCACGTTGGATCTCGGCTGGCTAGGGAACGCCTCGGGGTCCCCCCAGAAGAGCTGGAGGAAGTGGCCGGGGATAGGGACGTCTGGGTTTCTCTGCTTAAGCTGTTCCCCCGCGACTCGATCCCCGGAGAAGCGGAAGATGATGGATGGATGGATGGAATAATAATTTAAAAACAATGTGAAAATTTTTGGTTTGTCATTCATATTTTCTTTGGGAGTGTGCTTGGTGTAATAAAGAGGGTGCTTGTGTTACTTCAGGTGTTTTTATTCAAGAAAAACAGTTTTTGCACAGTAGAAGGGCTCAAACGGTTTCTTTTTTTTTTTTTGGTCAATTTCTCCAGCTTTGGAAAATACTCTGTCAAAGGGAACAGAGGACGCTGGTGTGCTGAAGGAACTGTTTGGGTCGAAATATTCCCACACTTTAGAACGCTTCCTCGATGGTTGCTCCATGAGAGAATAATGCAAAACTCCGAATATCAAAAGACGAGAGCTGTTTGTAACGTATAATACGTGTAGAACGGGGACATGAACCGGGGCTTCAGCCATCTTGAATACACTGAATCGCGGCAAATGTTCAAAGCTCCGCTATCAACTCGAAGCAGTCAGCTGACTCGGTCTGAATGAAGCAGTGAAGTGGTTCAAACGTCATCAGTGACGTCACATGAAGCAAGCTCCGGCCCACTGCTTCACTATAACTACCCTGTCGAGTTTGAAGCGTGCTTCGGAGCTTCGGTGTTGGAGGTAACATCACTAGCGAAGACTACTTACCAGAGGGCCCATTGAAAACCCTGTTCAAGTCCCTGACTGGCAGCTCCTGTCTCCTATCTTTGCTCCGTGGCTTAGGCCGAAACCTGTCCGCTCTCCACCGTGCGCCCTAGGGAAAAGATGCCAAAGGTCACCAGAAACCATCGCACCTCCTGGATCAGCAACTCCCCAGCCGAAAATTCACCAAGAATTCCTGTAAACTGAACGTTAAACAGCTGATCTACATCCAATCTCAAACTCATACTAACCTGTGTTTGCTTCAGAGTTCCAGTATCCGTCCGGATTCCAGACCAAGAAAACCTTGACAGATTGACGCAACTAAGCTCCCCTCTATTTGTACAATAAACCTCCTAAAAACAATCTTTGGTCTCCTGGAAGTTCTCTGCGTGTGGGTCAAACAAATCTAAAAAAAACATGACAAATTTAGCCAATAATCTGATCCTTTCAGTGCCATGTAACCCCACTGACTGTTTCAGCTCCTGATTACTCAAAGTCCCCCTTCTGACAGGCCAAACATGCACAAACTTTTTAGTGGAAAAGGCTAAACTAGCCACCAGACAGGTGTCATGCAAATGTGTTTAATGATGATAAATGGAGGAAGAAAAGCCTGAATTACAAATGGAGCTTTAAAGCAATACTATGTAACATATCTACCTTAAAATAACAGCTTGAAAAAATTTGTGCGGCTAGAATGAGTTTTAATATTACGATTGGCCTGTCTCCTATGCCCTTCGGGGGTCTGAGTTGGAAAAACTGCGCTATGTAACTTTGCTGTAGCGGCCCGGGAGCTGAGCGGAAGTACTTCGACTTGCTTTCTGGCACACCAACTGCAAAAACAAATAGACCCCTCTCACGCTCCCAGGTACATTTAATTACTCTTACCTTCTCGGTCGACATAGCTTGCACCTTCTGACTCCTCGCCGGTTCGTCAACAAACGTGAAAAGTGAAAGTGAACGGGTGTTGTATTTTACGACAGTGTAACCGCATATTACCTCCAAGCCTGTAGGGGGAGCTCCAGAGTGGGCTTTTTGAGAAGTTACATTGTATCGCTTTAAAGTATTATAGAATAATCATCTTATAGTGGAGGGGGGACTTCATTAGTGGGGGGTTTGTGCTTTTTACTGTTTACATTCATATGTATAATAAATTAAAGGTTTTCTTGGCACTCTACTTCAACAGTTTTATAGCTTCTGTAAATTAGGTACCAACAGGTTGATCTATCCAACGACCCAAATATGACACGAACACGATCATGAAAGTTTCTAAACTTAGAACATCTTTGTGAGCTGATTTCAGCGGAATCTAAAGAAGGCAAGGTGGATGTTTAGGTAGAAGCCTAAAGTCTTCTTGTAAAGCAACGGGATGATTTTTATTTTCAAAGCATCACTAAGATGAACAAAAACATGTAAGAAGACATAGACTCAGTGTGGGGCCCTCAGCAGTGACGGAAATCTACATGCTTCACACAGCTGGAGGACAGTAGCATGAGATATGTCGAGTAATTGCTTGTAATTAGTGTTATTAAAGTGTGAAGATGTGTCTGGGTGTAAATGATTGCGTCTGGGGGGGGGTTAAACTTCTAAAGCCTGCAGCCAGTCTACCTAAACCCTGGAAATAATTACCTTTTATTATACCAAATACTGCATTTTATCAATCTAAACAAAACAATTAAATCAAGGCCAGCCTTAGAAGAATTCACAATTAAATCTAAAGGGTTTCCATCAACCTCGTGCACATCAGTAGTATATGAAACAGCCAACCCCCCACCTGCCCACATCAGTGGAAGTTTTTTCATCAAAAGACTCAGTTCCTTTGCCAAAGAGTCATCCTAAACGCCTATGGAACTGGAAACTGCACATCTGGAAAGGCTCCATCAGTGCTGAAAGGTATAAACAGGTTTTAGAGCAACATCTGCTCCCTTCTTCAGGGCAGGCCTTGCATGTTTCAGCAAGACAAAGTTGAACCACATCCTGCATCCACGACCTGCCTGCAGTCCAGATGTTTCACCACCTAAAAACATCTAAAATACACCAAAGACGACCCAGGAATCCTCCATCAGACAAGAGTGGGAAAACATTCCTCTCCCAAAGGTCTAGCAGCTGGTCTCCTCAGTTCCAGATGTTTCACTGCCTGAAAACATCTGGATTGATCTGCATGCAGTCCAGATGTTTCACCACCTGAAAACATCTAAAAGAGGTCCAGCATCTGGTCTCCTCGGTTCTAGATGTTTCCAGATGTTTAAAGAAGAGGTGATGCTGCACAGCGGGAAACATGGACCTGAGAAACTTTACTTCCATCAAATTCACGCCAAGCCATCTTTTATTTTTTTGTAAAACGTCTTTTTTGAAAGATTTTCTATGTTTAGATCGTCACATTCTGTTTTTATTGACATTACTCGTTGGGATTGTGCATTTCTCAGGTTTTCTTTTCCACACTCACTAAGATAACAGCACAGTCGTATTATTAGCAGTTTAGCCTCAGACGATGTTACCTTCCTGCTGTGATGACATCACCTCATAATGATCTTCACTGTGTCTAATCAGAGCAACTGTCATTATCATATCAGGTTCATAAAGGCCCTGGGCAGAGAAAGAAAGAAGGAAAGAGTGAGATGAGATATACATGAGGCTACACGAACAATACCCGACTCCCCCCGACCTCAGTGACTGTACGGTTCAAATGTACGAACCACCCAATGTTGACATACTCCTCCATGTCCACAGGGAATCCAACATGCTTTAACACTCAAATGTGGCTCGGTATAATTGTTTTGAATGATTTTGATTTTTGTGAGGTTATGAGGTGGCATTCATTGTTGGTCGGGAAACCTGAGCACCTGCAGTCTGAACAAATTGAACTTAAACCAGACAGGTGTCTGACCACACAGCTGTGGTTTTGCCATTCCTGAAAACTTCTCAGTTTCAAAGACACATTATTTGTTCCCATTTCTTTAGCTGCATGTGTGAAAAACAGCAAAGATAACACAGTCTGACAGACAGAAAACAGGATTTCTGCAGCAACAAGGTGATTCCTAAAGAGCTGTTAGCTGAAAACTTGGCATATTTCAGCATGGTGTGCAGTGTGTCCTTAAAACATTTGAGGAAACTGGACGAGTGGAGGACAAAAGAAGAAGTGTCAGGCCTAAAGAACTATCTACAGCAGATGAACAGGATCTGAAAGTGATGTCCTTAAGAAAGAGGAAAAAATCCAGCAAAGACCTGACACAGGAGCTGAGAGATGCATCTGGACCTTCAGCTGATCCATCTGCTGTTGGCCCAAGCCTCATCAGAAATGGGCTCCATGGAAGGGTGGCTGTCAAGAAGCCGTTCTTAAGGAAGGGAAACAGGGAGAAAAGGCTGAGCTGTGCCAAAGGACACAAGAAGTGGGCTGAAAATCAGTGGCAGCAGGTCTGATGGAGGGATGAATCCTCCCCAGAGCCCGGAGCTCAACATTACTGAAGCAGTGTGGGATCATGTTGGCAGAGAACGGACCAAAAGGCAGCCCACATCCAAAAAGAGCTTTGGGATGTCCTTCAAGAAGCCTGGAGAACTGTTCCTGAAAAAGAAAATGGGTAAAGGTAAGATAGAAAAAGTAGATAAAGTGACTAAATAAAAGTGGAGCGATGGAATTATGGGATAAAAATTTTAAAAAAGCAGCACCTTGCAGGTAGAACCATCCTGTATCGGCCGGATTTCCATCAAAACTGTGTTAACTTGTTGACACATTTTCAAACAGGTTCATTTATGTTTGCATGTTTTCATAAATCGTTGCACTTGTTTCCTGTTTTTCTCTAATACATAAAGACATGGGGAGTGGCTCAAGCCTTTAGCCTCCTTCTTTAGAATCTCTTAATGTGTTTCAGAAGCCTTTCTTTCTTCTGGAAGGATTAAATAACTAATAATGATAATAAGATTATCGCTGTCAAATCAAAAAAAAATCCAGACACATTTTGAACAAACAAACGGCTTCTTTTACCGCCTAACTCTAGTTTCGCTGAGTCTTTAGGCATCAACCTGCGAGCCTCTCATTCTTTTACTTCGTCCTGGACTTTCAGGCTCTGGAGGAGCTCGGTGACCCCGGCTAACATTAGCAGTTGACCAGCCCGCAGCCTCGGCCGGTTTCCAGCAGCACGGTTGACTGGAGGGCAGAACCCGCCACACCGCTGGGCTCTAATCCTGTTAAGAAGGAAAGAGACAATTACTCTGCTTCACCATGGTTCAGCGCTCAGATCCGCTCCCACAGAGCTCTCAGAGCAAAAACACTCACCTCCACCACCCGACGGCTGCCGGAGACACTGAACAGGAAGACGTGAAGCTCCTTTAACCTCAGCATGAACCATCTATGTGGCACCGTTACACAAACTTAGGGGATTCTCAAGTAAAGGGAACATTTTTACATCAAATCAGCTCAAACTTGATTTATTTGGTTCCTAATATCATAATGAAATAAAACCACCTGAACGTCAGCTCCAAAAGATGGATTTACCTTCGTCTGCTTCTCAATAGATGATGGTTTGGAGGTTAAATGGACTGCACTTGTATGGCGCTTTCCTAGTGTAACTTGAATGACATTTGTTCCAGTCTAAAATTATATTTTAGACTGGAACTACTACGCTGAGAAGACAATTCAACTTGGCAGTGTTTACAGATGACTTTGGTTCTGTCGACTCCGCCGTCTGGAAGAACTTTAAAATGAAAATGGCCGAGTAAAAGTTCTGTACCCTTCTCCATGTTTGGTGGATCCGCCGATTACTTTCTTTTCTGGTTCCACAGCAGACAGCAGCAGACTTTTACAGAATAAAAGCCTGTGAGCAACAGACTTTTACAAAATAAAAGCCTGTTATTTTATTACGATAATAAAATAAATAAAAAAACAGGGGTGGTCTGTGGCGTAGTGGGTTGAGCAGGCGCCCCATGTACAGAGGCTATAGTCCTCGCTGCAGCTGGCCCCGATTTGAGTCCCGCATCGGACAGCCTTGTGCTGCATGTCGTTCCCCCTCTCTCTGCCCCCTGCTTCCTGTCTCTCTGAAATTTCCTATCCATTAAAGGCACAAAAGACCCCCCCAAAAAAGTATTTTTAAAAAATAAAACTTGCATTAATGCGTGATAAAATATTTATCTGCGTTAAATAATTAACGAGTTAACGCAATAATAACGAGTTAATAACGAGTTAATTTGTCCAGCCCTAAATGTAATGTAATGGGGTAAGTCAATGTTCATAAATGATATTGCTAATATGGGATGTCATACAGCTTCATGTCAAAAGAGGCGAACTATCCCTTTAAGTGAAGAGCCTCCTCAGAGCACCAACCTCAACAAAATTCAGACACCCGATCGTTACAAAAACACTATTTCAGACACATTTAACAGCCCACAGACCCTGACGCGTGCCGACCACATGCGAGCTGGTGGCTGAAAACAATGAAAATTGATAAATACACAACAAGGGTGGCTGCATCTGTGTTGGAGACAGACAGAGGGCGGAGCCTACAGACACAAACGCTGCTAATCACCACTTGTCCCAAACTCAGAGTTTGGTTTCATGAGCTGTGTGTCACCGCATCAATCTCCGTGATCCCCGGCACGCCTTCTGTCAGCTTCAAAGATCCGCTGCCCACTCCGTCTGTCTGGAGGTGTTTTTAAGTTTGCGTTGCGTTGGCTGCATCAGCCATGCATGCAGGGCGTAGCTGCTTCACCTCTGAACATTTTCAAAGGAAAGCTGTTGAGTGGCTGTTTGTGTTCAGTAGCACTGGACCGCGGTCGGGGTGGGTTTGCGTCTTTGTGCTCCACGCTCTCTGTAATTTACCATTTTTAATGAGTCTTGACCTGCTTTTATGTTCGTTATTCTGCTGTTAGCCTAATTTTCTTGGTAATTTCCAGATACTTTGTTCACTTACCGTTTTTCATCACTTTTCACTTCATTACAACAATTTAATGCTCAGGCTGGGACGCTGTTTCTCTTGGAAACGACACAGTTTACCTACGAGTGCAACATCAAAAACAGGAGGTAATCAGGGGGGATGAAAGAGTACAAAAGCTGACTTTACACTGCAAACACAGAGCTTTGGATCCAGTCTCCAGTTTGAGTCGTGGACGAGAAGACTTAATCACACATACTCCTAATTCCAGACCTAATGACACAAGAAGTGGACTGAGAATCAGTGGCAACAGGTCTGATGGAGGGATGAATCCTCCCAGGGCTGGATTGGGACCGAAAAATGGCCCGGGCATTTTTGGCCATGGCGGCCCACCATGAATATTTATACGATCACACAAGTAATCTCATCACTTTCTGTGAAAAATGCAATTAAAACCTAACACAAATGTATTCATTTAAATAAATCTCCTCAGTTTTTTTAATTTATTAATTACTCTACACTAGCACTGATAACGTGGAGGTGCGTCGCTTACTTAAAAAAATCCGGGTTACTATAATTTTGAATTTTTGTCGTAAAGTGGGTGTTACTGACATCCTCGTTGTGCTACTGCCACAGACAGCCCACAGACCTGCTGCCTATTTATTCATTCGGCTAAAATTCAAAATTAGTAACCCGGATTTTTTTAAGTAAGCGACGCACCTCCACGTTATCAGTGCTAGTGTAGAGTAATTAATAAATTATAAACAGCATAGTTTGTGCCTGTATAAACTTGCCCATAGGAAACCGTTTCATGGCCGAATATCTCAAGAGAGCAGCCAAACGCCTCGCGAATATCTTCGGAACAGCTCCAAATGACCAACAACAAGCAGGGGTGAGTAGAACATCATGTTATAATGTGAAATCAAGGGCCCAATGTCAAAAAACCGGTCTTATCCTTTAACCAAAAAATTCCTGAACTTAACCAAAGAATTCTTGAACTTAACCAAATACTTTAACCAAAGAATTCCTTAACTTAACCAAAGAATTCCTGAACTAAACCAAATAATTCCTGAACTTAACCAAATACTTTAACCAAAGAATTCCTGAACTTAACCAAAGAATTCCTGAACTTAACCAAAGAATTCCTGAACTTAACCAAATAATTCTTGAACTTAACCAAAGAATTCCTTAACTTAACCAAAGAATTCCTGAACTTAACCAAATAATTCCTGAACTCAACCAAAGAATTCCTGAACTAAACCCAAGAATTCCAGAACTTAACCAAAGAATTCCTGAACTCAACCAAAGAATTCCTTAACTTAACCAAATAATTCCTGAACTTAACCAAATACTTTAACCAAAGAATTCCTTAACTTAACCAAAAAATTCATGAACTAAACCAAATAATTCCTGAACTTAACCAAATAATTCCTGAACTTAACCAAATAATTCTTGAACTTAACCAAAGAATTCCTGAACTTAACCAAAGAATTCCTGAACTCAACCAAAGAATTCCTTAACTAAACCCAAGAATTCCTGAACTTAACCAAATACTTTAACCAAAGAATTCCTTAACTTAACCAAATAATTCCTGAACTTAACCAAATACTTTAACCAAAGAATTCCTGAACTTAACCAAAGAATTCCTGAACTTAACCAAAGAATTCCTGAACTTAACCAAATAATTCTTGAACTTAACCAAAGAATTCCTTAACTTAACTAAATAATTCCTGAACTCAACCAAAGAATTCCTGAACTAAACCCAAGAATTCCAGAACTTAACCAAAGAATTCCTGAACTCAACCAAAGAATTCCTTAACTTAACCAAATAATTCCTGAACTTAACCAAATACTTTAACCAAAGAATTCCTTAACTTAACCAAAGAATTCCTGAACTAAACCAAATAATTCCTGAACTTAACCAAATAATTCTTGAACTTAACCAAATAATTCCTGAACTTAACCAAAGAATTCCTGAACTTAACCAAAGAATTCCTGAACTCAACCAAAGAATTCCTTAACTAAACCCAAGAATTCCTGAACTTAACCAAATACTTTAACCAAAGAATTCCTTAACTTAACCAAATAATTCCTGAACTTAGTCAAAGAATTCCTGAACTCAACCAAAGAATTTCTTAACTTAACCAAAGAATTCCTGAACTCAACCAAATACTTTAACCAAAGAATTCCTTAACTTAACCAATTAATTCTTGAACATAACCAAAGAATTCCTGAACTTAACCAAATAATTCCTTAACTTAACCAAATAATACCTGAACTTAACCAAACACTTTAACCAAAGAATTCCTGAACTTAACCAAAGAATTCCTGAACTTAACTAAATAATTCTTGAACTTAACCAAAGAATTCCTGAACTTAGTCAAAGAATTCCTGAACTCAGCCAAAGAATTTCTTAACTTAACCAAAGAATTCCTGAACTTAACCAAAGAATTCCTTAACTTAACCAAAGAATTCCTGAACTTAGTCAAATAATTCCTGAACTTAACCAAAGAATTCTTGAACTTAACCAAAGAATTCTTGAACTTAACCAAAGAATTTCTGAACTTAACCAAAGAATTCCTGAACTCAACCAAAGAATTCCTTAACTTAACCAAATAATTCCTGAACTTAACCAAATACTTTAACCAAAGAATTCCTTAACTTAACCAAATAATTCTTGAACATAACCAAAGAATTCCTGAACTTAACCAAAGAATTCCTTAACTTAACCAAATAATACCTGAACTTAACCAAATACTTTAACCAAAGAATTCCTGAACTTAACCAAAGAATTCCTGAACTTAACCAAATAATTCTTGAACTTAACCAAAGAATTCCTGAACTTAACCAAAGAATTCCTGAACTTAGTCAAAGAATTCCTGAACTCAACCAAAGAATTTCTTAACTTAACCAAAGAATTACTGAACTTAGTCAAATAATTCCTGAACTCAACCAAAGAATTTCTTAACTTAACCAAAGAATTCCTGAACTTAGTCAAAGAATTCCTGAACTCAACCAAAGAATTTCTTAACTTAACCAAAGAATTCCTGAACTTAACCAAAGAATTTCTGAACTTAACCAAAGAATTCCTGAACTCAACCAAAGAATTCCTTAACTTAACCAAATAATTCCTGAACTTAACCAAATACTTTAACCAAAGAATTCCTTAACTTAACCAAATAATTCTTGAACATAACCAAAGAATTCCTGAACTTAACCAAAGAATTCCTTAACTTAACCAAATAATACCTGAACTTAACCAAATACTTTAACCAAAGAATTCCTGAACTTAACCAAAGAATTCCTGAACTTAACCAAATAATTCTTGAACTTAACCAAAGAATTCCTGAACTTAACCAAAGAATTCCTGAACTTAGTCAAAGAATTCCTGAACTCAACCAAAGAATTTCTTAACTTAACCAAAGAATTACTGAACTTAGTCAAATAATTCCTGAACTTAACCAAAGAATTCCTTAACTTAACCAAAGAATTCCTGAACTTAACCAAATAATTCCTTAACTTAACCAAAGAATTCCTGAACTTAGTCAAATAATTCCTGAACTTAACCAACGAATTCTTGAACTCAACCAAAGAATTCTTGAACTTAACCAAAGAATTTCTGAACTTAACCAAAGAATTCCTGAACTCAACCAAAGAATTCCTTAACTTAACCAAATAATTCCTGAACTTAACCAAATACTTTAACCAAAGAATTCCTTAACTTAACCAAATAATTCTTGAACATAACCAAAGAATTCCTTAACTTAACCAAATAATACCTGAACTTAACCAAATACTTTAACCAAAGAATTCCTGAACTTAACCAAAGAATTCCTGAACTTAACCAAATAATTCTTGAACTTAACCAAAGAATTCCTGAACTTAACCAAAGAATTCCTGAACTTAGTCAAAGAATTCCTGAACTCAACCAAAGAATTTCTTAACTTAACCAAAGAATTACTGAACTTAGTCAAATAATTCCTGAACTCAACCAAAGAATTTCTTAACTTAACCAAAGAATTCCTGAACTTAGTCAAAGAATTCCTGAACTCAACCAAAGAATTTCTTAACTTAACCAAAGAATTCCTGAACTTAACCAAAGAATTTCTGAACTTAACCAAAGAATTCCTGAACTCAACCAAAGAATTCCTTAACTTAACCAAATAATTCCTGAACTTAACCAAATACTTTAACCAAAGAATTCCTTAACTTAACCAAATAATTCTTGAACATAACCAAAGAATTCCTGAACTTAACCAAAGAATTCCTTAACTTAACCAAATAATACCTGAACTTAACCAAATACTTTAACCAAAGAATTCCTGAACTTAACCAAAGAATTCCTGAACTTAACCAAATAATTCTTGAACTTAACCAAAGAATTCCTGAACTTAACCAAAGAATTCCTGAACTTAGTCAAAGAATTCCTGAACTCAACCAAAGAATTTCTTAACTTAACCAAAGAATTACTGAACTTAGTCAAATAATTCCTGAACTTAACCAAAGAATTCCTTAACTTAACCAAAGAATTCCTGAACTTAACCAAATAATTCCTTAACTTAACCAAAGAATTCCTGAACTTAGTCAAATAATTCCTGAACTTAACCAACGAATTCTTGAACTCAACCAAAGAATTCTTGAACTTAACCAAAGAATTTCTGAACTTAACCAAAGAATTCCTGAACTCAACCAAAGAATTCCTTAACTTAACCAAATAATTCCTGAACTTAACCAAATACTTTAACCAAAGAATTCCTTAACTTAACCAAATAATTCTTGAACATAACCAAATAATTCCTGAACTCAACCAAAGAATTTCTTAACTTAACCAAAGAATTCCTGAACTTAGTCAAAGAATTCCTGAACTCAACCAAAGAATTTCTTAACTTAACCAAAGAATTCCTGAACTTAACCAAAGAATTTCTGAACTTAACCAAAGAATTCCTGAACTCAACCAAAGAATTCCTTAACTTAACCAAATAATTCCTGAACTTAACCAAATACTTTAACCAAAGAATTCCTTAACTTAACCAAATAATTCTTGAACATAACCAAAGAATTCCTGAACTTAACCAAAGAATTCCTTAACTTAACCAAATAATACCTGAACTTAACCAAATACTTTAACCAAAGAATTCCTGAACTTAACCAAAGAATTCCTGAACTTAACCAAATAATTCTTGAACTTAACCAAAGAATTCCTGAACTTAACCAAAGAATTCCTGAACTTAGTCAAAGAATTCCTGAACTCAACCAAAGAATTTCTTAACTTAACCAAAGAATTACTGAACTTAGTCAAATAATTCCTGAACTTAACCAAAGAATTCCTTAACTTAACCAAAGAATTCCTGAACTTAACCAAATAATTCCTTAACTTAACCAAAGAATTCCTGAACTTAGTCAAATAATTCCTGAACTTAACCAACGAATTCTTGAACTCAACCAAAGAATTCTTGAACTTAACCAAAGAATTTCTGAACTTAACCAAAGAATTCCTGAACTCAACCAAAGAATTCCTTAACTTAACCAAATAATTCCTGAACTTAACCAAATACTTTAACCAAAGAATTCCTTAACTTAACCAAATAATTCTTGAACATAACCAAAGAATTCCTGAACTTAACCAAAGAATTCCTTAACTTAACCAAATAATACCTGAACTTAACCAAATACTTTAACCAAAGAATTCCTGAACTTAACCAAAGAATTCCTGAACTTAACCAAATAATTCTTGAACTTAACCAAAGAATTCCTGAACTTAACCAAAGAATTCCTGAACTTAGTCAAAGAATTCCTGAACTCAACCAAAGAATTTCTTAACTTAACCAAAGAATTACTGAACTTAGTCAAATAATTCCTGAACTCAACCAAAGAATTTCTTAACTTAACCAAAGAATTCCTTAACTTAGTCAAAGAATTCCTGAACTCAAACAAAGAATTTCTTAACTTAACCAAAGAATTCCTGAACTTAACCAAAGAATTCTTGAACTTAACCAAAGAATTCTTGAACTTAACCAAAGATTTTCTGAACTTAACCAAAGAATTCCTGAACTCAACCAAAGAATTCCTTAACTTAACCAAATAATTCCTGAACTTAACCAAATACTTTAACCAAAGAATTCCTTAACTTAACCAAATAATTCTTGAACATAACCAAAGAATTCCTGAACTTAACCAAAGAATTCCTTAACTTAACCAAATAATACCTGAACTTAACCAAATACTTTAACCAAAGAATTCCTGAACTTAACCAAAGAATTCCTGAACTTAACCAAATAATTCTTGAACTTAACCAAAGAATTCCTGAACTTAACCAAAGAATTCCTGAACTTAGTCAAAGAATTCCTGAACTCAACCAAAGAATTTCTTAACTTAACCAAAGAATTACTGAACTTAGTCAAATAATTCCTGAACTTAACCAAAGAATTCCTTAACTTAACCAAAGAATTACTGAACTTAACCAAAGAACTTAACCAAAGAATTGCTGAATCGATCCTCATTTTTCTCCAGTTTCCAGTTGGCCAACATTTAGCCCAAACCAACACCTGCTGACCAGACTACTGGTTCTGATGAATCCTCCCCAGAGCTCAGAGCTCAACATTACTGAAGCAGTGTGGGATCATGTTGGCAGAGAACGGAACAAAAGGCAGCCCACATCCAAAGAAGAGCTTTGGGATGTCCTTCAAGAAGCCTGGAGAACTGTTCCTGAAGACTCCTTAAAGAAAGGACAGAAAGCTGGTCTGAGAGGGTTCAGGCTGTTTTGGAGGAGAAAGGAGCTCAGAGCACATATTCACTTTAAAGCTGCTCAAAACTGAACTAACTGTAGTATATAAGAATAGGGCTGGGCGAGTTAACTCGTTATTGTCGCGTTAACTCGTTAATTATTTAACGCGATAAATATTTTATCGCGCATTAACGCAGGTTTTATTGTTGTAAAAGTCTGTTGAATGCATCACATTCACACAGTTACAGCAAACACCACGAAGCATGGAGTAATAAAATAAAAAAAAACTAGCAGGTAACATCACCGCTACAGGTGCTCCTCGGTCTCTGTGTGAAGCTCACGGAGCTAACCGGCGCTACTTCCTGTTTTACTCGTTTCAACATAAAAGCACGTATTTCAAAATAAATTAAAAACAAAAACTCCTGCATTTACTGCCAAGTTGAATTGTCTTCTCACCGTAGTAGTTCCAGTCTAAAATATCACTTAAAGGCAAAACACACAACTGATAGCAGCAAGTCATTCAAGGAAACAGACAGTGGAGCGAGGCTTCTACATAAAAACTACAGAAAGATGCTGATGTTAAAAGTGTGTTTGCACAACAAATGTTATGGCGCTTTCATTCATATGGCAGCACATTTAAAATAAAACTTAATGCTAAAGGCTATACACTACTTTTGAATTCATTTTTGGATTTTGCGTAAAATGTGATTACTCATGATTAATCAGGGAAATCATGTGATTAATTAGATTAAACATTTTAATCGTTGCCCAGCCCTAGTTTTGAGTCCTTCAGGTCTTTGAGCTTCCTCTCTTCGGTCAGTCTCTGCTACTGGAGATGAACTGTAACTCCACCATCTTGAACTGCAGTTGGGACCATTCCCAAAGTCCCTTTTTAACTTTCAGGGAATTCTACTTGAAGCTGGAGGGCCACTCTAATTTTTGGATTTTGCGTACAAATGTGATTAATCGGGATTAATCAGGGAAATCATGTGATTAATTAGATTAAACATTTTAATCGTTGCCCAGCCCTATATAAGAAATAAGTGCCGCTCTAGCCTTGTGTTAAAAACTTTTCTGGCTCGGTGTTCTGCCCTTTATGCCAAGGCTCTGGAATTCCTTTGGGGGTATTTTTTTCACGTAATTCCTGTGGTTCAATAAGACAAGAAATGATGCTGCAGCTTTGATTGAATGTGTGTGAGAGTGAGACAGAGAGACACCAGGAGGAGGAACGGCACCCTGGTGCACATTGTTGGGGTGATTGACAGCTTTAGGAACCCAGCTGGCGATGAAAGGCCAACTGTGGGGTACCACCCTCCCCATTCCTGTCTGGACCCGTCTCGATTGACAGCCTGTCAATCAAAACTTTGTTGCAGTCGTCGGCCGAAACATCCGTCAGATTCAGACTTTAAAGTTTAATGGATGGGGCTGTCTGACACACACAGCTGCCTGCCAGATCCTCTCTTAAGTAGCTCAATGCTAAACAAATTACTCGATAGTAGTCATATTTCTTATTCAGAACGTGCTGGTTGTCCCCGAGCGGCCCATTAATCATGCTAAATGACAGGGCGGCCCACGATGAAAGCTGCCCGTCACGCCGTCCACTTGTGGCGGTCAAAAGTAATCCCGTTCATTTTACCTTCTGCCCTCCCTCCCCTCTCAGTTTCTCTTTCTCCCGAAGGTTTTTTGTTGTTTTCTCAAGCTCCAGCAGCACCGACAGCAGCCCCCCACCTCCCATAAGAAGAAAAGAAATGGGAGAAAGACAGAAGCTCAGGGGGAAGGAAGGAATGCATTGACCGAGTGTTTGATTGACCCCTTCAGAGCATCTTTGGTGCCTTTCAGGGGCTGCATGTGTCAGCAGAGTCGAGGCCAAAGAAACAAAACTCCACCCGCGGCCGAAGAAGCTGCAGAAACTGCTACTCGGCTTGTTTTTCTTTCTCTCACCTGAACCGAGAGTTGACCCACTCGTCCGTCTGTTGAGTGAGTTTCGTGACCCGAACAGACACGTCGAACCCCCCCCCAAACTGCACCATGGTAACTGGGGGGTTCCCATCATGGACTCTTTTTCTTTCCTTTTCTCTCTTATAAACCGAGATTCTTTTTGGTTTGTTGGATCGTTTTGTGCTTCATAGTCTCTGAACACACTAATATTATTACATTATTAAAGTATATAATACTATAGATGACAAATACTCACATTACACCATATTTCTGTTGTACATTAAATGGAAAATTGCATTTCTTTTGTAGTTATTATATCATTTTATTGGGATATCAATCATTTACAATGTCCGTTATTATATTTGTGTCATTGCAGTTGACTAAAATCAATTGCAAATGTATTTATTTTCAAATGAGTTGATGAATTTAACAGCAAACCTGATTCAGGCAGGTTTTAATGGGCAGGCCGCAAGGGGACGCTGAGGAACCACCCCAACCCATCCCATAGTTAAGCTGCTATGGGCCCAGACTGCTGGGGGGCCTCATCTGTCACACCTTTCCTCACTTTGCTCTCTTTTTCCCCCGTTTAATTTCTCAAATGACATTATGTACATGTAACATTATTGTGGTCATTAACTCGTGTTTCCCTGTTCCAACAGGTATCCTTTGAATGGTGTTACAGTGGTTTTTTCCCCTCTTTTCTGTCTTCTCAAACCCCAGCTGGTCGAGGCGGATGGCCACCCTTCCTGGTTCTGGTTCTGCCAGAGGTTTCTTCCTGTTCAAAGGGAGTCGTTCCTCTCCACAGTCGCCTCAGGACGGGAGATTGGACTGAGGACAAGTTTCGGTGCAATCTGTTGGTTTCCTTAGCTAGGAAATTGTTTTTGAATTGGCTCGATATGAATGAATTGGATTATTTTATAAATAATTATGATTACAATGAATTGAATTCCAATTGGCTTGAATTGAACTTTATTATTTAAGTGCCTTGAGATGACATTTGTTGTATTTGGCGCTATATAAATAAAATAAAATAATTGAATTGAACCACAGCGTGGTTAGTACAGTTAGTACAGTTTTTAAAAACTGTACTAACTTTAAGTAAATACTTGATTAAAGCAGTAGTATTGAGCCTTAAAATTGGAAATTAAGCTTCAAAGCTGCCAGAGTCTGGCCCTATAAAGCTGAGGATGTCCCACTTGGTCCCGTCACCGGTGGTGCATGGTGGAGTTAGGTGGTTGTTGGCCTCCAGGCTCCAGCTGCCCACTCTGCTGCAGCAGGCCTTAAGTTGGTGGGATGTGAAGGCTGCCATTCCAAGGGCTACCCTCCAAGGCCTCGCTTCCCACCAGAAGATCCCAGATGGGGTCCTCATCCTGTCACCTCGAGTCTCAGACTGCCTCTTGGAAAATTAAATTCAATGAGGGACCCCTGTCCCCCTGTGTATCAGTTGAAAAGGTCCTGGGTACCCCACTCTTCTCCCTTCTCCCAGACATTTGCCTGTTAGAAGGTTCCATTTTAGGTTATCTTGAAGTAAGTATAAATCATTGACTGGAGGGAAGCAGCAGAGAAATACATGCCAACAGAGGTGACAGGATTTCATAACCAGGGACTGGATGGGTCCATGTTCCACATGTTCACCATTTTCAGAGTCTAAGAAGCGGAAACTGATGGCCTTAAAGTAAGGAAAACAGACAGACAAGGCAAAAACCCTGTTAGGGCTTAAATGGATAGCACTAAGTACTTTTCAGTGCCTAAACCTAACCACTGAAAATTAAAGTAAGCCTCGTTTTGGTCTTGATGAAGGTAGTCCGGCTAGTTGGCTGGGGTTTAAAAAAGAAAGCGTTTTGCTTCTCAAAACAGTATGCGTTCAAAAGAGTAATACATTTGCATCACAAAATCGTTCTCCAGGAAAAAGTTGGACCTTACAATCGCTTGGCCCTATTTTCTCTCCCTTCGTATCACTGCCTGCTGCCGCCTGCCGAAGGCCGCGCCTGTTATGGTGTTTGCTGCTTGGAAGTGTAACCCACTTATAGTAGATACACTGAATAGCTAGGTTCGGTATGAGCTCAATTACCATAGACCTGAATAGCCAACAATGAACAACACCAACACAAGTAAATTGCAAAACTCTTTTAGTTTGTACCTCACAAAAGTTTACAACATTTATACATACAATGATAGGAAAAATAATAAAGAAAAGAAAATGGCGCCTTTAAAATAATGAGTTTGTTTTCTTAGTACCGGTACTGTTTAGTTTGTGTTCCCTCCAAATGTTCTTAGGTGATTAGAGTCACGTGCCAACTCGTTTGGGTGTGTAGCAACTCTGCCAACCAGACTGGCCCTACCACCAATTGTAGTTAGCGATGAAGAGTCAATCCAGCTTCTTAAGGATCTTTGGGAGGCTCGCCATCTATGGTTCACAGAATGATCCCGAATCAATCCATCCAGGGCTCTGAATCCTCTCCGATGTTTCTATAGAGACTAAGGGTCTCCAAAAGACCTGACCTGTTTAATTTGATAAACAGGACCTTTAAGTAAACAATCTAATCGTTGTACAACAGTAACACTAAAGTATAATGATAATGTCATCTTTAACATTCTGGCCTTACATTATACTAATCTTAATAACTTCAATCTGGAAATCAAGTGTCCTTTCATGAATCATTGATAATAATTCAAAACAATAACATCAGAAATTGTGATTTAAATCATGAGCAAAATATATTCATTTATCATGAGTTTCTGTAATAAGGATCATGAAATTAAACCCCAACTCACAACTGAAAGAAGAAAATTCCTTCACATTATAATTTGGACTACAAAATAATAAACTTATTCCCCTCTTTAATCCAATATGAGAACATAAATATCAAAGAAATCCCTTCCTTTAATCACATGTATTGACACAAATGGCTGACCAACATGTACTATGTGCTGCCTGCAGTCACATGTACCAACATAAACACAATGCTAATCAGCTAACACTTGTGCAGTGTACTATATTTAGTGCACAGGCAAAGGTCTCTAATGTTCACAGAGCAACAAACTTAATGCAACCGTTCACTACAATGTATCTCCATACATTGGAGCTAACTTCAACTTAAATGATTTGTGGCACTTTTACAACAATAAATATCTTACCACTTTTGTTCAGTGGAGTGCTGCCTTCTACTATCGCGGCCGGAGTCAAAAGGAAGTCGCCAATTATTGCTTACCGACTTGCTTCCTACACAATAGGCGGGACGTGCATGCTAATTGGATGCTAAAAGGCTACCTGCCTTTCGTATGGTTAGATGCGGTGAACCTGAGTGCTGCCTTCAAGTGCAGTTGGAAGGTGTTTCTTTCAAGTGCAACTCAGAAAAAAAAACAGAAAATACATTTTAACACATACATACATACTGGGTTACAGAAGCAGGGGACTGCTCGGTCTGCACTTCGGTCTGCAAGGTCTATGGATGCTGCGGATGCTCAATGATTCACCCATCTTCAGTCCAGTTCTTCTACCCGAGCATCTTCAGAGGAATAAAAGGCACCGAACCTGAACCATTTTTGTTTGGTCTCCTTTAAAAGCTGGCGTGCATTAGGGCAGAAATCTTGTTCAGGAGCGATCAGCTGTTTCTGCTTCTAAACAGTGAACTTAACCAAAGAATTCCTGAACTTAACCAAATAATTACTGAACTTAACCAAAGAATTCTGAATGCTGCCGCCTGCCGCGCCTATTACGGTGTTTGCTGCTCGGAAGCAGGGGACTGCTCGGTCTGCACTTCGGTCTGCACGGTCTACACAGCAGGCAGTGATACGAAGAGAAGAAAATAGGGCCAAGCGATTGTGAGATCTGACTTTTTCCTGGTGAACGATTTTGTGATGCAAATGTATTACTCTTTTGAACACATATTGTTTTGAAAAGCAAAACGCTTTATTTTTTAAACCCCAGCCAACCTTCGTCAACACCAAAACGAGGCTGGAACTCAGCTCACAGGGCGCAGCAGGGGTTAAGAAAATGTTCATAAATGATGTTGCTGATATGGGATGTCATACAGCTTCATGTCAAAAGAAGCGAACTATCCCTTTAAGTATAGAGGGGCAGGCTGGGAGCAAGAGTCCCAGGATGGAGACCCCACACCTGGGCTTCACACGTTACCCTAATGAAGTCAGTTCAGAGGATGCCACTGCAGCAGCAGGATAGGAAGGTCAAGCAGGGCGGTTTGTTTGTCTGCTGGGAGTCCGTCTCACTTGGCAGCCATCACGTCCCACGCAGGAGCCGACAAAGGCCTGCTGTGGCCCAGAGGGAACGACCAGAGGCCTCGGTGATGGTGGTGGACACTTGTGGATAGTCTGAGCCAGGAGGCCAATGACCGATGATTGCCGCATCCACTGCACGTCATCTGTAATATATCCATTATATGTCATATATCCATTTCACACAGAGTCAAAGTAAACTTTGATGTCCAACGTCAAGTTTCCAACGTCTTTACTCTTTAGTTCTATTTCATCCTTACTGACCGCCAGAGGCGGTGCTTTCAAGCACTGAATGATACATCTCGCGCATGCGCAGGTCGAGTGTTTATACCAACAAAGTCACTCGTGACCCTCTGCTGACCCCGAAGAGCCTATAGCCTATAGCACCGTTTGCGGCTCCCTCTCCCGGCATCCACCTATAGATAAGTGTTTAAATAAACAATTGCCCCTATCCTGGTGTAAGGCGGCGTGTGCGCCCCCCGCTCCCAGAATAGGCGGCCTATAGTTGATTGTCGGTGAAGGCACCGTGTGCGGCTCCCTCTCCCAGCATTTATCTATAGATAAGTAGAAAAATTTTCTTTTGAAAAAAAAAAAAAAAAAGGAAACATAACTAGCCCCTTTCCCGGGGCCTATAGTTGGTTGTCGGTGAAGTCACCGTTTGCGGCTCCCTCTCCCAGCATTCATCCACAGCTAAGAAGAAGAAATATATAAATAAGGATTAGTAAATACATATATCGTCAAATATACTGTGTATATATGAGCCGGTGGTCCCGACATGGATCACAACCACTCCTGCTCGGCCTGTATGGCTCCTCTACAGCTTGAGGATGGCCATGATCTGTGTCCTTCGTGCCTTGGCCTCGGACATCTGAGGCAGGGTCTCTCAGACGAGTCCTACATGAATTGTGGTATCTTGCCTCATGCTGTCAGAGCTGCAAGGCTGGCCGAGGTAGAGCGCCTGTTGGGCCCTCCTTTGTCTCCCCAGTTGACCCCTGACCAGCAGCTGGCCCCATCTCGGTCTAGCTGACCACGGCGTCCGCCTGCTGGGACTGCAGGCCCCACCTCCGGGAAGAGGGCTAAGGGGTCCGGGCTCACTTCTAGAGTGGATCAGCTGACAGCGGAGCTTGACAGCATGAAGTCCCTCCTCCTGGCTCTCCAGCCTGGGACTGGGGCAACCCAGCCAGGTGCCCTTGTTCCTCCGACGACCTCCTTCGGTCCGGAGGAGGATGCGTTTTCCATAGCAGCTTCGGCTACTATGTTTCAGGACTACGCGTCGGGCGTGCTCCTGGGAGACGAAGCCTCCCGTCCATCTGCAGCGGGCTCCCTTTCTTCAGCCCGTAGCTCTGCGGGTGGTAGTGAGGAATGCTCTATGGGAGCCGCCATTCGTACAGCTCTGGCCAGGCTGCAGCTGGACGTGCCGCAGGCTCAGCCAGCTTCGGCCAGTGCCTTTTTCAGGCGCTCCTCACCCCCCGCTGAACTAATTGTGCCTCCATCAGAGGAGTATCTGAGGGAGTTGAAGACATTCTGGAGGGACCCTAGGGCCCCTACCCTTTCCACCTTGACCCACGGGTACAAACTTCAGTTCCGACGTCGGCCCCCGACCCATGGCCGAGTCAGGATGACTGTCATCCGCGACCCGGCGAAAGCCCGAGCCCTCGCCCAGGGGCTGTTCGTCTTCCTGGGCAAGGGTGCCATCGAACCGGTAGATCCCCTGTTGCACCCCGGGGGGTTCTACTCGACTTACTTTCTGGTAGCAAAGAAAGATGGCGGATTCCAACCTATCCTCGACCTCAGGAACCTCAACAGGTTCCTGAAGGTCTTGAGGTTCCATATGTTGACCACTGCAGAGGTTCTGCGTACGGTCTCCAGAGGGGAGTGGTTTACCTCCATAGACCTGGAGGATGCCTATTTTCACGTTCCTGTGGCGCCACACCATCGGCAGTTTCTGCGATTTCAGGGGCGTCATTTCCAGTTCAGGGTGCTCCCGTTTGGTCTCCCCCTCTCCCCACGGGTGTTCACCAGGTGTGTGACGGCAGCCCTCTCGCACCTACAGTCACGGGGCATGAAGATCTTGCCGTATCTGGACGACTGGCTCGTCTGTGCGCCGTCCCAGTCTCAGGTGGCCCTCCACACGATGTGTCTTCTTTCCCATGTGGCCCGTTTGGGCCTCAGGGTGATATTTACGAAGAGTGGCCTGGCCCCCTCACAGAGCACAGTTTTTCTCGGGGTGACACTCGATGCGGTCACCATGACGGCCTGCCCATCGCCACGGCGGGTGGACGACATCCTCCGCCACCTCCTCCCGTTTCGGGAAGGCAGGCGGTTCCACTACGTGGAGTTCTTACGCGTCCTGGGGAAACTGACAGCTGCGGCTGCCGTGGTCCCCTTAGGATTGCTGTCGCTGCGTCCCCTCCAGAGGTGGTTGCACAGCTTTCACCTGGACGCCAAGAGACACCGGCACAGGAGGCTCAGGATGTCTCGTCGTTGTCTTCTTGCCCTGGCCCCGTGGAGGAAGCGTTTGTTTCTCCTCCAGGGCATGCCCATGGGCTCAGTTGCATCCCGTCGGGAGACAGTCACGACGGACGCCTCCCTCTCGGGGTGGGGCGCCGTGTGGCAGAACCGGACGGCTCAGGGGCTGTGGCCGGCGCGGGACCGCTCACAGCACATCAATGCACTAGAGCTGCGGGCTGTGCACAGGGCGTTGCAGGCTTTCCTCCCTTTCTTGAGGGGCCGACGTACTTGTGCGGTCGGACAATGTTTCGGCCGTCTCCCACATAAACCACCAAGGTGGCACCAGGTCTGCACTGCTGCTGCAGGCATCCCGGGACCTCCTGCTGTGGGCAACACCACACTTTGCCAGCCTAAAGGCAATGTATTTGCCCGGGGAACGCAACCAGACGGCGGACTTGCTCTCCCGTTGCAAGCCTCCGCCGGGGGAGTGGCAGCTTCACCCGGAGGTGGTGCTCAATATCTGGACCACCTTCGGCAGAGCAAACGTGGACCTCTTTGCCTCAGAAGAGTCGACCCATTGCCCCCTCTGGTTCTCCCGGACAGAGGAGAGCAGTCCCCTGGGCCAGGATGGTCTTGCCCACGACTGGCCAGAGGTTCTCCTCTATGCTTTCCCGCCGATCCCTCTGATAGTCCCTACGCTACAGAGAGTCCTCCAGCAGGGCCACAGGCTGCTGTTGGTAGCCCCCTTTTGGCCAGGGAGGACGTGGCACAGGCTCTGCAGCGGTTCCCCGTGGCGCCTCCCCGACAGGAGGGATCTCCTGTCTCAGTGGCAGGGTCAGATCTGGCATCACGACCCTTCCCGCCTGCAGCTGTGGGTCTGGCCACTGCAGGGCCCGACCCGCTGCTGACTGAGTGCTCTGGCGAGGTCTGCCATACCATCCTAAACGCGAGGGCGCCTTCTACCCGGGCGCATTATGAACAGAGGTGGCGGCTGTTCACTACATGGTGCTTGGACAGGGGTGAGGACCCTGTGCACTGTCCTGTCCCTAGGATTCTGGAGTTCCTCCAGTCACTCCTGGATGACGGCCGGTCCCCCGCTACCCTGAGGGTGTATGTGGTGGCCATTTCCTCTCGGCATGCTCGAGTGGATAACGGCACGATGGGGAGCCACAGGTTGGTGTCCCTTTTCCTGAAAGGTGTGTGGCGGTTGCGCCCCCCATGAGTGCGGCGCACCCCGCCATGGGATCTGCACCTGGTGCTCGGAGCTCTGTGCTCGCCTCCCTTTGAACCCCTTGCTCAGGCAGGGCTGAGGTGGGTCTCCGCTAAGACTGCCTTTCTCCTCGCTATCGCATCAGCGAAGCGCGTCGGGGAGCTGCATGCTCTGTCGGTGAGCGACTCCTGCATGAGGTGGAACTCGGATGGCTCGGGGGTTTACCTGTGGCCAAACTCCGCCTTTCTCCCGAAGGTGCTGTCTTCATCGAATCTAAACAGACCTATCCACCGGGCACAGTTTGTTCCCCCGGAGGGGGAGGACAGGTTACGCCTACTGTGCCCTGTGCGGGCTCTGAGAGCCTACGTGGCCACGACTGCCGGTATCAGGCAGTCGGACCAGCTCTTCCTCTGCTATGGTGGCCCTCGGAGGGGCTGTGCGCTCTCTAAACAGCGACTGTCCCACTGGGTGGTGGACGCCATCACCCAGGCATATAAGGGAAGTGGGCTCCCCCCGCCAGCTGGGGTGAGCTGCCACTCCACCAGAGCTGTCTCGACATCATGGGCAGTCCTACGGGGCGTTCCCCTGGAGGACATATGCGAGGCAGCGTCATGGGCGTCACCGAGTACCTTCTCCAGGTTCTATCGAGTGAATGTTGCCACTCCCCACCCGTTGGCTGTGGTCCTGCTGCCCGACTCTGCTGCTTCCTCTCAGTAACGTGAGTAGGTGCTGGATTCCTCGTGACTTTGCTGGTATGAGCCATCCAGTGCTTGAAAGCACCGCCTCTGGCGGTCAGTAAGGATGAAATAGAACGAAAGTTACGTTTGTAACTACGGTTCTATGAATCCTGGATGACCGCCAGAGCGTTCTGTCACTCAGAATCCTCGTGTACTCGCGAGAAGATTCTGTAGGAACTGATCTGCTGATGTTACTGGAAGATATAGGCTCTCCGGGGTCAGCAGAGGGTCACGAGTGACTTTGTTGGTATAAACACTCGACCTGCGCATGCGCGAGATGTATCATTCAGTGCTTGAAAGCACCGCCTCTGGCGGTCATCCAGGATTCATAGAACCGTAGTTACATACGTAACTTTCATTTTGTGACGTACGAGAGAAGTAAAGCTGCCTGGTTAGGTTTCAGAGTAAAATACATGATTTGGCTTGATAAGACTCTTTGGACATAATGAATCTGTTTAGGAGGTCGAATCATGGAAGGTGACACGGAAGTTTCCCCAGTTTGGATGGGTATAGGTGGTGCGTATTTAAGGAGGGTCATGAGGCTTCATCTAGGTGTTAGAAATAGGTTTAAAAGGGGTGTCAGGGTCGGAGAGTGATGCTGATCAGGCTGTGAGGAAGGCAAGTCGTGTCTGACAGCGGCAGAATCCATTGAGTGGGAGGTCAGAGGTTCTTCTGGAGGACAGAAGCAGTTTTCTTTGGGTCTGACCTCTGACCTCTGCCTCCTCAGACGGCCAACCCCACACCGAAGGTCTAAGCAAACAGAAATGGCAGATCAGCACTGTTGTTGTCTGGAGATCTGAGCTTGTAAAGAACCTGATGATCACGCGTTTTCTTTGTTGTAATTTGCTGAGTTTTGTTCTTTTCATTCCCAATTTCTAAAATTTCTCGTTTGATTTAGCTCATTCTTGTCCTTCATTGGTTTCTTTAACCCTCATACCTGATTTAAAACACAACTTAATTTCTGAAAGGGGACATTTTTGTCCCCTTTTAAAACGACCTAAAAACATCACGTTAATATTTTTTCCGCTTTTTTTTTTTCCTAAATCTTTTATTCCACTTCAGTTCTGATTATAACAACCAATATATATTGCAAAGTGGAATTATTGAGCGGGGATAATTATGGTCTGGGATACGTCAATGATCAGCAACAACATTGATTTTTAGGGATTTTTAATTTTTCTGCTATGTCTGATTTAAAAAAATCACACACAATGAAAAATTGCATTGTATATGATGTGTCTTTGAAATTCAAAATGTACAACTGGACCAAATATGATGAGTATCACTGCTTCCAGTGTGAAATTAGAGGAGAAAGTACACCCCAAGTGGAGAAAAATATCCCCTATCAGGGATAAGGGTTAAGTAGCCTTCTTTTTCCCTGTGAATTTCCATCTTAGTCTATTGCTTTGTTTCCTGGCACTTTTCCCTCTATTTTAGTTCTGCCACACTGACCACAATTAGTTTAAGCATGTGTCTTTGTGTGTGCGAGTGGTTTCCCACCACTGTATCTAATGTCTTTTTTAACTTTGGCTGACAGACGATTCATCAGCCGGATTCCTAATCACGTTACAGTAGAGCCAAGCCAGAGGTGAGGCAGAGCAGCGACTCCTCCCAAATGTTTGATCTAATGGAGGCTTTCCATCCTGGCACCTTACACTCCCATGAGTGCGAGCACACCAACTATGATGGCCCCAGTGGGACTCAATCATAATCCCACAGTTTTTTTATTGCTCACTATTCAACCCATGTGACATCCGTGGCTCAGTTTAACCTGGTGGATGTTAAATGCACATTTCCCTAAACCTAACCATGGGCTACGACTTGAGCTCCCATTAAAAAAACTAAAAAGCTACAGGAATGCATTTTATTTTTTAAAGTTCAGCTGCTGCAAACTAGCTCACCCAGCTCCATGTTTTCCTCCTGGAAGGCAGATCAAATAACTTTTAAGTAGGCCTGGGCGAGTTAACTCGTTATTATCGCGTTAACTCCTTAATTATTTAACGCTGATAAACATTTTATCGCACATTAACGCAGGTTTCATTTATTTATTTTTTACCAAAAAAATTTAACCAAAATGTTTATAATTTTTTTTTGGGGGGGGGCTTTTGTGACTTTAATGGATAGGAAAGCTCAGAGAGCCAGGAAGAAGGGTGCAGAGAGAGGGGGAACAACATGCAGCACAGGGCCGTCCGATACAGGACTTGAAACGGGACCAGCTGAAGACACTACGCCACGGACCACCCCTGTTTTATTATATTTTTTTATTATTGTAAAAGTCTGTTGCTCACAGGCTTTTATTATTGTAAAAGTCTGTCGCTCACAGGCTTTTATTTTGTAAAAGTCTGCTGCTCACAGGCTTTTATTATTGTAAAAGTCTGTTGCTCACAGGCTTTTATTATTGTATTTTTTTAAATAATAAAATAAAAAAATTTGGGTTAGGGTTGTTAATTTATTTATAATGGGCTTTTGTGCCTTTAATGGATAGGAAAGTTCAGAGAGACAGGAAGCAGGGGGCAGAGAGAGGGGGAACGACACTGCAGTTAGGACTTTAGCCTCTGTACATGGGGAGCCTGTTCACGCCACCGACCGCCCCTGTTTTATTATCTATTTTATTGTAGTAAAATTCTGTTGCTCACAGGCTTTTATTCTGTAAAAGTCTGTTGCTGTCTGCTGCGGAACCGGAAAAGAAAGTAATCGGCGGATCCACCAAACATGGAGAAGGGTACGGAACTTTTACTTGGCCATTTTTATTTTAAAGTTCTTCCAGACGGCGGAGTCGACAGAACCAAAGTCATCTGTAAACTCTGCCAAGTTGAATTGTCTTCTCAGCGTAGTAGTTCCAGTCTAAAATATCACTTAAAGGCAAAACACACAACTGATAGCAGCAAGTCATTCAAGGAAACAGTCAGTGGAGCGAGGCTTCTACATAAAAACTACAGAAAGATGCTGATGTTAAAAGTGTGTTTGCACAACAAATGTTATGGCACTTTCATTCATATGGCAGGACATTTAAAATAAAACTAAATGCTATAAACTACTTTTGGATCATTCCCTGCTCGGACGCAGGGGACTGCTCGGTCTGCACAGAGAGAGGGGGAACAACATGCAGCAAAGGGCTGTCCGATGCAGGACTCGATGCTCAACCCACTACGCCACGGACCATATAGAGTGGGCTCTATAAATGCCAACTGGCAACATTTTTCTTTAATTTTTAAATTAATTAATTAATTTTTTTAAAGCACTTTGAATTGTTTTGTACATGAAATGTGCTATACAAATACATTTTATTTGATTAGATTTTTTAAAACTTTGTTCATTAAGCTTTTTCACAATAGAACACAGACACACAGGAACACTCAGAACAGAATCCCATCCCCATGAGGTAAAAAAAAAAAAAAAATTAATTAATGAATTAATTAAAAAAATATATATTTTTAAATACATAGATAAATCACAATAAAAATGATAGATGAGTAAATCTAAGACAATGTATGTCAAGCATGTTGTTAAAGAAGACATATTCATATAAAAAGGAGAGAATGTTACAGAAAAAAATACAGAATAGTATTTAAGCTGTTTTTCATCTCAACACAATGAAATCAGCGGTTGTCCCAGTTAACTTGATTCATGCAGCTCTGATTTCTCTTCCACATATCTCAGAAAAGGTTGCCAAATCTTATTGAATTTACCAGCTGAACCTCTAAGTGTGTGTTTTATTTTTTTCAATTTCATATAATCAAAAATCAAATTCAAAATCAAATTTATTTGTAGCACATTTCATGTACAAACAGTTCAAAGTGCTTTACATAAAATAAAAGCATTGCAGCAGGGAGTGTAAGAGCATTAAAAATACATAAAATAATACAAAGAGATACAAATAAAATTATTTCAATGAATTAAAAACAAGCAACAGTCCAGATAAGTTCAAAGATATCGTGCAGATTTCATGCATAGACACATGAGAAAAGAAATGTCTTTAACCTGGATTTAAAAATGTCTACATTTGGTGAAAGTTTAATCTCCATTGGCAGTTTGTTCCACTTGTTTGCAGCAGAACAGCTAAATGCTGCTTCTCCATGTTTAGTCTGGACTCTGGACTGGACCAGCTGGCCTGAGTCCTTGGATCCAAGAGCTCTGCTGGCTTTATATTCTCTGAACATATCACAGCTGTATTCTGGGCCTAAACCGTTCTTGGATTTGTATGTTTTATCTGCAAACTTGTAAAAAGTCCTGTTAGCCGGTGTTATTACCGGCGCCATCTTGGCTACGTCTCACGTAACCGAGGAGGCGATCGGATGATGCTCTGACATCAAACTGAGGAGCTTGTGGTGCACGATCTGACACAGCTGCATTCTCCAGCCCAATAAGGTGTGATCTGAGTTCACAGGGGCACCTGGTGAAAACTAGTCAGGATGGAAGTAGATTTGAGGCAAATACACATGCACACAAACCAGAGATGGGGACTCAAGTCACTGTGACTTGGACTCGAGTCGCTGTTTTGATGACTTGTGACCTGACTTGACAAAAAATAAAAGACTCGAGACTCGACTCGACACTCGGCACTTGACTTGAGACACGGTGACTTGAATTATGTCAGTGTTATTCAGTTCATGTTTTTCAGTTTGAATATCAAATTAATAAATTAATTAAAAAAATAATATGGATTACCCGGTAGGAGCGCAGGCTGAGAATGGCGTCATGATTGGATCGCTACCCTGTCAATCAGTCATGCCCTCTCTACATACCTTAAGTGTTTATTGGAGAGAATAAACTCATATCAGATATGCATCAACATGTCAGTGGGAGGGGGACCGAGAGTCGTTGTCTTTGGCTTTCATAATTACCATTTTGACGGAAAAAGACGAACAGCACAGTGCAAGACATGCGACATCAACATCTCAGACAGCCAGACGACAACTTCCAACTTTGTTCGTCATTTAAAGATCCATTCTGACCAGTAAGTGCTTGTGAAATTAGCTAATATTATCCTGTTAGCCCAGTCGGTAGTTAGCTAACGTTGGCTTGATATGATATGGGGTGGACAGGTTGGACACATTGGCCAATGATGTTTACTGACAGTTACTTATATCTTGTCTTTTTACTTTATTAAGATCAGATTCTGCAAGTAAAATTGCAATAATAAGGTGACTTTGACTTCGACTTGACTTGACTTGCCCAAGAAAAAAGTACTTGGGACTTACTTGAGACTTGAAAGCTAAGACTTGAGACTTACTTGAGACTTGCACATGTGTGACTTGGTCCCATCTCTAACACAAACACACACACCATTCATCGGTTGGGACAAGTTTTGCAGTAAAGTAGGAGTCTGAGGGCTTTTACCCTCTCATTAAATCAGCTTTTATTTTGCTGGCCAAACTTCCTTCCTCCTCTCCTTTCATAGTGATGCTGACCCTCCCAAAGCTAGCAGGGGTGAGCACACAGACACACATCCACGCACACACATTCAGCCTCTCACCAACACAATTACCACGGAGGGGATTAGGCGGGGCAGCTCCCCGTGCGTTCTGCCCTCTCATTGTTCTTGCCGTTTCCCTGCAGCTCATCTCATCTGTTTGTGTCAGTCTGAGCAGAGCCGGTGCTTCGTCCTATCTGACACCGGCTCATACAGTTAATCCAACTATCCAGTTAATGTATTGATAACGCATCAGCCTGCTCCTGGTGGAGGCTGTTTGGAGATTAAATCTTCTTTCTTTTCTGCCTTTGGTCATCATCATGGGGCCCACAGACGTGATACTTGTTGAGTTTGACTACGAAGCCTTTTTCCATCAGAAGGAATGAGTCGGATTCTTTTTTCAGATCCCCTCTGGCCCATAAAAGCTCAGAGTTTGACATTTCCACTCAAGTGAATGTGACATTTCTTGCTTTAAACTCTTAATATTGTGTTTCCGTTGCATTCAGATGTCTACATTACATTTACATTACATTACGGTCATTCTGCAGACGCTTTTATCCAAAGCGACTTACAATAAGTGTGTTCCACATCGGTAGTCAAAAGAACTTCAGGTCACAAGAAATCATGAGTGCATTTCCTTCCAAAACCAAACAGCTAAGAGCATAACTAGTGCTAGAGTAAGTGCAGTAAGTTAGGTACCGATACGAATGGGAAGACAATTTAGGAAACAAATAAGTGCGTAAGGAGCTGGGACGAAACAGGTGATGTCCTAAGAGGGATCAGGGTAGTGTTTCCTAAAGAAATGAGATGATAGTCTACACTATAGACATGCCATGCCAATTCCTGTCATAGATTAAGATAATTGTTGAGGCTGAAGCCTACTGTATCAGCACAAAACACAACTTAATTTTACACCAGGTAATCTCACCTGTGTGAAGCAGTCTGTTATATCCCTTAAATAAAACCTGCCCTCACCGCTTTCTACTTTTCAGAAACACATAATTTTAACACCAAAAATAACTTACTTTCTGTGACAATGGACTCCAGCAGATCCGTAGCAGAGTCCATCCCAGCCTCTCGTCCCTTGCTAGTGGGCCTGTGGCCGTAAATAGCCTAAAAACTGTCCTAAACAGCCTAAAAAACTGTCCTAAACAGCCCAAAAAAACCTGTCCCAAACAGCCTAAAAAACTGTCCTAAACAGCCCAAAAAACTGTCCTAAACAGCCTAAAAAAACTGTCCTAAACAGCCCAAAAACTGTCCTAAATACCATAAAAAACTGTCCTAAACAGGCTAAAAAACTGTCTTAAACAGCCCAAAAAACTGTCCTAAACAGCCTAAAAAAACTGTCCTAAACAGCCTAAAAAACTGTCCTAAACAGCCTAAAAATCTGTCCTAAACAGATGTGATGGCCTATAATTTCATACGTCTCGTCTAAAAGATAAACAAGTCTCCACAGAGTCCTTCCTGTCGTGTCATTCCTCCACGTGAGACTGAGAAATTTCACTGTTTCCCAGTGTTTTTTTATTTAGTTTTGCTCATTTCTAAGATAATCCACCAAAATCTGCATAATTGAAGTTCAAGACTTTGTGTTCTCGCCATATTTTCTCCGTTGGGCACAGCGAGGCAGCAAAAAGCAGGGACAGGTTAGCCTGCACTTGACCCTCCTGTGAGTTGTTTGACTGACATTAAACACAGACTCTATAATGAGCCTTTCTCGGCTTTCCGCACAGCCACTGGATATAAGCCAAATCTTAGATTTGTCCTGCAGCGTTGAGTTTAAAAATAGAGCCAATCCAAACGTGGGATATCATCGTTTTTGGCACGAGAGACAAAAATGTGCAACCCCACAGAAAGTGGGACACCTTAACTACGGGTTTAGCTCGGTGAAAAGGTAACTGTAGAACCTGACACATCTAGGGCTACAAGCACCAGAGTTTGGGACGGATAACAACATTTTTTGACACCTTAAAGTGATCTTCAGACTCAACATTGCTTTCTATAGGAGTGTGCGTAGCATAGAGATTTTCAAAAGAACGTTTAAATGGTGCCAATGGGGCAACTGCTCGACAGGTTTGGTTCTAAAGATCCTGAAACTTCCTTAACACACTCCTGTCTTGAAATTCCAACGTAAAACAGCTAAAGTGGACGAGTTTGAGCATCTCGGGATCAGGTTGGAAGGAGAGATGGATGGAGGGATGGGCGCTGCTCCGACTCTGGTGAAGATGAAGCTTTTGGTTTACTGCTCCATCTCAGTTCCAACGGTGCTATGGTCACAACACTCGGGTGGCAACCGAAAGAATGACGTCACGGAAGTTTCCTTCGGAGGGTGGCTGGGCTCAGCCTGAGAGATGGGGGAGGAGCTTGACCATCGGAAGGAAGTCTGGAGTAGAGCCCCTGCTCCTCCGCATCTAAAGGAGCTGAGGTGGTTAAGGTATCTGATCATGATGCCTCCTGGTTGCCTAGAGCCCAGAACTCCCTGGAAGGATGACATATCCCATTGGGCACCCTTCATATATTATCTGAATTACTCCTTAAATCAGAAAATTAGGGCTGGGCAACGATTAAAATGTTTAATCTAATTAATTACGTGATTTCCCTGATTAATCGCGATTAATCGCATTTGTACGCAGAATCCAAAAATGAATCCAAAAGTAGTGTATAGCTTTTAGCATTTAGCTTTATTTTAAATGTGCTGCCATATGAATGAAAGTGCCATAACATTTGTTGTGCAAACACACTTTTAACATCAGCATCTTTCTGTAGTTTTTATGTAGAAGCCTCGCTCCACTGTCTGTTTCCTTGAATGACTTGCTGCTATCAGTTGTGTGTTTTGCCTTTAAGTGATATTTTAGACTGGAACTACTACGGTGAGAAGACAATTCAACTTGGCAGTGTTTACAGATGACTTTGGTTCTGTCGACTCCGCCGTCTGGAAGAACTTTAAAATGAAAATGGCCGAGTAAAAGTTCCGTACCCTTTTCCATGTTTGGTGGATCCGCCGATTGCTTTCTTTTCCGGTTCCACAGCAGACAGCAACAGACTTTTACAAAATAAAAGCCAGTGAGCAACAGACTTTTACAATAATAAAAGCCTGTGAGTAACAGACTTTTACAAAATAAAAGCCTGTGAGCAACAGACTTTTACAAAATAAAAGCATGTGACCAACAGACTTTTACAAAATAAAATAAATAATAAAACAGGGGTGGTCCGTGGCGTAGTGTGTTGAGCAGGCGCCGCATGTACAAGAGGTTATAGTCCTCGCTGCAGCTGGCCACGGTTTGAGTCCCGCATCGGACGGCCCTGTGCTGCGTGTTGTTCCCCCTCTCTCTGCCCCCTGCTTCCTGTCTCTCTGAACTTTCCTAACCATTAAAGGCACAAAAGCCCAAAATAAATAAATAAATAAATGGGTTAATACGCGATAAAATAAACTTGTTAATCGCGATAAACAATCAACGAGTTAACGCGATAATAACGAGTTAACTCGCCCAGCCCTACAGAAAATAGTTAATAAGATTAAAACTCGTCACTAATTGGTACCAATATTTACAGAATCCTGGACTGTAATGCAGACGTTGAGCCTCAGGGGGCAGCTGGTCTGCCGGCTGTGCATCAGCGGCCTCAAGTACATTCTGTGAGAGGATGATGTGTCCCAAAAATATGCCGGCAGTATTCAGGATGACGTGTCGACTGCTTGCAGAGGTGTTTGACTTCCTGGGGGGTATTAGATACAGTTGTGTGTGAGGTGAACTGCAGACAGTTTGATCTCAGTAACTCTGAGCAATGCTGTGTTTAACCAGGCAGGTTTCAAAGACGGCAGGTAAAGTGGAGCTGACGAATGCATTGCTATGCAGAGGTGTACTGTTACATGCAAACACGCACATGCACCCGACAGGTGGTTCTGGGCCAGACAGTGTAATTACAGCTCTCAGCTTTAACCTCCAGAGTACAGAGAAAGGATGGGATAGGATCTGAACACACACATCTGTACCGAGGACGGCTTTCAAACTGACAGTTCACCCAGAGAGGCTCGTTTTGGGTTGGTGAGATGCATCACGCCAATGCTTCGAGTCTAAAAGCACATCACATATACCACTGTGGGAAAGCGGTTGAGCTGCATCTAAAGAGCAAGAATTACACTTTATAGTTTGGGCAAAAGTTCAGCGAGTTCAAGGTTGGTTGCCATGTTTTTTTAGGGGCTCAAAACATACAAACAAACACACTTTGGAGTTATTTAAACCAGGGCTGTGTTCAAAACCGCATACTACATACTTGCAAACTGCATACTCATCGATCAGACAGTATGCAGAGTGTTTACCCACAATGCATTTCGCTCCTGCCCGAGCCAAAATCAGCCGGCCTGATGCTGATTTCGCTTAAGCTCTAAACTCTGTAAACTTTAGCAACATTTGAGACATTTTCAGGCGAGAAAGTAGTCGTTTGGATCCCCAACATGTTGAAAATCTGACAAAATACTGGCTATTTACAATTTTGTTCCCACGAATTCGGCGCTACTAAAGCTAGTGAGCAACGCACTTCCGGTTATTTTCACAAAATAAAATATCTGTTGCCTTTTTAACATTGCTCAATTAAAAATACCCTGGAAAAATCTAAAGCAGCCTTTGGTCGGAACATTGAACTGTCGGGACAAAGGGCTTCATTTTATCGGAGCAAAGGTATGTAGGACTAATGGGCTGTAGGATCAATGGTCAATTTTCGGAATATTGATGGGTCGGACCAAAGGGGCGTCGGAGAAACGGGCAGACCCCGTTGTTTTACGTGGAAGGTTTAGCACTTGCCCCTTGGCCACCATGTATTTGGCTAGCATGACAGGCTGCACAAACAGCGCAATCGCCGCACAGGGAGCGCCGATTTGCACCAGCCTGTGTCCTTCTGTCAGTATTTGACAACCTCTAGCAATGGGATTGCGCTTCAAATGCCCCGGAGTTCCCCTTTAAGGTGCAGAAAAGTCCCATTGGATCCAGAAATTTCTTTTTTAAATTTAGTATGTATTTGATAACTTGTTAAAGCTGCAGAAGAGTATTTGTGGTGTGATGATGACATGATGAAGGCTGTTGTCACTGTCCCTCCATGTGTGCTTTGTAATCTGAACTGCTGTAATCTGTGTTGTGGCAGCCACTCCGACCCCATGCGCATGTTACTGCATGTGAGTCCACTCCCTAATGTGCCAACACCATTCTTTGGTTTTATCTTCTTCTTTTGGAAATATATATTTTTTTTCTTCAAGCCAGATTTATTTTGCTTCGGTTTTTATCCGAAATAACAACATCTAACTCCCAGCCAGAGAGCCAAAGTTAGGTTTTCCTTACTTACTTTTTCTTTTGGACTCAGATTCAGCTGCTTTAACGTGGCTCAGTTTGAAATCAGACCTTTTAAAAAGACCTGCACTATGTTGGGATTCCCCTCCCTCTCTACCTCGAACATAAAGGAAACAAGTAAAAGTATTGATCAATGACACAGTGTTTGGACAGATGCGAGCTACACAACATAGAGCCTCAGTTTATCAGTGAGATCACTTCAACTTCTTACCTTCCAGTTGAAGAATGCTGGAAGTAGTCTTGGACACACTTTGGGAAACATAATCCCCATCACTCGTCCTCTGAAAACAGTTGTTAACCTAACTTTTGAATCACAAACTGCTTCAGCCAACGAAAACTGTGAAGCAATATAGTTCAAAATGATCGTAAGCATCATTGGACTGAATTTAGTGTTTGAGGCCGAAGTGTTCTATGGAGTGGTTGTTGGGTTGGAAACAAGTTGCGGCTGCTTTTGATTTGGCAGAAGGTGGCGTTAACGTGTCTAAACCCTAACCCTCCTAAATATGACCATTTTATAAATCTCAACCAAGTAATGTTACAGGCTAAATGCAAGCAGAAAAAAGTGTTTTGATAAAGTTTAGACACGTTATTGACAGAATGGATGTTGGCCTATTATTGGCTAAATTACAATAAGACAGTAAAAACAGTAAAAAGCACAAACCCCCCACTAATGAAGTCCCCACTCCACTATAAGATGATTATTCTATACTACTTTAAAGCTCCATTTGTAATTCAGGCTTTTCTTCCTCCATTTATCATAATTAAACACATTTTCATGACACCTGTCTGGTGGCTAGTTTAGCCTTTTCCACAAAGAAGTTTGTGCACGTTTGGCCTGTCAGAAGGGGGGACTTTGAGTAATCAGGAGCTGAAACACTCAGTGGGGTCACATGTCACTGAAAGGATTGGATTATTGGCTAAATTACAGTAAGAATGAGTTATTAAGTGCATGTAGACACCTTAATCTGACTAAGAATGAGATCGGATCGGATTAAGACCCCGAGATAACTGGGTTGAAAGTCACTCTAAACCTGCTTGTAGACGCTGAAGCCCGTGGTGAATCAGACTTTGCGTTCTGCGCATGCTCCAGATGTTTTCCCGGGGTCGTGACCCAGAAGTCAAAGGAGACGATATTCCTGTTGTTGTCAACAAGCAGCTTGTGCAACAAGCAGCTCATCACAGACCAAATGTAGAGGGACGTAGCTTCATCTTGCTCTGCGTTCTCCATCTTTCTCCAATGCCTGAGTTTGTTGTTGCTGTTGGTGGTGAAGAGGTCAACAGGAAGTGGCTCTATTAGCAATAGTTGGAACGGGTATGGTGTGGCCGGTGGCGTAGTGGGTTGAGCGGGCGCCCCATGTACAGAGGCTACAGTCCTCGCTGCAGCTGGCCCCGGTTTCGACTCCCACACCGAGCGCCCTGTGCTGTGTGTCTTTCCCCTCTCTCTGCCCCCTGCTTCCTGTCTCTCTCAGACTGTCCTAACATTGGACGGAATGTAAAAAGCCCCCCCAAAAAAGGAATGGGTACAGCGCCACCTATTATACCGGGGTATGACACGCTTTGTGCCTCTGATCCCATTCATTCACCGCCATATATCCAAGGAGAATTACCCTTCCTCAAATAAGGAGCATAACCCAACTATAGCTATAATCCAATTAATCTCACCATGTAGACCCACTGACTGCTTCATCCAAGACTTTGTGGCTTGTTTAACGCTTGAGGAGGATGTGGAAAAGCTCATGAGTCATGTTTTCCTTTACCTCTGCAGGACACCTAATGAGCCGTACTGAGGGCTATGAATAAAAAAAAACGACTTATGAGAGTTTCAGATGGAAGCTGCCGACACAGCTAAACAGGTAAAACCCTTTCGCTTTCACAATTCACGTTTGTTGACGAACCGGCGAGGAGTCAGAAGGTGCAAACCATGTCGACCGAGAAGGTAAGAGTAATCAAATGTACCTGGGAGCGTGAGAGGGGTCTATTTGTTTTTGCAGTAGGTGTGCCAGAAAGCAAGTCGAAGTACTTCCGCTCAGCTCCCGGGCCGGTCTAGCAAATTTACACAGCGGAGTTTTTCCAACTCAGACCCCCGAAGGACATAGGAGACAGGTCAATCGTAATATTAAAACTCATTCTAGCCGCACAATTTTTTTCAAGCTGTTATTTTAAGGTAGAAATGTTACATAGTATTGCTTTAAACTTTCAGTGCCTCCCAACTCCAGAACTATGTTGTTCCGCTCAGGAAAAACTGTAAAGTTTGTAGCAAAGAAAGGCAAAAAAATGTTAAAAATGCCAAAGATCTCAAGGCTCTGAGCATTAAATAGCCACATTTGCTTTTAGACATTTAAAAAAAAATGTCATTTGTATGTAAAAATGTCTTTTCTGGGGCGGTCGGTGGCGTAGTGGGTTGGGCAGGCGCCCCATGTACAGAGGCTACAGTCCTCGCTGCAGCTGGCCCCGGTTCAAGTCCTGCACCGGACAGCCCTTTGCTGGATGTCTTCCCCATCTCTCTGCCCCCTGCTTCCTGTCTCTCTCCAACTGTCTATCCATTAAAGGCATAAAAAGCCCCCCCAAAAAAAAAAATAAAAATGTATTTTCCACATTTCATCATCCACTTAAACTCTTCCACGAAGGTAGGAGGTGGAGGCTAATGAGAAGCCTGTCCTACACCTAAGTGTTTTCTGAAGTTCTTTCAATTCTTTACTTTGCTGTCACTCTCAATTAGTGTGTTTTGGGGATAAAAAGATGCATGATTTGGCGTAAGTTAGGAGGCTCCAAAGCACAACATTTTTCCATCTCATAGTTTGAGAGTATTTTGCAGAGATGGGACCAAGTCACACATGTGCAAGTCTCAAGTAAGTCTCAAGTCTTAGCTTTCAAGTCTCAAGTAAGTCCCAAGTACTTTTTTCTTGGGCAAGTCAAGTCCAATCGAAGTCAAGTTACCTTATTATTGCAAATTTGTCTGCAGAATCTGATCTTAATAAAGTGAAGAGACAAGTAACTGTCAGTAAACATCATTGGCCAATGTGTCCAACCTGTCCACCCCGTATCATACCAAGCTGACGTTAGCTAACTACCGACGAGGCTAACAGGATAATATTAGCTAATTTGACAAACACTTACTGGTCAGAATGAATCTTTAAATGACGAACAAAGTTCGAAGTTATGCTAGATGCTTAACACTCAAGTCATTCAAGTCATTGTGTCTCAAGTCAAGTTAAGTGCCGAGTCTTCAACTTCCAAGACCGAGTCGAGTCAGAAGTCTTATTTTTTGTCAAGTCAAGTCACAAGTAGGGATGGGAATCGAGAACCGGTTCTTATTTAGAACCGGTTCCCAGTGTTTCAATTCCTTGGAATCGTTTGCCGATTTTGCAAATGATTCCCTTATCGATTCCAGTGGGCGCGAATGATGTCACCACGCAACGTTGCGTGGCGAGTCCAGTGCAGCCAGCAGTCAACAGTAAACATGGCGCTCAAGCGGTACAAACCCTCGAAAGTTTGGTTACACATCCCTAAAAAAGACGACAACAGGGCAACTTGCAAAGTGAATATTTCACCAAAGGCAGGAAATACTACCAACATGCAATAACTATGAATGAATGATTAACGTCGGTGAATCTGAACCCAGCAACGTTAGCAACCTTAGCATGTCCTCGGCTAACACTGCAGGTAACTAACTAACTAACAAACACTGCCTATCATGTTAGCGCCATTTGTCTCATTGTAAAACCTGCTATTAGTAATGATTAAGGTTAAATGAATGCCTTCTCAGGCATTACATTTAGATGAAATCATGAGAGGCAGAGCCTGACTGGCTCAGAGCCAGAGGCTGGTGGTATAACCCCCAGTTCACATCTACCTCCATCTTCTCCTTTCACCAGAGCAGGGAAGAGTTAAATTACCCAGGCCATGATAGACAAATGTGGACCTCACTGTTGTTGGGTTTGTAAGGTCATGACGATAAGGGAACCGATAAAGAACCGAATCGTTAAGCCGAATCGAAAATGGAATTGGAATCTTAAAAAGCTTATCAATTCCCATCCCTAGTCATCAAAACAGTGACTCGAGTCGACTTGAGTCCAAGTCACAGTGACTTAAGTCCCCATCTCTGCTATTTTGTGACTCTATGGTTTGATGCCTCAGCTAGGATTTGAACCAGGAACCTTCTCGCTGTGAGGTGACAGCGCTAAGGCGGAGGTAATACTTCATGAAAACATCCTTACAAATATGTGAAATGCCCACGCACATACCCTCAGTGAGCTGCAACCCAAGCTGATGGGACGGTGGCGCAGAAGTGTGTGTTAGAAGCAGAGGTGGGTAGTAATGAGTTACATTTACTTGAGTAAGTTTTTGAAAAAATTATATTTTATATTCCGATTCATTCACCGCCATATATCCAAGGAGAATTACCCTTGCTCAACTCAGTCTGATTGTAATTTAGCCAATAATCTGATCCTTTCAGTGCCATGTGACCCCACTGAGTGCTTCTGTCTTCGCACCAACATGTGCACACACAAGCTTGAGCAGCTATCCTTAAAGGGATAGTTCGCCTCTTTTGACATGAAGCTGTATGACATCCCATATTAGCAACATCATTTATGAACATTTTCTTACCCCCTGCTGCGTCCTGTGAGTCGAGTTCCAGCCTCGTTTTGGTGTTGATGAAGGTAGTCCGGCTAGTTGGCAGGGGTTTATAAAATAAAGCGTCTTGCTTCTCAAAATATGCGTTCAAAAGAGTAATACATTTGCATCACAAAATCGTCCCTCAAGAAAAAGTCAGACCTCACATCGCTTGCCGCTATTTTTTGCCTCCCTTGATATCAATGCGTACAGCCACCTAGCGATAGCCGCACCTGTTACGGTGTTTGCTGCTCGGAAGTAGGGGACTGCTCGGTCTGCTCTTCGGTCTGCACAGTTTACACAGCCCGTAGTGATACGAAGGGAGAGAGAAATAGAGCCAAGCAATTGTGAGGTCTGATCTTTTTCTGGAGGGACGATTTTGTGGTGCAAATGTATTACTCTTTTGAACGCATATTGTTTTGAGATGCAAAACGCTTTCATTTCGGGACCCTAGCAAACTAGCCGGACTACCTTCATCAACACCAAAACGAGGCTGGAACTCGGCTCACAGGACGCAGCAGGGGGTAAGAAAATGTTCATAAATGATGTTGCTGATATGGGATGTCATACAGCTTCATGTCAAAAGAGGCGAACTATCCCTTTAACATACTGCACTGTGGGCCAACCTTTACTCAAGTTCACATTTTACCCAAAAACCCAACCAGGAGCCCAGAAATGGCCTTTTGGCCTCATGAGAACCGGGCTTGGTTCCCACAAGAACTGCTGGTCTCAACAAGGTGAGTTATTAAACCATAAAAGCTCCTGATAAAGGAACACAAACACACTTCCATCAGGTTCCTACCCGAGGTCAAACCACAGAAATAAACAGGTAGCATGTGGTTTGCTGCAGACGTCATCCCAAGCTCGTAAACTTTACTCACACACCTTCGCTGATCCAGCCCGGTGCCGCAGCCTGAGGACGCCTCTTCACAACAGAAGCCATGCGTGCGTGTTGGTGTGTTTGTGCAACAGGTGGCCTTTGCTGTGTGGCAGCGTATGACTGCAGGGCTGGAAGGGACGCTCTTCCCTCACATAAAGGACACTTCCTCTTTCCTTTGTTTGCTCCCTCAGCGTGATAAACAAAGAAAGCCGCCTCCGAATAGACCTACACGGACACACTCAGGCTGCAGAGTGGTCATTTCCCTCGGTCAGGTATGTCAGCCCCGAGGCCACGGCAGAGCTGCAGCGACGCCGCCAGCGTTTAATGGCAGATACGTCCGATCTCTTGTTGGACACGTCACAATTCAACACAGGGTCAGACAAAGAGCCACAGACCACACACGAAGCTCAACTTTCTGGGTTTGCTTCTCAGTCTGAACCCACTTTAAAGCTTTTTATGTTTAAGAAAATACGAAGATGGAAGAATAACCTGTTTAAAAGGCAAGCAAATAAAATGTTGTTTGGAGCAGTTAGGAAGATGACCATTAGTCTACTTTATGGAGCTGTGTGCGCTGCTCCATTCATGGCTTTACAAGAACTCAGAGAAAAGTGGGAGAGAGAACTGTCTGTGACAATCAATGCTGTTGACTGGGAAAGTACACTGGAAAAAATGCTCCTCCAAAAATAAGTAAAAAAAACAACAAATACAAGATGTTTTTTACCAAGATTTTTTTTTTTTGCTTATTTCAGTCTCAGTTTCAGTCAAGATTTTTTTAAATAAAAGGTGATATTTAGGACTTTTGAGTTAAAAGTGATCTTGAAATAAGCTTAAAAACATCTTCAAATGAAAAAAAAAGCTTGTTTCATGTGAAATATGACTTTTTCACTTAACAAGATATTCAAGATGTATTGTATTAAAACAAGTCCCTATATCTGTCTGAAATGGTACTTGTTAGGCAGTTTTGTCTTATATCAAGTGTAACGACAAACTCAATGAGACAAATATACTTGGTAAGATTTAGATTTTTTCCAGTGTATATGGATCTATGCTCAATTAATCTCAATTTGTAACCGTGTCAAATCAATACAGATTAAGATTTCGCATAAATCCCCTAATCACAGACATAAGTTCAACCCTAGTTTGTCTCCAATGTGTCTTAAATGTAAAACAGAAATTGGCAATCTAACTCACTGTCTTATATAATAAATATTGGTCCAATGTTTTAACAGAAATTGAAAAGATGCTGGGATTAAAGCTGGGGATGGACCCACTGTCTCTTATATTCGGCCTACCTGCTAAAGGTGTGAGGTTAACAAATCAAAGACTGTTTTGTATTCTTACATTTGCAGCGAGGAAGAATATTTTATTGCAGTGGATTAGCAATAAAGGAACCAAATGTTAAGGGATGGCATAAAGTGCTGTTTGAGTTGGTGCCTCTGTATCACATTCAAACTCCAGCCAATTTTACGAGGTTTAGGAAAACTTATTTGAATGACTTGGATCCCAATGTATCTTCCATTCTTTTACAGGGATTCTCTGGAAGGTCATAATAACAGGACACATTCCTCTTTTCTTTTATTTACCCATTTATGTACTTCTTTTTACTGTCTTTATCGATATGGATACTGATTGTGTGTAACTGAGTCATTGTGTGTTGCTTGAGTGTTGGAGTTTTGTGTTTGTTTATGTTGAAAAAGGAAAATTAATAAACACATTTTTTAAAAAAAAAAAGAGAAAAAAAAGGCAACCAAATGACTGAGATGAGTTCTGTTGGACTGATGCGATCCAAGCCCGAGTCGGAGCACCGCAGCCAAGGTTTCAGTCAGATAAGCTGCAGTATGAACGGCGGTAAACTAAGTAAACTTGTGAAAGTGATGTTTGATATTTCAGCAAATCTGATTATGACAAGTAGGTGTCAGCTAACACCACCTGGATGTGAAAAAAATATCTAGTGATCCAGCTGATGTGAAAGGAGTTAAAGAGTAAAATAGATTAATGCAGGAATGATACCTCCTGGGTATCATTTAGGAAGAAAAACCAAATATGGTCAGTCGAAAGGGAAAAATCAAAGGGGATGGAATCAATAAACACTTATTAATACCTTTTATTTTCAATTACAATTGCCAAACACCGTTTGTTTTATATTTCTTGTGTTTTCAGGAGGTTCGTCTTTTTGATTTCATCGTTATTGCACTCTGTAAATTTGCGCCTTCCTCTCCTCTGGCAACAGGCGTCTCTTTTAAAAGCTCGAGTGGAGCAGAACAGTAGTCCTTGTTCCCATTTGAGGTCACGACCCCCTCGCCTTAGACCGAACCCGATACCCTGGTCTGCCGGCTCGGCAGGGAGCTCCGCCTGAAAGATAAGGAAGTGGACCACCGGTAGTCCCACTGTTGCCCCTCACCCCTGAGGCGGCCCTGGGGGTCAAATCCAGTGCGCCTCACCTTTCTTCCCCCGTGCTCACCTTTCATTTATTGCTTAGGTTCTGATTATTTTGGATGAATTTACACACATTCTTTTATTTGGAATGTCCTTCTTTCCTTCTTCTCCAGTTGTAGTTGCACACCAAGCCAACACACTGCATGCTGCCTTTCGTAAAAAGAAGGGAAACAGGAGGAAAGCTGGGCAGGAAGTAGCGTTCCACTAAGAATTTTACCTGAAAAGTCTGATCAAACAGAAAAAAAAAGGCTCCACAAAGCCAGAGAACATCATAACTCTGAGGTTTCTTCACTGTAGCCAGACAGACTCTGCTCTGCTGAACTTTTTATTTCGGTTTCATGAGCTCATTTGAAATAATGTGCGTATAATCAGCGCGATAAAAGCCAATTACCACAACCTTTCCACATCCATCAGCTTTAAGCTCATTTCGTAACGGTAAAACAAACAAAAGAGAACACGACCACATACTAACAGCTGGGTTTGGAGGAAAGTTTTCAGGCTTTCAGTCCTGCGTCTCATCACAGTAAACGTTGGTATTTATTGGCTCCAGCTCCAGTCAGCATTGATGGGAACATGACATGTGATAATAATAAGGGTCCAGATTGCTTTTTTTTTTTTTAGAGAAACACCTGTTGTTTCTCCTGTTTTCAGACAGTAATGAGACTGACTGACATCACCGCTGTTTGCAGTCCAGTCAAAACTGAAGATTTATCAGATTTGCAGTCCAAATTAGGGAAACATATCAATTATTTACAATTTGTACAACAAGTTCACTATCATTATTCAACCAGGTAATAGATTTACACTTCAAGTAAGACTTTGTTTATAATGGAGCATATTAATATGAATGCATTTGTAGTTAAATGGACGTATTTGGTACTTTTACCACCAATAACTGGTGAAAATCTTCATTTTGGGAATGTTAATGCCACAACAACAATCCTCATGATCCGCGGTGTTAAATGCACAAGCTTCATCACAGCTTCCCTGGAGAGAGATGCTGATGACAGACGCTGACTTAGACAGGGAGAAAGAACGAGATAATCAAAGAGACGGGGGGAAGAGGACGAGATGGAAAGGTTCGGGGTCGGGTGAACAAATTTTTTTAAATTTGAAAAAGAAAAACACTTAATTTTCCTTTTAAAAACAAAACAAAAAACAGTTACATTAAATGCACAAAACCAACATGATGTCTCTGTAAGGAGTCTTCAGGAATAGTTCTCCAGGCTTCTTGAAGGACATCCCAAAGCTCTTCTTTGGATGTGGGCTGCCTTTTGTTGCGTTCTCTGCCAACATGATCCCACACTGCTTCAGTAATGTTGAGCTCCGGGCTCTGGGGAGGATTCATCCCTCCATCAGACCTGCTGCCACTGATTTTCAGCCCACTTCTTGTGTCCTTTGGCACAGCTCAGCCTTTTCTCCCTGTTTCCCTTCCTTAAGAACGGCTTCTTGACAGCCACCCTTCCATGGAGCCCATTTCTGATGAGGCTTGGGCCAACAGCAGATGGATCAGCTGAAGCTCCAGATGCATCTCTCAGCTCCTGTGTCAGGTCTTTGCTGGATTTTTTCCTCTTTCTTAAGGACATCACTTTCAGATCCTGTTCATCTGCTGCAGATAGTTCTTTAGGTCTGACACTTCTTCAAATGATGTGTCTCTGTGACAGGCTGCTGGGAACAAAGTGCCTAAAGATCCAGTTTAAAATGGCTTCTTTGCTAAGTTGTCTGTTCTGTGTGGACACAACACTGGTTCATCCCTTGAGTTAGGAGCCTTTTTCCTGCCTGAATGGTTCATAGCTCAGAGTTTAGTGGCTTAACAGAGAAAAACTGGACTGAAGATGAGGGGAAAAGCAGAAAAATGTACAAAGAGAAACTCTGAAAGACCTTCAGAAAGCTGGAGAACTGTTGATCAGGACACTTTAAAGGTTGCAGAAAGTCTGGCTGCTTGGAAGGAAACAGGAAGAAATGAGAGTTGGATATGGAGTTTTGGAGTTTATGCCAGTAATTGTTTTATACCTCAGTAATTACTCTCACAGATTGTCGGCTTTTGCTCGTTTCAATCTCATCTAAAACAAAGTCGGGACAGATGTGTAAAATCAAACACCTACACGATGATCCACGTCACCTCGTTATCACCCCTGTCCTCGCACTTTTCCTCCCTCCCTCATTCATCTTCTCTGGTCTCCAGGGACCGAGTGAAAACTTTCTCTCTCCTCCCTCCCGCTGCTCGGCCACTCGTTGGAGTGTTGGGTTTCCAGGAAGGACGGTGTGAAATATCCAGCCGCAGCTTCCGTTGCAAACTGACAGTCGCTCCCCTGACTGGCAGCTATTCAGCAGGACAGGAAGTCCACCGGGCCGCTGCTGCAGGTCATGAACCAAAAAAAGCTTTTGAAATGTAGAGCGCTTTCATTTCGTGCTGAAAGAATTTTAATTTCTGCAGAAAAGTCCCTTTTCAACGATTTCTGGGCTGCAGCTTAAGGAAAAAAATACTAGGGCTGGGCAACGATTAAAATCTTTAATCTAATTAATCACATGATTTCCCTGATTAATCACGATTAATCGCATTTGTACGCAAAATCCAAAAATGAATCCAAAAGTAGTGTATAGCTTTTAGCATTTAGTTTTATTTTAAATGTGCTGCCATATGAATGAAAGTGCCATAACATTTGTTGTGCAAACACACTTTTAACATCAGCATCTTTCTGTAGTTTTTATGTAGAAGCCTCGCTCCACTGTCTGTTTCCTTGAATGACTTGCTGCTATCAGTTGTGTGTTTTGCCTTTAAGTGATATTTTAGACTGGAACTACTACGGTGAGAAGACAATTCAACTTGGCAGTGTTTACAGATGACTTTGGTTCTGTCGACTCCGCCGTCTGGAAGAACTTTAAAATGAAAATGGCCGAGTAAAAGTTCCGTACCCTTGTCCATGTTTGGTGGATCCGCCGATTACTTTCTTTTCCGTTTCTGCAGCAGACAGCAACAGACTTTTACAAAATAAAAGCCTGTGAGCAACAGACTTTTACAATAATAAAAGCCTGTGAACAACAGACTTTTACAATAATAAAAGCTTGTGAGCAACAGACTTTTACAAAATAAAAGCCTGTGAACAGCAGACTTTTACAATAATGAAAAAATATAATAAAACAGGGCTGGCCCCGATTCGAGTCCCGCATCGAACGGCCCTGTGCTGCGTGTCGTTCCCCCTCTCTCTGCCCCCTGCTTCCTGCTTTCTGTCTCTCTGAACTTTCCTATCCATTAAAGGCACAACGATGACATTTTGTACTAGATGTTCGCTGATATTACTCCGCCACCGCTAAGAAAATAGTTCGAGAAGAATCAAAATTAGGCAAATACCGGAGACAACAGTAAACTTCAAAAAAGCGGTGAGGGGGGGATTCTAAAACATTGCAGACGACTCAGATAAGAGGCTTAATGTTGAAAATACCGCAGTTCTCCTTTAACCGAAGATGAACGGTTGAACACCAACGACAGTCCGTGTTGGAGGGAATTTATCAGGAAAAACTAGTAAATGTGTTTTATTAGAATCGGTGGAAAAATCTCAGCGGATCAGTTTCAGATTTATTTCCTTTTCTTTTACATTTTTGGATTAAAATGGTCCCAGCGCTTGAATTCAGATTCAGTCCAACGAACGCAAACTTAAAGCCTTTTAGAGTTTTGTTTTGATACATTTTCTGTTTCGTAAAAAAACTCAAAGTCAGAGGCTAAAAATAAAAAAAAAGGTTCAAACAGTTTAGAAAAGGAGCCTCTTTAGCTTCACATACTTCAGGAATCAGATAATCTTTCACTTGTGAGTCACATATTTTGATGAATTCAGCAGGTTTCTGTTTATACTTGTCCAACAGCCACTCAGCGTCCTCATCGCTGCCTCAATAAGACGGTATTGTACGAGTCAACTGAAGCATTTCAGGTTTCCTCAAATGGTTTAAGGACACACAAACTGGATCCAGAAACTTCTTCTCGTTTTGGTAAAGAGCTGCGATCCCCAAGGAATTTTGAAAAAATTCGGTCCATCTTTTTAGGCATTTGGTAAGTTAAAGGTGGCTCCTGCCAAACAAACTAGGTTGGGCACAGCCTTTTGCCCCCTCGTCTGCCCCCCGCCACACACCGTTCTGCAGCAGTAAGCGATGCACCAGCTGCACGGATAGTAAAAGGCAACAGGGAAACTTCCTGCAATGCTGGGTTATCAACAGCTAATGATGCTTTTAAGGAAGTTGATATGAATAAATGCAAGAAAGACCCCAAAACCAGTCACGATCCGAATAAAAACCTTCTTATTGTGAGGGGACAGAGCTAATCACCACGGCAACGTGAATAAAGTCGACACAGAGAACATCCTGAATGTAACGGCAGTGTTCAGGTGTGAGACTTTGATGCTACTGATAAGAGTTTTACCTGATCATTAATAAAGTTTATTTATTATGGGAACAGGGGCTCCTAAAAGCCTTTTGAAACTGCAGTTTCTGGTAATTCTTTAGAGCCAAAAAATGAATCATTAACTAATTAATATCGTAATCCTACTAAAGTTTTGTAAAGAATAAAAAATATAACTAATATTTAAAAAAAGAAGCAGAAAAATTAAAAAGGCACAACGTTCTGTAAAGAATAAAAAATATAACTAATATTTAAAAAAAGAAGCAGAAAAATTAAAAAGGCACAACGTTCTGTAAAGAATAAAAAATATAACTAATATTTAAAAAAAGAAGCAGAAAAATACAAAAGCACAAAGTTCTGTAAAGAACTACGGACTACAGAAAATAAAGAGTTAAATACCAGAAGAAATGTTTAGATATTGTCCATCTGAGGTCCCTCACAGACTCCTGTGTTGTCTGAATTAAGGATGAACTTTACTCACGATGATCTGTTGCAGAACAGGTGGTGAAAACAGCTCCCAGGCCTCCTCTGAAGTAGCTCAGGTTCATCTTTGGACTGCAGAGCTTCAAAAAGTTTGTTCACTGGTCTTTCTCCTCACACTTCCAGGTGTGTTGCATCAGTAGCTAATGACGAGTCAGGCGGCAGAAGTGACCTGTTCAAGTACCTAGATTACTTTTATGTAGGGCTGGGCGAGTTAACTCGTTATTGTCGTGTTAACTCGTATGAATGAAAGTGCCATAACATTTGTTGTGCAAACACACTTTTAACATCAGCATCTTTCTGTAGTTTTTATGTAGAAGCCTCGCTCCACTGTCTGTTTCCTTGAATGACTTGCTGCTATCAGTTGTGTGTTTTGCCTTTAAGTGATATTTTAGACTGGAACTACTACGCTGAGAAGACAATTCAACTTGGCAGTGTTTACAGATGACTTTGGTTCTGTCGACTCCGCCGTCTGGAAGAACTTTAACATGAAAACGGTCGAGTAAAAGTTCCGTACCCTTCTCCATGTTTGGTGGATCCGCCGATTACTTTCTTTTCCGGTTCCACAGCAGACAGCAGCAGACTTTTACAAAATAAAAGCCTGTGAGCAACAGAATTTTACTACAATAAAATAGATAATAAAACAGGGGTGGTCCGTGGCGTGAACAGGCTCCCCATGTACAGAGGCTAAAGTCCTAACTGCAGTGTCGTTCCCCCTCTCTCTGCCCCCTGCTTCCTGTCTCTCTGAACTTTCCTATCCATTAAAGGCACAAAAGCCCATTATAAATAAATTAACAACCCTAACCCAATTTTTTTTATTTATTATTTAAAAAAAAAAAAAAAACGTTAATGCGCGATAAAAGTATTTATCGGCGTTAAATAATTACCGAGTTAATGCAACAATAACGAGTTAACTCGCCCAGCCCTACTTTTTTTCGCTTGAGATGCAGGCTTTGATTGTTCATTGGTATAAAAACCTTAACCACGAAGCAAAACTGCCTGGAATGACATCTTTTGTTAGAGATAAGTTTAGGGTTCGTTCAGCCTCGGTAGCACAAGGTGAAGCTGAAACAGATTTTGGCACCTGAAAGCCTCTGCAGACATCAAATCTGAGGAGACATCACTAACCCAGATAGGCATGCAGCTATGCTGCACACACACACACACACATGCACACACATGCACATATATGCACATACATGCACACACATGCACACCCAGACTCAGCACTTAAGGTTGGAAAATACACACGAGACGAAGAAACCTGAAATCAATTCATCAAACCCAACAAACTTCGTCAGTTTTATTTCAGACACACACGTTTGTTCTTGCATGTTTATCTTTGTACTTACAAAGACATGCCTGCGCGCGCACACGCACACACACACACACACACACACACACACACACACACACACACACACGTGTATTAAGTACAGCTCAGATCAAAGTGAAGCCTTCAGACTGTCAGTGCAGCACAGCCTAGGGCTGACAGCAGCCACAGTTCATCCAGTGTTTACATTACAGCACTTTCTACTCTCTGCACACACACACACTTTACCAGCTGATCTGAAGGCTGATAAGATGGCCGACACCGTCCCACACCTGAATTAACCTGCTCTGAGGGAAGTGCAGCTAATCTGCTGTAGTCAGGGACGTTTTAAGGGAAAAAAAAGGGGGATTTTTCTTTATTTAGCAGGAATGGAGCATCGCGTTAGTTCTGGCAGACCACGTAGTCAACGCGCCCTTGCCTATTGGCTGACGCCGACCCAACCCCTATGGCTCCACAACCAGCTGCGCTCAATGGGTAATCAGCTCCTTCTCGCAATTGGATGCTGGCATTTGGGGCGCTCATTTAAACTTGGTTTGATGTCACTGCTCTTTTTGCTTTCTGCTTGCACCCACCACCTCCCCTGCTCCACCGACTTCTCATTGCCAAACAATGTCATACTGTTGTTCATTGTTGCTTGCTCTGTTCTAGGGGGTTTGTTGCCTTTACAGCAAATGAAAGGCACTCCACCTGAGGATGCTGCTGTTCCCTGTCTGGCTTCCATGGAGCTCATGGAAAAGTCGGGAACTTCCTCCAAACAGAGCCATACCGCCAAACACAAATTGTATGCATTCAGAATAAGCTTCTGAAATTCATCTCTGTTTCTCGTCTTGTTTTGACGAGAGTGGTTCTGACAGAACTTTTTTTATTGAGATGCAAGGGAAGTGTGTTTTTAAAAAAAATAGGGCTGGGCGAGTTAACTTGTTTTTATCGCGTTAACGCATTAATTATTTAACATCAATAAATATTTTATTGCGCATTAACGCATATTATTATTATTTTTTTAATCAATATATATATATTTTTTTAATTAAAACAAATTTCTTTTTAAATGTTATGGCACTTTCATTTATATGGCAGCACATTTTAAATAAAACTAAATGCTAAAAGCTATACACTACTTTTGAATTCATTTTTTGGATTTTGCGTACAAATGCGATTAATCGTGATTAATCAGGGAAATCATGTGATTAATTAGATTAAACATTTTAATCGTTGCCCTGCCTTTAAAAAAACCCTTAAAATTCATTGTAGTGTCATGAGGACGCTGGAGGTCAAAGGTAAAGAGGTGCAGACAGTAGACGAATAAAGACGAATAGAGAAAATGAACGGAAGGAAATCATTTCCATTTCATCTCCTCTGTTTGGAGGAGAAGCTTCGCTTCATGGGTTCCTTCCCAGCGGTTTTTAACATCCCGTCTCATCACTGATAAAGTTGCCTGTAATGCAACAATAACCACAGTTGCTGGATTAGTCCCATGTGTGTGTTCGGCATGCGGCTACATGCCTCCCTCCGTCTCTGTTTTGGTGTTCTCTCTGTTTGTCTATATTGCTCTTAGAATTAATAACAGAAGCTGACTGAGGAATATCTGCACGTCTCAACCAGAACACATCATTTGGACACTTAGAAAAATCCATTACCTCATCCCTCTCACAGGCCTTTTAACTGCATTATATTAAGCTACATCCAAAGATGAACAGAAACATGAAAAACATATTTTATATATTTACATTTCAAACATTTTTTCAAATTGTAACAGTAACGTGCCTACGGTGAGCACCTGACTGACAGAGGAAAACTCTCCGTGAGTGACTGAAAATGAAGGATTTAGGTGGCCTGGAGGTAGAGAAGTCCTGTGGATTGTGCATCTCACCCTTAAAAGATTAATAAGTACACTGAGTGAGAGTTAGCTACTTTAAAATATTTAAAACAAAAAGCTACTGCATTTTCTTTACTCTTTATTGGAAGAAAATAAGGCATTTATAGTTGTTCTTGGACTTCTTTGACGGTTGTTTTCTGCTGCATTAAAGCTGGAAACAGAGCGGTTTGGATTTTTAAAATAAGGAGGAAAAATATCAGATGATATGGGTCATTTCAAGAAGGGAAGTACTGAGCGGTAAGCCTGTCTGTTGGTACTTTGGAATGACTTCCCAGGAGTAATACTTCTGCATCAATAGTAATACCTCTGCATCAGGAGTAATACTTCTGCATCAATAGTAATACCTCTGCATCAGGAGTAATACTTCTGCATCAGGAGTAATACTTCTGCAACAGGAGTAATACTTCTGCATCAGTAGTAATACCTCTGCAACAGGAGTAATACTTCTGCAACAGGAGTAATACTTCTGCATCAGTAGTAATACTTCTGCAACAGGAGTAATACTTCTGCATCAGTAGTAATACTTCTGCAACAGGAGTAATACTTCTGCAACAGGAGTAATACTTCTGCAACAGGAGTAATACTTCTGCAACAGGAGTAATACTTCTGCAGCAGGAGTAATACTTCTGCAACAGGAGTAATACTTCTGCAACAGGAGTAATACTTCTGCAGCAGGAGTAATACTTCTGCAACAGTAGTAATACTTCTGCACCAGGAGTAATACTTCTGCATCAGGAGTAATACTTCTGCATCAGTAGTAATACTTCTGCAACAGGAGTAATACTTCTGCAACAGGAGTAATACTTCTGCAACAGGAGTAATACTTCTGCAACAGGAGTAATACTTCTGCATCAGGAGTAATACTTCTGCAGCAGGAGTAATACTTCTGCAACAGGAGTAATACTTCTGCAACAGGAGTAATACTTCTGCATCAGGAGTAATACTTCTGCAACAGGAGTAATACTTCTGCAACAGGAGTAATACTTCTGCATCAGGAGAAATACTTCTGCATCAGTAGTAATACTTCTGCACCAGGAGTAATACTTCTGCATCAGTAGTAATACTTCTGCAACAGGAGTAATACTTCTGCAACAGGAGTAATACTTCTGCAACAGGGGTAATACTTCTGAAGCAGGAGTAATACTTCTGCATCAGGAGTAATACTTCTGCAACAGGAGTAATACTTCTGCAACAGGAGTAATACTTCTGCATCAGTAGTAATACTTCTGCATCAGTAGTAATACTTCTGCACCAGGAGTAATACTTCTGCATCAGGAGTAATACTTCTGCATCAGTAGTAATACTTCTGCAACAGGAGTAATACTTCTGCATCAGGAGTAATACTTCTGCTACAGGAGTAATACTTCTGCAACAGGAGTAATACTTCTGCAACAGGAGTAATACTTCTGCATCAGGAGTAATACTTCTGCAACAGGAGTAATACTTCTGCAACAGGAGTAATACTTCTGCATCAGGAGTAATACTTCTGCAGCAGTAGTCATACTTCTGCAGCAGGAGTAATACTTCTGCAACAGGAGTAATACTTCTGCAGCAGTAGTCATACTTCTGCAGCAGGAGTAATACTTCTGCATCAGGAGTAATTCTTCTGCAGCAGTAGTAATACTTCTGCATCAGGAGTAATACTTCTAAATCAGGAGTAATTCTTCTGCAGCAGTAGTAATACTTCTGCATCAGGAGTAATACTTCTGCATCAGTAGTAATACTTCTGCAGCAGGAGTAATACTTCTGCATCAGGAGTAATTCTTCTGCAGCAGTAGTAATACTTCTGCATCAGGAGTAATACTTCTAAATCAGGAGTAATTCTTCTGCAGCAGTAGTAATACTTCTGCATCAGGAGTAATACTTCTGCATCAGTAGTAATACTTCTGCAACAGGAGTAATACTTCTGAAACATGAGTAATACTTCTGCAGCAGGAGTAATACTTCTGCATCAGGAGTAATACTTCTGCAACAGGAGTAATACTTCTGCATCAGGAGTAATACTTCTGCATCAGGAGTAATACTTCTGCAACAGGAGTAATACTTCTGCAGCAGTAGTAATACTTCTGCAACAGGAGTAATACTTCTGCATCAGGAGTAATACTTCTGCAACAGGAGTAATTCTTCTGCAGCAGTAGTAATTCTTCTGCAGCAGTAGTAATACTTCTGCATCAGGAGTAATACTTCTGCATCAGGAGTAATACTTCTGCAACAGGAGTAATACTTCTGCAGCAGTAGTAATTCTTCTGCAGCAGTAGTAATACTTCTGCATCAGGAGTAATACTTCTGCAACAGGAGTAATTCTTCTGCAGCAGTAGTAATACTTCTGAACCAGGAGTAATACTTCTGCAACAGGAGTAATACTTCTGCAGCAGTAGTAATACTTCTGAATCAGGAGTAATACGTCTGCAACAGGAGTAATACTTTTGCAGCAGTAGTAATACTTCTGCATCAGGAGTAATACGTCTGCAACAGGAGTAATACTTTTGCAGCAGTAGTAATACTTCTGCATCAGGAGTAATACTTCTGCAAAAGGAGAAATACTTCTGCAACAGGAGTAATACTTCTGCAGCAGGAGTAATACGTCTGCAACAGGAGTAATACTTCTGCATCAGGAGTAATACTTCTGCAAAAGGAGAAATACTTCTGCAACAGGAGTAATACTTCTGCAGCAGGAGTAATACTTCTGCAGCAGTAGTCATACTTCTGCAGCAGGAGTAATACTTCTGCAACAGGAGTAATACTTCTGCATCAGGAGTAATACTTCTGCAGCAGTAGTCATACTTCTGCAGCAGGAGTAATACTTCTGCATCAGTAGTAATACTTCTGCATCAGGAGTAATACTTCTGCATCAGGAGTAATTCTTCTGCAGCAGTAGTAATACTTCTGCATCAGGAGTAATACTTCTGAAACAGGAGTAATACTTCTGCATCAAGAGTAATACTTCTGCATCAGGAGTAATACTTCTGCATCAGTAGTAATACTTCTGCAACAGGAGTAATACTTCTGAAACATGAGTAATACTTCTGCAGCAGGAGTAATACTTCTGCAACAGGAGTAATACTTCTGCAAAAGGAGTAATACTTCTGCAACAGGAGTAATACTTCTGCATCAGGAGTAATACTTCTGCATCAGGAGTAATACTTCTGCAACAGGAGTAATACTTCTGCATCAGGAGTAATACTTCTGCATCAGGAGTAATACTTCTGCAACAGGAGTAATACTTCTGCAACAGGAGTAATACTTCTGCAGCAGGAGTAATACTTCTGCATCAGGAGTAATACTTCTGCAGCAGGAGTAATACTTCTGCATCAGTAGTAATACTTCTGCAGCAGTAGTAATACTTCTGCAGCAGTAGTAATACTTCTGCATCAGTAGTAATATTTCTGCAACAGGAGTCATACTTCTGCATCAGTAGTAATACTTCTGCAACAGGAGTAATACTTCTGCAGCAGGAGTAATACTTCTGCATCAGGAGTAATACTTCTGCAACAGGAGTAATACTTCTGCAGCAGTAGTAATAATTCTGCAACAGGAGTAATACTTCTGCATCAGGAGTAATACTTCTAGATCAGTAGTAATACTTCTGCAACAGGAGTAATACTTCTGCAGCAGTAGTAATAATTCTGCAACAGGAGTAATACTTCTGCATCAGGAGTAATACTTCTAGATCAGTAGTAATACTTCTGCAACAGGAGTAATACTTCTGCATCAGGAGTAATACTTCTGCATCAGGAGTAATACTTCTGCAACAGTAGTCATACTTCTGCATCAGGAGTAATACTTCTGCAGCAGTAGTCATACTTCTGCATCAGGAGTAATACTTCTGCAACAGGAGTAATACTTCTGCATCAGGAGTAATTCTTCTGCAGCAGTAGTAATACTTCTGCATCAGGAGTAATACTTCTGCAACAGGAGTAATACTTCTGCATCAGGAGTAATACTTCTGCAACAGGAGTAATACTTCTGCATCAGGAGTAATACTTCTGCATCAGGAGTAATACTTCTGCAACAGGAGTAATACTTCTGCATCAGGAGTAATACTTCTGCAACAGGAGTAATTCTTCTGCAGCAGTAGTAATACTTCTGCATCAGGAGTAATACTTCTGCAACAGGAGTAATACTTCTGCATCAGGAGTAATACTTCTGCAACAGGAGTAATACTTCTGCATCAGGAGTAATACTTCTGCAACAGAAGTAATACTTCTGCAACAGGAGTAATACTTCTGCATCAGTAGTAATACTTCTGCAACAGAAGTAATACTTCTGCAACATGAGTAATACTTCTGCAGCAGGAGTAATACTTCTGCATCAGGAGTAATACTTCTGCAACAGGAGTAATACTTCTGCAACAGGAGTAATACTTCTGCATCAGTAGTAATACTTCTGCAACAGGAGTAATACTTCTGCAACATGAGTAATACTTCTGCAGCAGGAGTAATACTTCTGCATCAGGAGTAATACTTCTGCATCAGGAGTAATACTTCTGCAGCAGGAGTAATACTTCTGCATCAGGAGTAATACTTCTGCATCAGGAGTAATACTTCTGCAACAGGAGTAATACTTCTGCAGCAGGAGTAATACTTCTGCATCAGGAGTAATACTTCTGCATCAGGAGTAATACTTCTGCAACATGAGTAATACTTCTGCAGCAGTAGTAATACTTCTGCAACAGGAGTAATACTTCTGCAACAGGAGTAATACTTCTGCATCAGGAGTAATACTTCTGCATCAGGAGTAATACTACTGCAACATGAGTAATACTTCTGCAGCAGTAGTAATACTTCTGCAACAGGAGTAATACTTCTGCATCAGGAGTAATACTTCTGCATCAAGAGTAATACTTCTGCATCAAGAGTAATACTTCTGCATCAGGAGTAATACTTCTGCATCAGTAGTAATACTTCTGCATCAGGAGTAATACTTCTGCATCAGGAGTAATACTTCTGCAACAGGAGTAATACTTCTGCATCAGGAGTAATACTTCTGCAACAGGAGTAATACTTCTGCATCAGGAGTAATACTTCTGCATCAGGAGAAATACTTCTGCAACAGGAGTAATACTTCTGCAGCAGGAGTAATACTTTTGCAGCAGGAGTAATACTTCTGCATCAGGAGTAATACTACTGCATCAGGAGTAATACTTCTGCAGCAGTAGTAATACTTCTGCATCAGGAGTAATACTTCTGCAACAGGAGTAATACTTCTGCATCAGTAGTAATACTTCTGCAGCAGTAGTAATACTTCTGCATCAGTAGTAATACTTCTACAACAGGAGTAATACTTCTGCATCAGTAGTAATACTTCTGCAACAGGAGTAATACTTCTGCAGCAGGAGTAATACTTCTGCATCAGGAGTAATAATTCTGCAACAGGAGTAATACTTCTGCATCAGGAGTAATACTTCTGCAACAGGAGTAATACTTCTGCAACAGGAGTAATACTTCTGCAGCAGTAGTAATACTTCTGCATCAGGAGTAATACTTCTGCAGCAGTAGTACTACTTCTGCATCAGGAGTAGTACTTCTGCAGCAGTAGTAATACTTCTGCATCAGGAGTAGTACTTCTGCAGCAGTAGTAATACTTCTGCAACAGGAGTAATACTTCTGCATCAGGAGTAATACGTCTGCAACAGGAGTAATACTTCTGCAGCAGTAGTAATACTTCTGCATCAGGAGTAATACTTCTGCAGCAGTAGTAATACTTCTGCAACAGGAGTAATACTTCTGCAGCAGTAGTAATACTTCTGCATCAGGAGTAATACTTCTGCAGCAGTAGTAATACTTCTGCAACAGGAGTAGTACTTCTGCAGCAGTAGTAATACTTCTGCATCAGGAGTAATACGTCTGCAACAGGAGTAATACTTCTGCAGCAGGAGTAGTACTTCTGCAGCAGTAGTAATACTTCTGCATCAGGAGTAATACTTCTAAATCAGGAGTAATTCTTCTGCAGCAGTAGTAATACTTCTGCATCAGGAGTAATACTTCTGCATCAGTAGTAATACTTCTGCAGCAGGAGTAATACTTCTGCATCAGGAGTAATTCTTCTGCAGCAGTAGTAATACTTCTGCATCAGGAGTAATACTTCTAAATCAGGAGTAATTCTTCTGCAGCAGTAGTAATACTTCTGCATCAGGAGTAATACTTCTGCATCAGTAGTAATACTTCTGCAACAGGAGTAATACTTCTGAAACATGAGTAATACTTCTGCAGCAGGAGTAATACTTCTGCATCAGGAGTAATACTTCTGCAACAGGAGTAATACTTCTGCATCAGGAGTAATACTTCTGCATCAGGAGTAATACTTCTGCAACAGGAGTAATACTTCTGCAGCAGTAGTAATACTTCTGCAACAGGAGTAATACTTCTGCATCAGGAGTAATACTTCTGCAACAGGAGTAATTCTTCTGCAGCAGTAGTAATTCTTCTGCAGCAGTAGTAATACTTCTGCATCAGGAGTAATACTTCTGCATCAGGAGTAATACTTCTGCAACAGGAGTAATACTTCTGCAGCAGTAGTAATTCTTCTGCAGCAGTAGTAATACTTCTGCATCAGGAGTAATACTTCTGCAACAGGAGTAATTCTTCTGCAGCAGTAGTAATACTTCTGAACCAGGAGTAATACTTCTGCAACAGGAGTAATACTTCTGCAGCAGTAGTAATACTTCTGAATCAGGAGTAATACGTCTGCAACAGGAGTAATACTTTTGCAGCAGTAGTAATACTTCTGCATCAGGAGTAATACGTCTGCAACAGGAGTAATACTTTTGCAGCAGTAGTAATACTTCTGCATCAGGAGTAATACTTCTGCAAAAGGAGAAATACTTCTGCAACAGGAGTAATACTTCTGCAGCAGGAGTAATACGTCTGCAACAGGAGTAATACTTCTGCATCAGGAGTAATACTTCTGCAAAAGGAGAAATACTTCTGCAACAGGAGTAATACTTCTGCAGCAGGAGTAATACTTCTGCAGCAGTAGTCATACTTCTGCAGCAGGAGTAATACTTCTGCAACAGGAGTAATACTTCTGCATCAGGAGTAATACTTCTGCAGCAGTAGTCATACTTCTGCAGCAGGAGTAATACTTCTGCATCAGTAGTAATACTTCTGCATCAGGAGTAATACTTCTGCATCAGGAGTAATTCTTCTGCAGCAGTAGTAATACTTCTGCATCAGGAGTAATACTTCTGCAACAGGAGTAATACTTCTGCATCAAGAGTAATACTTCTGCATCAGGAGTAATACTTCTGCATCAGTAGTAATACTTCTGCAACAGGAGTAATACTTCTGAAACATGAGTAATACTTCTGCAGCAGGAGTAATACTTCTGCAACAGGAGTAATACTTCTGCAAAAGGAGTAATACTTCTGCAACAGGAGTAATACTTCTGCATCAGGAGTAATACTTCTGCATCAGGAGTAATACTTCTGCAACAGGAGTAATACTTCTGCATCAGGAGTAATACTTCTGCATCAGGAGTAATACTTCTGCAACAGGAGTAATACTTCTGCAACAGGAGTAATACTTCTGCAGCAGGAGTAATACTTCTGCATCAGGAGTAATACTTCTGCAGCAGGAGTAATACTTCTGCATCAGTAGTAATACTTCTGCAGCAGTAGTAATACTTCTGCAGCAGTAGTAATACTTCTGCATCAGTAGTAATATTTCTGCAACAGGAGTCATACTTCTGCATCAGTAGTAATACTTCTGCAACAGGAGTAATACTTCTGCAGCAGGAGTAATACTTCTGCATCAGGAGTAATACTTCTGCAACAGGAGTAATACTTCTGCAGCAGTAGTAATAATTCTGCAACAGGAGTAATACTTCTGCATCAGGAGTAATACTTCTAGATCAGTAGTAATACTTCTGCAACAGGAGTAATACTTCTGCAGCAGTAGTAATAATTCTGCAACAGGAGTAATACTTCTGCATCAGGAGTAATACTTCTAGATCAGTAGTAATACTTCTGCAACAGGAGTAATACTTCTGCATCAGGAGTAATACTTCTGCATCAGGAGTAATACTTCTGCAGCAGTAGTCATACTTCTGCATCAGGAGTAATACTTCTGCAACAGGAGTAATACTTCTGCATCAGGAGTAATTCTTCTGCAGCAGTAGTAATACTTCTGCATCAGGAGTAATACTTCTGCAACAGGAGTAATACTTCTGCATCAGGAGTAATACTTCTGCAACAGGAGTAATACTTCTGCATCAGGAGTAATACTTCTGCATCAGGAGTAATACTTCTGCAACAGGAGTAATACTTCTGCATCAGGAGTAATACTTCTGCAACAGGAGTAATTCTTCTGCAGCAGTAGTAATACTTCTGCATCAGGAGTAATACTTCTGCAACAGGAGTAATACTTCTGCATCAGGAGTAATACTTCTGCAACAGGAGTAATACTTCTGCATCAGGAGTAATACTTCTGCAACAGAAGTAATACTTCTGCAACAGGAGTAATACTTCTGCATCAGTAGTAATACTTCTGCAACAGAAGTAATACTTCTGCAACATGAGTAATACTTCTGCAGCAGGAGTAATACTTCTGCATCAGGAGTAATACTTCTGCAACAGGAGTAATACTTCTGCAACAGGAGTAATACTTCTGCATCAGTAGTAATACTTCTGCAACAGGAGTAATACTTCTGCAACATGAGTAATACTTCTGCAGCAGGAGTAATACTTCTGCATCAGGAGTAATACTTCTGCATCAGGAGTAATACTTCTGCAGCAGGAGTAATACTTCTGCATCAGGAGTAATACTTCTGCATCAGGAGTAATACTTCTGCAACAGGAGTAATACTTCTGCAGCAGGAGTAATACTTCTGCATCAGGAGTAATACTTCTGCATCAGGAGTAATACTTCTGCAACATGAGTAATACTTCTGCAGCAGTAGTAATACTTCTGCAACAGGAGTAATACTTCTGCAACAGGAGTAATACTTCTGCATCAGGAGTAATACTTCTGCATCAGGAGTAATACTACTGCAACATGAGTAATACTTCTGCAGCAGTAGTAATACTTCTGCAACAGGAGTAATACTTCTGCATCAGGAGTAATACTTCTGCATCAAGAGTAATACTTCTGCATCAAGAGTAATACTTCTGCATCAGGAGTAATACTTCTGCATCAGTAGTAATACTTCTGCATCAGGAGTAATACTTCTGCATCAGGAGTAATACTTCTGCAACAGGAGTAATACTTCTGCATCAGGAGTAATACTTCTGCAACAGGAGTAATACTTCTGCATCAGGAGTAATACTTCTGCATCAGGAGAAATACTTCTGCAACAGGAGTAATACTTCTGCAGCAGGAGTAATACTTTTGCAGCAGGAGTAATACTTCTGCATCAGGAGTAATACTACTGCATCAGGAGTAATACTTCTGCAGCAGTAGTAATACTTCTGCATCAGGAGTAATACTTCTGCAACAGGAGTAATACTTCTGCATCAGTAGTAATACTTCTGCAGCAGTAGTAATACTTCTGCATCAGTAGTAATACTTCTACAACAGGAGTAATACTTCTGCATCAGTAGTAATACTTCTGCAACAGGAGTAATACTTCTGCAGCAGGAGTAATACTTCTGCATCAGGAGTAATAATTCTGCAACAGGAGTAATACTTCTGCATCAGGAGTAATACTTCTGCAACAGGAGTAATACTTCTGCAACAGGAGTAATACTTCTGCAGCAGTAGTAATACTTCTGCATCAGGAGTAATACTTCTGCAGCAGTAGTACTACTTCTGCATCAGGAGTAGTACTTCTGCAGCAGTAGTAATACTTCTGCAACAGGAGTAATACTTCTGCATCAGGAGTAATACGTCTGCAACAGGAGTAATACTTCTGCAGCAGTAGTAATACTTCTGCATCAGGAGTAATACTTCTGCAGCAGTAGTAATACTTCTGCAACAGGAGTAATACTTCTGCAGCAGTAGTAATACTTCTGCATCAGGAGTAATACTTCTGCAGCAGTAGTAATACTTCTGCAACAGGAGTAGTACTTCTGCAGCAGTAGTAATACTTCTGCATCAGGAGTAATACGTCTGCAACAGGAGTAATACTTCTGCAGCAGGAGTAGTACTTCTGCAGCAGTAGTAATACTTCTGCATCAGGAGTAATACGTCTGCAACAGGAGTAATACTTCTGCAGCAGTAGTAATACTTCTGCATCAGGAGTAATACTTCTGCAACAGGAGTAATACTTCTGCAACAGGAGTAATACTTCTGCAGTAGTAGTAATACTTCTGCAACAGGAGTAATACTTCTGCATCAGGAGTAATACTTCTGCAGCAGGAGTAATACTTTTGCAGCAGGAGTAGTAATACTTGTGCAGCAGGAGTAATACTTGCAGCAGGAGTAATACTTGTGCAGCAGGAGTAATACTTTTGCAGCAGTAGTAATACTTGCAGCAGGAGTAATACTTGTGCAGCAGGAGTAATACTTTTGCAGCAGTAGTAATACTTGCAGCAGTAGTAATATTTCCAGCAGTAGTAATACTTTTGCAGCAGAAGTTATACTGGCAGCAGTAGTAATACCTTAGCAGCAGTAGCAATACTTGCAGCAGTAATAATACTTGCAGCAGTAATAATACCTCTGCAGCAGGACTAATACTAGCAGCAGTAGTAATACCTTTGCAGCAGTAGTAATACTTGCAGCAGTAATAATACTTGCAGAAGTAATAATAATTTTGCAGCAGTAGTAATACTTCTACAGCAGGAGTAATATTTCCAGCAGTAGTAATACTTGCAGCAGTAATAATACTTGCAGAAGTAATAATACTTGCAGCAGTAATAATACTTGCAGAAGTAAGAATACTTTTGCAGCAGTAGTAATACTTCTACAGCAGGAGTAATACTTGCAGCAGTAGTAATACTTGCAGCAGTAACAATACTTGCAGCAGTAATAATACTTGCAGAAGTAATAATACTTGCAGCAGTAATAATACTTGCAGAAGTAATAATACTTTTGCAGCAGTAGTAATACTTCTACAGCAGGAGTAATACTTGCAGCAGTAGTAATACTTGCAGCAGTAATAATAATTGCAGCAGCAATAATACTTGCAGAAGTAATAATACTTGCAGCAGTAATAATACTTGCAGAAGTAATAATACTTTTGCAGCAGTAGTAAAACTTCTACAGCAGGAGTAATACTTGCAGCAGTAGTTATACTTGCAGATGTAGTAATACTTGTAGCAGTAGTAATACTTGAAGCTGTAATAATACTTGCAGCAGTAATAATACTTGCAGCAGTAGTAATACTTGCAGCAGTAATAATACTTGCAGCAGTAGTAATACTTGCAGCTGTAATAATACTTGCAGCAGTAGTAATACTTGCAGCTATAGTAATACTTGCAGCAGTAATAATACTTGCAGCAGTGGTGATACTTGCATCAGTAGTAATACTTGCATCAGTAATAATACTTGCAGCAGTAGTGATACTTGCATCAGTAGTAATACTTGCATCAGTAGTAACACTTCCAGCAGTAGTAATACTTCTACAACAGGAGTTATACTTGCAGCAGTAGTAATACTTGCAGCAGTAGTTATACTTGCAGATGTAGTAATACTTGTAGCAGTAGTAATACTTGAAGCTGTAATAATACTTGCAGCAGTAATAATACTTGCAGCAGTAGTAATACTTGCAGCATTAATAATACTTGCAGCAGTAGTAATACTTGCAGCTGTAATAATACTTGCAGCAGTAGTAATACTTGCAGCTATAGTAATACTTGCAGCAGTAATAATACTTGCAGCAGTAGTGATACTTGCATCAGTAGTAATACTTGCATCAGTAGTAACACTTGCAGCAGTAGTAATACTTCTACAACAGGAGTTATACTTGCAGCAGTAGTAATACTTTTGCAGCAGTAGTTATACTTCTACAGCAGGAGTAATACTTGCAGCAGGAGTGATACTTGCAGCAGGAGTAATACTTGCAGCAGGAGTAATACTTGCAGCAGTAGTAATACTTGCAGCAGGAGTAATACTTGCGGCAGTAGTAATACTTGCAGCAGTAGTAATACTTGCGGCAGGAGTAATACTTCTGCAGCAGGAGTAATACTTGCGGCAGTAGTAATCCTTGCAGCAGGAGTAATACTTGCAGCAGGAGTAATACTTGCGGCAGTAGTAATACTCGCGGCAGTAGTAATACTTGCGGCAGTAGTAATACTTGCGGCAGTAGTAATACTTGCAGCAGGAGTAATACTTGCAGCAGGAGTAATACTTCTGCAGCAGGAGTAATACTTGCAGCAGTAGTAATACTTGCGGCAGGAGTAATATTTGCAGCAAGGAGTAATACTTGCTGTGGTAGTAATACTTGCAGTGGTAGTAATACTTGCAGTGGTAGTAATACTTGCGGCAATAGTAATACTCACGGCAGGAGTAATACTTCTGCAGCAGTAGTAATATTTTTGCAGCAGGAGTAATACTTGCAGTGGTAGTGATACTTCCAGTGGTAGTAATACTTGTGGCAGTAGTTATACTTGCTTCAGTACCTTGGAGCAGTAGTAATACTTTCAGCAGTAGTAATACCTGCAGCAGGAGTAATAACTCTGCAGCAGGAGTAATACCTACAGCAGGAGTAATACTTCTGCAGCAGTAGTAATACTTGCAGCAGGAGTAATACTTGCAGTAGTAGTAATACTTGCAGCAGGAGTAATACTTGCAGCAGGAGTAATACTTGCGGCAGTAGTAATACTTGCAGCAGGAGTAATATTTGCAGCAGGAGTAATACCTGCAGCAGGAGTAATACTTGCAGCAGGAGTAATACTTGCGGCAGTAGTAATACTTCTGCAGTAGGAGTAATACTTGCAGCAGTAGTAATACTTTTGCAGCAGGAGTGGTAATACTTTTGCAGCAGGAGTAGTAATACTTCTGCAGCAGGAGTAGTAATACTTCTGCAGCAGGAGTAGTAATACTTCTACAGCAGGAGTAATACTTTTGCAGCAGGCGTAGTACTTTTACAGCTGGAGTAATACTTGCAGCAGGAGTAATACTTGCAGCAGGAGTAATACTTGCGGCAGTAGTATTACTTGCAGCAGGAGTAATACTTTTGCAGCAGTAGGAATACTTGTAGCAGTAGTAATACTTGCAGCAGGAGTAATACTTGCGCAGTAGTAATACTTTTGCAGCAGTAGTAATACTTGCAGCAGGAGTAATACTTGCGCAGTAGTAATACTTGCAGAAGTAGTAATACTTGCAGAAGTAGTAATACTTGCGGCAGTAGTAATACTTGCAGCAGTAGTAATACTTGCAGCAGTAGTAATACTTGCAGGGGGAGGCAGGAACAACACACAGGGAGGCAGGAACCACACACAGCGGGAGGCAGGAACCACACACAGGGAGGCAGGAATCACACACAGGGAGGCAGGAACCACACACAGCGAGAGGCAGGAACCACACACAGGGAGGCAGGAACCACACACAGGGAGGCAGGAACCACACACAGCGGGAGGCAGGAACCACACACAGGGAGGCAGGAACCACACACAGCGGGAGGCAGGAACCACACACAGGGAGGCAGGAACCGCACACAGGGGGAGGCAGGAACCACCCACAGGGAGGCAGGAACCACACACAGGGGGAGGTAGGAACCACACACAGGGAGGCAGGAACCACACACAGGGAGGCAGGAACCACCCACAGGGGGAGGTAGGAACCACACACAGGGGGAGGTAGGAACCACACACAGGGGAAGGCAGGAACCGCACACAGGTGGAAGCAGGAACCACACACAGGTGGAAGCAGGAACCACACACAGGGAGGCAGGAACCACACAAAGGGGGAGAACAAGGGATAAATACAACAAACAACCACAGAAAAAATGCACTTTTCCGTATTTATTTAAATACCTCCGTGAATAACTGACTTCTATGCCTCAAAGGTAGATCTTTTTCTCTCCAGCTGCATCCTTATGTTAAAGTCGGGACTATTTTGGCTCCAAATGAATAATGAAGCTAAATGTTCATCCTTTGAACAAAGTCAGAATTAGTTCAGTTTGTTCAATCCCCTCGAAGTGGAACTTTGTGTCTTCCGTACTGGTCCCAGCTGTTCTACTGGGTCCAGTTTGCCTTGTTTTACACACACTCTGTTTCACTCATTTTTAGCACTCTAATGCAAAAGTTCTGCCAAAATGTGTTGAGCCCATTAAAGGAAACACTCAGACACTAAAGTACAGGTACAGTTTTATGATTTTAGATTAAAAAAATGAAAATAAACACGTAAAATCTGAACTTTTCTTTGTTAAATCCAAAACTGCTGAATCTAAAATACTTTTTTAACAGATATTTGGTTAAATTTGAACCATTTAAAAGTCATAAATAATTCATTTGTGGGGGTTTTACCTCTGTTATGTTTAAATTGGTCATATTTTCAGCGGTAAGTGGAAGTTAATGAAGTGCATGGGATGTCTCCTTCTTCATGTTTTCAGTGCTTTAGGTTCCCTAAAGCAACGTTCTGGTTTATTTCATATTAAAAATATTCTGCAGATGCAGAACTTATGAAACTAAGATTTTAAGAAAGTGAGAACAAACTCTGCACAAACACAAATTACATATTTTCATATAGTCAGAAGGACATGAAACCTAAAACAGGACTTTCACTTTGGCCCAAACTATTGATCTTCATAACCCTTATTTGAAATTGAGGATCTGAGCTGAAATGGAGGCTCAAGTCACATCCACGACGCTCGCTGATCGTTTCCCTTCCCTCGTGCTGCTCTGATCGGAGTTATCTGGGTTTGGTTCTATCCCCCACGTGGATGAGGCTGAAATCGGAGCTGTGATCTGCAGAATAAACTGTTGTTGATGAAGTACCCCGGGGTGCTGCAGGAGGAAGGTCTCCATTACATAAGCTTTTAAAAGCTCAGGATTGGGATTAGTGGAAGGGCCCTTTAAGTATCCAAGCAGAGAGCCCCTTGGTGTGGTGGGACGACAGGACAGGAAATGCATCTGAGGTCTGTTTTTGTGTCCAGAGAGGACAAAACCAGGGTCTTCTCTGGTGTTTTATGTAGGACTGGGCGAGTTAAGTCGTTATTATCGCGTTAACTCATCAATTATTTAATGCCGATAAACATTTTATCGCGATTTAACGCAGGTTTTATTTATGTATTTTTTACAAAAAATTTTTTAAATAATGTTTATAAAAAAAATTTTTAGGGAGCTTTTGTGCAGAATGGATAGGAAAGTTCAGAGAGACAGGAAGCAGGGGGCAGAGAGAGGGGGAAAAACACGCAGCACAGGGCCGTCCGTTGCGGGACTCGAACCGGGACCAGCTGAACCCACTACGCCACGGACCACCCCTGTTTTATTATTTATTTTATTATTGTAAAAGTCTGTTGCTCACAGGCTTTTATTTTGTAAAAGTCTGTCGCTCACAGGCTTTTATTATTGTAAAAGTCTGTTGCTCACGGGCTTTTATTTTGTAAAAGTCTGTTGCTCACGGGCTTTTATTTTGTAAAAGTCTGTTGCTCACAGGCTTTTATTATTGTAAAAGTCTGTTTCTCACAAGGCTTTTATTTTGTAAAAGTCTGTCGCTCACAGGCTTTTATTTTGTAAAAGTCTGCCGCTCACAGGCTTTTATTTTGTAAAAGTCTGTTGCTCACAGGCTTTTATTTTGTAAAAGTCTGCCGCTCACAGGCTTTTATTTTGTAAAAGTCTGTTGCTCACAGGCTTTTATTTTGTAAAAGTCTGTCGCTCACAGACTTTTATTATTGTAAAAGTCTGTTGCTCACGGGCTTTTATTTTGTAAAAGTCTGTTGCTCACAGGCTTTTATTATTGTAAAAGTCTGTTTCTCACAAGGCTTTTATTTTGTAAAAGTCTGTCGCTCAAGGCTTTTATTTTGTAAAAGTCTGCCGCTCACAGGCTTTTATTTTGTAAAAGTCTGTTGCTCACAGGCTTTTATTTTGTAAAAGTCTGTCGCTCACAGGCTTTTATTTTGTAAAAGTCTGTTGCTCACAAGCTTTTATTCTGTAAAAGTCAGTTGCTCACAGGCTTTTATTTTGTAAAAGTCTGTCGCTCACAGGCTTTTATTATTGTAAAAGTCTGTTGCTCACGGGCTTTTATTATTGTAAAAGTCTGTTTCTCACAAGGCTTTTATTTTGTAAAAGTCTGTTGCTCACAGGCTTTTATTCTGTAAAAGTCAGTTGCTCACAGGCTTTTATTTTGTAAAATTCTGTCGCTCACAGGCTTTTATTTAGTAAAAGTCTGTTGCTCACAGGCTTTTATTTTGTAAAAGTCTGCTGCTGTCTGCTGTGGAACCGGAAAAGAAAGTAATCGGCGGATCCACCAAACATGGAGAAGGGTACGGAACTTTTACTCGGCCATTTTCATTTTAAAGTTCTTCCAGACGGCGGAGTCGACAGAACCAAAGTCATCTGTAAACACAGCCAAGTTGAATTGTCTTCTCAGCGTAGTAGTTCCAGTCTAAAATATCACTTAAAGGCAAAACACACAACTGATAGCAGCAAGTCATTCAAGGAAACAGACAGTGGAGCGAGGCTTCTACATAAAAACTACAGAAAGATGCTGATGTTAAAAGTGTGTTTGCACAACAAATATTATGGCACTTTCATTCATATGGCAGCACATTTACAATAAAACTAAATGCTACAAGCTATACACTACTTTTGGATTCATTTTTGGATTCTGCGTACAAATGTGATTAATCGTGATTAATCAGGGAAATCATGTGATTAATTAGATTAAAGATTTTAATCGTTGCCCAGCCCTAATTTTGTGCCATTAAGCAAACGCTGCAGATTTAAATAAGTAAAGTGTGATTATGACTTATTTTTTGTTGCCAAAGTTTACTGTTTGTGATCCCTAAAAGCTGGAGTTCTCCTAAAACAACTTTATAATTAAAATGCCTGTTCATTAAGCGATCCGTTAATGGGAGCAGAGTCGGGATCATCTGGCCCTGGCTGCATTTAAAGCCTGATGGCATTCCCTCACGCTGCTCTCTGAAAAACCTCCCTGCTGCTGCTATTAATGATCAGACTGTCGGTGATGGAGCCTGACATGCAGGAGCGCTCTGACACAAGTATGAACTGAGTCTGACCACAAAGGGGGAGGAGGGGCAGGCTGGGGGGGGGGGGGGGGGGGGGGGGGGGCAGATGGATGGATGGATGGATGGAGGGAAGAATAGATAGAGGAGGAAAACAGGAAGTAAAGAAAGGGAAAAGACGAGGAGAGGAAGAAGAGGCAAAAAGGCGTGGGATGTGATGAATAATAGATGAAATAAAGTGTCACTTTTATTTTAATGAGAGCTGCTTGTTGATTCATTCAGACTCACTGCAGGTTTGTTTGAGGATGAAAACAATCTGAATTCTCAGGATGCTCAAACATCGTCTCTAAAGGACCAAAAGAGTTCATAAAAATGGGTTAAATATGACTCATTTGTCAAATATTTTTTAAATAAATGAGTTTTTGTTGCATTCTCTGCCAACATGATCCCACACTGCTTCAGTAATGTTGAGCTCCGGGCTCTGGGGAGGATTCATCCCTCCATCAGACCTGCTGCCACTGATTTTCAGCCCACTTCTTGTGTCCTTTGGCACAGCTCAGCCTTTTCTCCCTGTTTCCCTTCCTTAAGAACGGCTTCTTGACAGCCACCCTTCCATGGAGCCCATTTCTGATGAGGCTTGGGCCAACAGCAGATGGATCAGCTGAAGGTCCAGATGCATCTCTCAGCTCCTGTGTCAGGTCTTTGCTGGATTTTTTCCTCTTTCTTAAGGACATCACTTTCAGATCCTATTCATCTGCTGTAGATAGTTCTTTAGGCCCGACACTTCTTCTTTTGTCCTCCACTTGTCCAGTTTCCTCAAATGTTTTAAGGACACACTGCACACCATGCTGAGATATGCCAAGTTTTCAGCTAACAGCTCTTTGGGAATCACCTTGTTGCTGCAGAAATCCTGTTTTCTGTCTGTTTTTCACACATGCAGCTAAAGAAATGGGAACAAATGATGTGTCTCTGTGACAGGCTGCTGGGAACAAAGTGCCTAAAGATCCAGTTTAAAATGGCTTCTTTGCTAAGTTGTCTGTTCTGTGTGGACACAACACTGGTTCATCCCTTGAGTTAGGAGCCTTTTTCCTGCCTGAATGGTTCATAGCTCAGAGTTAAGTGGCTTAACAAAGAAAAACTGGACTGAAGATGATTGAAAAGCAGAAAAATGTACAAAGAAACAACTTTAAAAGACGAGGAACTATTTATCAAGACACAACACAAAACAAGTTGCAGTTAAAATCACACTTAGCTTTCAAAAAGCTATTTCTGAGTTTATATTTTATTTTTTAGAACATCTACAGTGTTATTGTCGTTCTTTCCCCTGAGAATCATTACAAAAATAAAAGCTTTGAATAATTTATTAATTAACAGGGTGACTGAGTGACTCTTAAAATCAGAATTAATAAAGAAAACACGTTTTATATGAAGTTATTTTAATTTATGCTCCGCAGCTGAACTGCAGGAATGAACTGAATTTAAAACTAAAAGGAATAAAATCATTTTCTGCTAATGATAAAAAAATCAGACCAATAATATAGGCCTAATTACACGAAAAAGACATGAAGATATTTAATTTAGTAGTGTGAATTAAAGCCGCGTTTTGAAAGAAGATTAATTTAGATGCAACCTGAGATTTGAGCGTTTTGGGGATTTCCCAGCAGCCTCGGAGAGAATCACGTGGATCCTTTTAATTAGCGCGTTCACACACGAAGATAGAAAAGAAAGACCCAGTCGAAAATGTTTAAAAGAGCAAAAACACTCTTGATTTAAGCTAATAATTAAAATGAATTATCAGCGTTATATCCGACAGCAGTCCTGGAATGTAAAAGTGTTCAAATTGTTTTAAACCCGGTGGTTTTCAGAGGTCAAATCACAGCGTTATTTTCCGCTTTAGTTGTTTAAAAGGAAACTTTTTCTTTCTTTTAAACATGTTGACTTCAGATTTAATGTGCAGCGGAAACAAAAAGAAAAGGAATTCAAAAATAGATCTATTATTATTATTATTATTATTATTATTATTATTATTATTACTGAATAAATGTCGGGCCTCAGTATCACTGCAGGCTGAACTCACATGAGAAGAAATGTTTAAGTGAAAGTGAGTCAGGGTTCGAACCAACACACAGATGTGTGAGGGAAAACCTTCAGAAAACTCAGAAAACTCACCGTTAATTCACACAAACTGAGAGCAAACTCTGCAGTGTGAGAAAAATAAATCAAAGGATAAAAACACGGACTGACTTTTGTCTCAGTTTGAAGTCGTAGCGCGCGCGGTGCCACGCGGTCCCTCCACAGAACACGCATTAGATCCACGGATGGCATTTACGCGCGTTCCAACCCAACTTTAGATCTAAATCTGGCGGCGCAGGTTTGGCTCATCATTGGATAAAAGCTTTTTAAAGGGTTAAAATATTAAGATCCGATTCATTGGTCATGCATACATGCATACACACGAAATTTGTCCTCCGCTTTTAACCCATCCAGGTTAAAATATCAAATATTTGCTCATTTTTCCGCTAAAAAGCTGCAGTCTGGATTCATTTTAAATAAAAAACTACATTCAAAAGTCACATAAAAAAACGTACAACTGTTGATTCGATATATTTTAATTGTATTGTTGAACATCTCCATTTTTCCACGTTTCCAGGGTGAACGGAACTTGATTTATAATCAGAACTGAAGGTGAAATCGGTCTAACTGGAAGCGCTTCTCCCCGGCGCAGAGCGCCCGGATGCGGAGAACTGAAGCTGCAGCTTGAACTCTTAAACCTGAGCCAAACTCCCAGCCGATTGGTTACCTGAGTTTTCGCAGCTTCTCTCTTTGGTTTCCTACACACACGCGCGCGCGCGCGCACGGCCCCTCTCCCTCTCCTGGTGTCTCCCTCGGTGCGCACCGCTCTGATCTCCAAACGTTTTCTTTTTTTCCACTTCTGTCCTCACTCCGCTCCGCGCTCTGAATGAACGAGCCTTGTTAACATATTCAGACCAACGTCACCCGCTGAAGGTGGATCATGTCGCGCTGCCCTTTCTATAAAACCCCCTGCAGCTCCCTTTCTGTGAAGGAATAGTCACCGGTTTGGCACAGAAGGCGGAAAAAAGGAACTTTCCTCACAGCCAAACGGATTTCTGACACCGCTGAGGAGAAGCTGGTCGCAGGTAGGCGAACTCTCCTGATTTAAGCTGCAGATTCTGCTTTTCATTCCCAGCTGGGGGAATAAATGACTAATCTGCTCAACTTTCTGCACTCATCTGCTCCCAAGTCGCTTCCTTCCATCTCTGATAATCTGCTCCGTACTCCAGTCTACTGTATTCAAATCCCTCTTTCTTCTTTTGGCTCCTTCTTTAAAAAAAAAAAAAAAAAAAAAACGATTTATTGCTATTGCTCTATAAAGCCGGGGCCGCCCGGGGGGTGGCAGAGCCCCCTGAACTGTACCTATAAAGGCGCAGAACCTAATAGACAAGCCGGCGCATGCAAACCTGTAAAACTATTTGGAATACTTGACAGCTTCTCCTGATTTTCGGAGGAGCTGCGACAGCAGAATGAAAGGGAGTTTCCTCCCAGAGGAGAAGCATGTTTCTCCTGGTCACCGGAGTGAAACAAATGTGTGCAGGCGCATCCATCCGGTCTGATGGCTGTTTTATTCCCTTTAAAAGGCGCGTCCGCCTGCGCAAACACTCACAAATCCGTTGATGGCGTGATTTTAAACTATAAGAAACATATTCTTCTATTTGTTGGATTTGAGTTGAACATTTATTGGACAAAATTCCATGCTGTGCAGCATCCCCCGCGTGCGTGAATCAGGTGGCTGGGATCAGTCCATTTGCTCCACTTAAATACACATTCTATCTTTTCTGATTTGGTCCTCTCGCGTTTTCCTGCTCCAGGAAAAGTTTGAGCTTCTCACACTGAGCAAACACGCCTTCTTTCTACTTGTTCTAGATTTAACAAGACACAAGGAGAAAGCAGGGGAAAAGGAGGAGAAGAAATTCGGACGGGAGAATCTTCGCGCTCCGCCGGCCACGGACACGGTTTCACGCGCACAGACGCAGGTGGATGCTGGGAAGGAGATGTTCCACCTGGCTCAGTTCGGGGTGCTGTCGGCCTTGGCCACGGCGCTCACATCGGTGCTGACGGCGCTGCTGCTGCTGGCGTTGACCCGTCAGCTGTGGAGCCTCCGCTGGAGCCTGACCCGGGACAGGGAGAGCAGCCTGCCGCTGCCCAAGGGCTCCATGGGCTGGCCGCTGGTCGGGGAGACCTTCCACTGGCTGTTCCAGGTGCGTGTTTGGCTTTATTTTCTTTTTACAAGCGTTCCTAAATGCTGGTGACTCCCCGCGCGTCTGTGTGTTTGGTTTGTTTTACAGTAGATCCTCACTTCTGTTGAGCCAGAATGGATATAAAATGAGGGATTTTAAACCGTGCAGCGCTGCAGGGGGGTTCAGACATGACCAAATATTGATAATGTATCTGGAATCTTCCAGCAGCTCGCGCGGATTCTTGTTCAGACTGAGTTCTGTTGTTAATGCGACGTGTGCGGACTTGATGCTCGGTGAGTTAATTCCTTCTTGGGGCGCAAAAACAGACGTTTTCTGTTCAATTCTTCCTCCTCTTTCTCCCTCCCTCCCTCGGCGAGGAATGCGCGCCCTCATCCCTTAAACTCTTTCCCTCCAACCGTCCATCCTTTCCCTCCGAGCACAGACAGAAAACCTGGAATGGGATTTGATTGTCGCCGATATGAAAAAAATGTTCTCCTGAACAAAAGTCTCATTTGAGCTGCGCAGCACCGACCTGTTTCTGCATAGATTTGTATTGTTAAAGTGGGGAAGAACTTGCTGCTATAACAGGCCAAACTTATTAGAGTAAAGTCCTGGTTCAGCCCTCATTTCTTTGCTTTATTTGGCCCCAAGCAGCCAGAATTGCTTGTAATCTTTTAAAGTGGTCTTGATCAATAGTTCTCCAGCTTTCTGAAAGTCTTTCAAAGGTTTTTCTTTGGATATTATCTTGTTTTCGTAGCTTTTATTGATTCACATAAAGATTTGAATAAGAAAATGTAAATGTAAACTTTTAGAAATAATAAAAAAAAAATAAAGATGCACTCACTTAAGGTCGTTTTTGCCTGTTAAAAAAAATCTCATGAAACTGGACAAGTGGAGGACAGAATTTACACATCTGTCCCAACTTTTTTTTTTTTTAGATAAGATTGAAACAAGCAAAAGCCGACAATCTGTGAGAGTAATTACTGAGGTATAAAACAATTGGAACAAGAAATCCGGCATACAGTAACTGTACAAAACTCCAGATCCAGCTCTCCTTTCTTCCTGTTTCCTTCCAAGCAGCCAGACTTTCTGTAACCTTTAAAGTGTCCTGATAGTTCTTCAGCTTCCTGAAGGTCTTTCAGAGTTTCTCTTTGGACATTTTTCTGCTTTTTCACTCATCTTCAGTCCAGTTTTTCTTTGTTAAGCCACTTAACTCTGAGCTATGAACCATTCAGGCAGGAAAAAGGCTCCTAACTCAAGGGATGAACCAGTGTTGTGTCCACACAGAACAGACAACTTAGCAAAGAAGCCATTTTAAACTGGATCTTTAGGCACTTTGTTCCCAGCAGCCTGTCACAGAGACACATCATTTGTTCCCATTTCTTTAGGCTGCATCTGTGAAAAACAGCTTCATAGTTTCAACTTTGTTGAACATTTACGTTAAAACTGCTTTCAGTTACCAAAAGAGTCAAATTAATATATGAAATTCAGTTTAAAAAAAAATCCTAATTCCAAATAATGAATGTTATCACGTCTAAAAGAAAAAAAGCAGGTAAAAAAACAGACAATAAGAATTATATGTTATTCAACATCAAGAAAAGTAAATAAGATTCAATTTAAAGCTTAAAAAAGGAAGATAAGATATAATCTAATGGACTAATTATGGAACAATGACTATAAATTAAATGAATAAACTGTTTTATGCCACCAGAAATGATTAATCTAGAAGCTCTTGTGGGTTTTAGACTGGAATTAAGATTTGTTCCATTTCTTTAGCTGCATCTGTGAAAAACAGCAAAGATAACACAGTCTGACAGACAGAAAACAGGATTTCTGCAGCAACAAGGTGATTCCCAAAGAGCTGTTAGCTGAAAACTTGGCATATCTCAGCATGGTGTGCAGTGTGTCCTTAAAACATTGAGGAAACTGGACAAGTGGAGGACAAAAAGAAGAAGTGTCAGGCCTAAAGAACTATCTCCAGCAGATGAACAGGATCTGAAAGTGATGTCCTTAAGAAAGAGGAAAAAATCCAGCAAAGACCTGACACAGGAGCTGAGAGATGCATCTGGACCTTCAGCTGATCCATCTGCTGTTGGCCCAAGCCTCATCAGAATTGGGCTCCATGGAAGGGTGGCTGTCAAGAAGCCGTTCTTAAGGAAGGGAAACAGGGAGAAAAGGCTGAGCTGTGCCAAAGGACACAAGAAGTGGACTGAAAATCAGTGGCAGCAGGTCTGATGGAGGGATGAATCCTCCCCAGAGCCCGGAGCTCAACATTACTGAAGCAGTGTGGGATCATGTTGGCAGAGAACGCAACAAAAGGTAGCCCACATCCAAAGAAGAGCTTTGGGATCAAGACTTTTCCACTTAACCGTCCTTTTTTGCATAAAAACCCAAATCATTCCTATTAATCAACTCAAATCAATAACAAACACAGCTTTTAACTGGTATCTTTCTTCTTTCAAACTTTTGAATCACAAATACGTTCATTAAACAAGATGTTTATCAGTTTGAAATAGTTTGATATTATCCTGTTTTGTTGCTTTTATTGATTAGCTTTAAGATTTGAATATGAAAATGTAAATGTAAACTTTTAGGCATAAAAAAAAAAAACTTCCACTAATATGCAAAAAAATGTATATATAAAGATGCACTCACTTAAGGTCGTCTCCACCTGTTAAAGAATAAAATCTCATGAAACTGGACAAGTGGAGGACAGAATTTACCCATCTGTCCTGACTTTTTTTTAGATAAGATTGAAACAAGCAAAAGCCGACAATCTGTGAGAGTAATTACCGAGGTATAAAAGAATTGGAACAAGAAATCCGGCATACAGTAATAGCACAAAACTCCAGATCTAGCTCTCCTGACAGAATTCCTTTTTCCCTCTGCAGGGTTCAAACTTCCACATCTCGCGCAGAGAACGCCACGGCAATGTGTTTAAGACCCACCTCCTGGGGAAGCCCGTCGTCCGGGTGACGGGTGCGGACAACATCCGTAAGATCCTGCTGGGGGAGCACAGCCTGGTGTGCACGCAGTGGCCCCAGAGCACCCGCATCATCCTGGGGCCCAACACCCTGGTCAATTCCATCGGAGACCTCCACAAGAAGAAGAGAAAGGTGAGGAGGTGGTGCTGAGGTGCGTTTATGGCTCTCTGCACAGAGTTGGAGCCCAGCGTTGCTTTCCTTTTACTCTATCCTGCTGTAATCTACGAGACCCCCACCATCCCCACCCCCCCCCCCCCCCCCCCCCCCCCCCCCCCCCACACACACTCAGAGGTATTGATTGCCATGTGCCAGGTCATAACTTTTTACGACTCCTCTCTCTTTGTGTCCTCAACTCTTTCAAGATCCTGGCCAAAGTGTTTAGCCGGGGGGCTCTGGAGTTCTACCTGCCCCGGCTGCAGGACGTCATCAAGTCTGAAGTCGCCAAGTGGTGCTCCGCGCCGGGCGCTATCGACGTGTACAGCGCCGCCAAGTCCTTGACGTTCCGCATCGCTGTCAAGGTCCTGCTGGGTTTGCAGCTGGAGAAGAGCGGATAGTTTATCTGACCAAGATCTTCGAGCAGCTGATGAACAACCTCTTCTCGCTGCCCATAGATGCTCCACTCAGCGGCCTGAGAAAGGTAGGTCGACCAGCTTTTATAGACAAGCCAGTACACTTTCAGAAATAGGGGCACAGTACGAGTCCTTTTTGTCCCCTGAGGTACAATCTATACTAATGTACCCCCTAGGGTTAATTATTGGACCAAAAGGTACATATATGTTCCTTTTTGAGGGTCCAAAGGGTACATATATGTACATTTTTTTCTACATGCTGGGGTACAATAGACAGTCTGTGTTAAGCTACTTCAGTATAAGGGTACAAAATTGCTCTTGTACAAAGATTGGTTTCTCTAAGGTACAAACCACAAGGGTACAAAACTATACCTTCCGAGGGCACTGCCCCAGTGACAAGCCATCGTACCCCTAAAGGTACAATTCTGTACTTTATTTTCTGAGAGTGTATTTCACCCGTTTTGGATCCTAGGATCAGTTTCTGCTCTAATAACACAGCAGAACAAGCTGACTTCTGGGTCTATTCTCACACAAATTCCTTCCTCCCTGCAGGGGATAAAAGCCAGAGAAATCCTGCATGCCAACATGGAGAAAATCATCGAGGAGAAGATGGAGCGGCAGCACGCGGAGAGCGAACATTACGATGCCTTTGACTACATGCTGTCCAGCGCCAAGGAAGTCGGGCATCAGCTCAGCATCCAGGAGCTTAAGGTAGGAGCCGTGATGTCAGAAATGCAGGGAAGGCAGAGCGAGCCTCACATGCCGAGTTACGACACATGCAACAACAAAACCTAGAGTTGGATTCAGGCCTAATTTAACCCACGGTTGAGTTCAGACCTAATTTAACCCGCGGTTGAGTTCAGACCTAATTTAACCCGCGGTTGAGTTCAGGCCTAATTTAATCCGCGGTTGAGTTCAGGCCTAATTTAACCCGCGGTTGAGTTTAAGCCTAATTTAACCCGTGGTTGATTTCAGGCCTAAGTTAACCTGCGGTTGAGTTCAGGCCTAATTTAACCCGCGGTTGAGTTCAAGCCTAATTTAACCCACCGTTGAGTTCAAGCCTAATTTAACCCGCGGTTGAGTTTAAGCCTAATTTAACCCACGGTTGAGTTTAAGCCTAATTTAACCCGCGGTTGAGTTCAGGACTAATTTAACCCACGGTTGAGTTTAAGCCTAATTTAACCCGCGGTTGAGTTTAAGCCTAATTCAACCCACGGTTGAGTTCAGGCCTAATTTAACCCGCGGTTGAGTTCAGGCCTAATTTAACCCGCGGTTGATTTCAGGCCTAATTTAATCCGCGGTTGAGTTTAAGCCTAATTTAACCCGCGGTTGAGTTCAGGCCTAATTTAACCCGCGGTTGAGTTTAAGCCTAATTTAACCCGTGGTTGATTTCAGGCCTAAGTTAACCTGCGGTTGAGTTCAGGCCTAATTTAACCCGCGGTTGAGTTCAAGCCTAATTTAACCCACCGTTGAGTTCAAGCCTAATTTAACCCGCGGTTGAGTTTAAGCCTAATTTAACCCACGGTTGAGTTTAAGCCTAATTTAACCCGCGGTTGAGTTCAGGACTAATTTAACCCACGGTTGAGTTTAAGCCTAATTTAACCCGCGGTTGAGTTTAAGCCTAATTTAACCCGCGGTTGAGTTCAGGCCTAATTTAACCCGCGGTTGAGTTCAGGCCTAATTTAACCCGCGGTTGATTTCAGGCCCAATTTAATCCGCGATTGAGTTTAAGCCTAATTTAACCCGCGGTTGAGTTTAAGCCTAATTTAACCCGCTGTGCAGTTCAGGCCCAATTTAACCCGCTGTTGAGTTCAGGCCTAATTTAACCCGCGGTTGATTTCAGGCCCAATTTAACCCGCGGTTGAGTTTAAGCCTAATTTAACCCGCGGTTGAGTTCAGCCCTAATTTAACCCACGGTTGAGTTCAGGCCTAATTTAACCCGCGGTTGAGTTCAGGCCTAATTTAAACCGCGGTTGAGTTTAAGCCTAATTTAACCCGCGGTTGATTTCAGGCCTAAGTTAACCTGCGGTTGAGTTCAGGCCTAATTTAACCCGCGGTTGAGTTCAAGCCTAATTTAACCCACCGTTGAGTTCAAGCCTAATTTAACCCGCGGTTGAGTTTAAGCCTAATTTAACCCACGGTTGAGTTTAAGCCTAATTTAACCCGCGGTTGAGTTCAGGCCCAATTTAACCCACGGTTGAGTTTAAGCCTAATTTAACCCACGGTTGAGTTCAGGGCTAATTTAACCCATGGTTGAGTTCAGGCCTAATTTAACCCGCGGTTGAGTTTAAGCCTAATTTAACCCGCGGTTGATTTCAGGCCTAAGTTAACCTGCGGTTGAGTTCAGGCCTAATTTAACCCGCGGTTGAGTTCAAGCCTAATTTAACCCACCGTTGAGTTCAAGCCTAATTTAACCCGCGGTTGAGTTTAAGCCTAATTTAACCCACGGTTGAGTTTAAGCCTAATTTAACCCGCGGTTGAGTTCAGGACTAATTTAACCCACTGTTGAGTTTAAGCCTAATTTAACCCGCGGTTGAGTTTAAGCCTAATTCAACCCACGGTTGAGTTCAGGCCTAATTTAACCCGCGGTTGAGTTCAGGCCTAATTTAACCCGCGGTTGATTTCAGGCCTAATTTAATCCGCGGTTGAGTTTAAGCCTAATTTAACCCGCGGTTGAGTTTAAGCCTAATTTAACCCGCTGTGCAGTTCAGGCCTAATTTAACCCGCTGTTGAGTTCAGGCCTAATTTAACCCGCGGTTGATTTCAGGCCCAATTTAACCCGCGGTTGAGTTTAAGCCTAATTTAACCCGCGGTTGAGTTCAGCCCTAATTTAACCCACGGTTGAGTTCAGGCCTAATTTAACCCGCGGTTGAGTTCAGGCCTAATTTAAACCGCGGTTGAGTTTAAGCCTAATTTAACCCGCGGTTGATTTCAGGCCTAAGTTAACCTGCGGTTGAGTTCAGGCCTAATTTAACCCGCGGTTGAGTTCAAGCCTAATTTAACCCACCGTTGAGTTCAAGCCTAATTTAACCCGCGGTTGAGTTTAAGCCTAATTTAACCCACGGTTGAGTTTAAGCCTAATTTAACCCGCGGTTGAGTTCAGGGCTAATTTAACCCACGGTTGAGTTCAGGCCTAATTTAACCCGCGGTTGAGTTCAGGCCTAATTTAACCCGCGGTTGAGTTCAGGCCTAATTTAACCCGCGGTTGATTTCAGGCCCAATTTAACCTGCGGTTGAGTTTAAGCCTAATTTAACCCGCTGTGCAGTTCAGGCCTAATTTAACCCGCTGTTGAGTTCAGGCCTAATTTAACCCGCGGTTGATTTCAGGCCCAATTTAACCCGCGGTTGAGTTCAGGCCCAATTTAACCCACGGTTGAGTTCAGGCCTAATTTAACCCACGGTTGAGTTCAGGCCTAATTTAACCCACGGTTGAGTTCAGGTCTAATTTAACCCGCGGTTGAGTTTAAGCCTAATTTAACCCACGGTTGAGTTTAAGCCTAATTTAACCTACGGTTGAGTTCAGGCCTAATTTAACCCGCGGTTGAGTTTAAGCCTAATTTAACCCGCGGTTGAGTTCAGGGCTAATTTAACCCACGGTTGAGTTCAGGCCTAATTTAACCCGCGGTTGAGTTCAGGCCTAATTTAACCCGCGGTTGATTTCAGGCCCAATTTAACCCGCGGTTGAGTTTAAGCCTAATTTAACCCGCTGTGCAGTTCAGGCCTAATTTAACCCGCTGTTGAGTTTAAGCCTTATTTAACCCGCGGTTGAGTTCAGGCCCAATTTAACCCATGGTTGAGTTCAGATCTAATTTAACCCACGGTTGAGTTTAAGCCTAATTTAACCCGCGGTTGAGTTCAGGCCTAATTTAACCCACGGTTGAGTTCAGGCCTAATTTAACCCGCGGTTGAGTTCAGGCCTAATTTGACCCGCGGTTGAGTTTAAGCCTAATTTAACCCGCGGTTGATTTCAGGCCTAAGTTAACCTGCGGTTGAGTTCAGGCCTAATTAATCCGCGGTTGAGTTCAAGCATAATTTAACCCACCGTTGAGTTCAAGCCTAATTTAACCCGCGGTTGAGTTTAAGCCTAATTTAACCCACGGTTGAGTTTAAGCCTAATTTAACCCGCTGTGCAGTTCAGACCTAATTTAACCCACGGTTGAGTTCAGGCCCAATTTAACCCACGGTTGAGTTCAGGCCTAATTTAACTCACGGTTGAGTTTAAGCCTAATTTAACCCGCGGTTGAGTTCAGGCCCAATTTAACCCACGGTTGAGTTCAGGCCCAATTTAACCCACGGTTGAGTTCAAGCCTAATTTAACCCGCGGTTGAGTTTAAGCCTAATTTAACCCACGGTTGAGTTTAAGCCTAATTTAACCTGCGGTTGAGTTCAGGCCCAATTTAACCCACGGTTGTGTTCAGGCCTAATTTAACCCACGGTTGAGTTTAAGCCTAATTGAACCCGCGGTTGAGTTCAGGCCTAATTTAACCCACGGTTGAGTTCAGGCCTAATTTAACCCGCGGTTGAGTTTAAGCCTAATTTAACCCGCGGTTGATTTCAGGCCTAAGTTAACCTGCGGTTGAGTTCAGGCCTAATTTAACCCGCGGTTGAGTTCAAGCCTAATTTAACCCACCGTTGAGTTCAAGCCTAATTTAACTTGTCATGTCCGGGCAGAAGACCTAAAAAACAAGATAATTATCATCTTTACACGTTTATCCTGTTCTGTGCAGATATTACAAAGCACATGGGATTAAAGCAAAGCTTCATTGAGCTGTTTAGCAAAGGTTTGTCAGATGAGGCGATTATCTGGATGATGTTACCTGATCCCATGTGATCATTGTGGAAATGCATTACAGGTCTATGCCAAGAGAAAATGTTTGTCTTCATAACTTTAATGTTCAGATAAAGATAACACACTCTCAGAAAGTAAAGTACAGAATTGTACCTTTAGGGGTACGATGGCTTGTCACTGGGGCAGTACCCTCGGAAGGTATAGTTTTGTACCCTTGTGGTTTGTACCTTAGAAAGACCAATCTTGTACCTCTGGTGGCAATTTTGTACCCTTATACTGAAGTAGCCTAACACAGACTGTTTATTGTACCTCAGCATGTAGGAAAAAAAGGTACATATATGTACATTTTACCACTTGAGGACATATACACTGGAAAAAATGCCCCTCCAAAAATAAGTAAAAAAACAACAAATACAAGACGTTTTTGCTTGAAATAAGCAAAACAAATCTGCCAATGGAACTAGTGAAGATCGGCTTGTCAAGATTTTTTCAAATAAAATGTGACATTTAGGACTTTTGAGTTAAAAGTGATCTTGAAATTAGCTAAAATAACTCTTGAAATGAAAAAAAAAAGCTTGTTTTATGTGATATATGAATCAAAACAAGATGTTTTCATGATTTTTTCACTTAACAAGATATTCAAGATGTATTGTATTAAAACAAGTCCCTATATCTGGCTGAAATGGTACTTGTGGGACGCGGTACGTGGGAAGCTGTGGCCTAGTGGTTAGGGAGGCGGACTTAAGATCAGGGGGTTGTAAGTTCAAGTCCCACCATTACCTCTCCCTACACCTCTATTCATGGCTGAAGTGCCCTTGAGCAAGGCACCTAATCCCACATTGCTCCAGGGCCTGTAACCAATACCCTGTATCTAAATAGATGTAAGTTGCTTTGGATAAAAAGCGTCAGCTAAGTGTAGTGTAATGTAATGTAATGTACTTGTTAGGCAATTGTGTCTTATATCAAGTGTAATGAGATACTCAATGAGAAAAATATACTTGGTAAGATTTAGATTTTTTTCAGTATATGTACCTTTTTGAGGGTCCAAAAGGAACATATAGGTACCTTTAGGTCCAATAATTAACCCTTGGGGGTACATTAGTATAGATTGTATCTCAGGGGACAAAAAAGGACTCGTACTGTACCCCTATTTCTTAGAGTGCAGGATGTGAAATCATTTATCCACCTTTTGATGTTTCAGGAGACAGCAGTGGAGCTGATCTTTGCCGCTCACTCCACCACAGCCAGCGCCTCCACATCCCTGGTTCTGCAGCTCCTTCGCCACCCGGCGGTGGTGGAGAGGGCCCGGGTGGAGCTGGAGGCCGAGGGCCTCGACCTCGAATCGAACCACGGTCGCGGCCGGCCTTGCATCGCCTCCGAAAAGGAGCAGGAGACGACCTGCCTGCTGACCGGCGAGCCTCAGAGCGCAGACGAGGGTTTTCCACGCTCGCAGTCCCACGTCCCACACCTGAGCCTGGACAAGCTGAGCAAGCTGCGCTACGTCGACTGCGTCATCAAAGAGGTGCTGCGCGTCCTTCCACCAGTGTCCGGCGGCTACCGCACGGCCCTGCAGACGTTCGAGCTCGATGTAAGTTCAAGTCTCCTTTTTTTCTTGTACACTTTGGGAAATAGTTTTAAATATTTGCATCAGCCACAAAAGGAATTCACATGAATTCTCTTTCTATGTGGGGTAGGTGCCACGCTTAAGAAAGACGAGCAGCAGCTGGAACATTTAGAGTTCAGCAGAGCTGCCGTCACTAAACTCAAACAGGCCGAGGTGCTCCACACAGGCTGCATTATTACAGTAAAGTAAATATTAATACAGCCAAATGTCCAAAAATGTATTATGTCAGATAGCTAAACACGTCAGAAACTGGGACTGAAAATCAACCCGTTAACACATTAATGTGTCACTTAAATAATTCCCAGACCGTCGCTCTGCTCTAATAAAATCCTGATTTTATAACCGCAGCCTCAGAATCACCGTTAAAGTGACTTAAAGACGACGTCTGTGACTGTCTTTTCAAACAGTCGACCGCCTTGTGGCGTTACTTCCTTCATTCCCTTCCCATGCCCGCATTCTCAGATTTTGACTGAACTCGAACTGCAGCTCGACTCCTTTGTGCCGAGTGATCGTCAGCCATGTTTTTTCTTTAGAAACAGAACTTATCAACCTGTGTTTCCCACTGAGTTAAAACAACGAGTGGTTCTGTGTGTTAAAAGCATCCATGTGATTAATTGATCGATATCTTTTTTAAGAATTCGCCAAACTAAAAACCACTGCCTATTGACCGTACTCATTTCAGTGCAGGGAGTCATTCAAAAGTAACAGACCACGGAGAATCACTCATGAATGAGGGAGTGTGCGAGTTAATTTATTCCATTTCAAGATGAGTCGACATCATAGAGAGCCTAATACCAAACTAAATCTTGCTTTTATCCATTTGTCGTGAAGCATGCCTGGCTGCACTTTAATGGTCAAAAGCATGCTCATGTAGGATTAGCCTGGCCTTTGCTGGGCAACAGCCCTCACACGGCCTTCTTTCTTGTCCTTAAATCACCCTTCTTGCCCTCAATTTGCCCCCAATTTTCTGCCTTTTTTGCAAACGGACAAGGGAAGTTCAAAGAGATCGCAGAAGACTTAACAAAATACTATTGTAGTGGGCACAATGTCATCTATATGCCGATTTATCACGCTATAAATCCCCACAGCTGAAAAGTTGTCGCGGTATTGAACATGTCATTAGGTCGTCTCATTCAGCCGAATCCTAAACCTGCAGAAATAACTGGGATTAGGTCACAAAGAAGTCCGGATTAATGAATAAAAGCGGGAAACGAGAAGTGAAAACAAAATGAAGATGTTTTTCTAAGAGATGCAGCTTTTAAAGTGAAGCCAGAACTTTAAAAAAATCCAACATTAGACGATTAAAGAAAGCTTTTTTTCTCCTCCGTTTGCTTCTATAATGGAATGATGTGAAGCTTTCCAACCCTGCATTTAACTGGAAATGATTCAAAGTAGAGCTGGGTGAGTTAACTCGTTATTATCGTATTAACTCGTTAATTATTTAACGTCGATAAATATTTTATCGCGCATTAACGCATGTTTTAGTATTTTTATTTATTTAAAAAAAATAATAAATGAATTTAAATTTTTTTTACTTTTTTGGGGGGGCTTTTGTGCCTTTAATGGATAGGAAAGTTCATAGAAACAGGAAGCAGGGCACAGAGAGAGGGGGAACAACACACAGCACAGGGCCATCCGATACGGGACTCCAACCGGGGCCAGCTGAACGCTACGGACCACCCCTGTTTTATTATATATTTTTATTATTGTAAAAGTCTGCTGCTCACAGGCTTTTATTATTGTAAAAGTCTGTTGCTCACAGGCTTTTATTTTGTAAAGGTCTGTTGCTCACAGGCTTTTATTTTGTAAAAGTCTGTTGCTGTCTGCTGCAGAACCGGAAAAGAAAGTAATCTGCGGATCCACCAAACATGGAGAAGGGTACGGAACTTTTACTCGGCCATTTTCATTTTAAAGTTCTTCCAGACGGCGGAGTCGACAGAACCAAAGTCATCTGTAAACACTGCCAAGTTGAATTGTCTTCTCAGCGTAGTAGTTCCAGTCTAAAATATCACTTAAAGGCAAAACACACAACTGATAGCAGCAAGTCATTCAAGGAAACAGACAGTGGAGCGAGGCTTCTACATAAAAACTACAGAAAGATGCTGATGTTAAAAGTGTGTTTGCACAACAAATGTTATGGCACTTTCATTCATATGGCAGCACATTTAAAATAAAACTAAATGCTAAAAGCTATACACTACTTTTGGATTCATTTTTAGGGATTTTGCGTACAAATGTGATTAATCAGGGAAATCATGTGATTAATTAGATTAAACATATTAATCGTTGCCCAGCCCTAATTAAAAGACAAGATATCAAACATTAAAAAGATCATTTGTTTCCTTTCCTTTTTTAATTTAACGGCAGCCACGTTGATATTCACAGTCAAAGTGTGAAAGGGAAGAGTGATGTCAGAATATTTGCCGCTTTACTCAGTATTCGGTGGGATTTCTGCTTCTCCGCAGCTCATTACAGCCTCTTTTGTCACTTTTAATTTCATGAAGCTCCTGATGCTTTCAGCGGATCGCGGATCTGACCCGTTTAGCAGCCGGTCTGCTGTAATAAGTGCAGAATAAGTGTTATGTGTTATGGCTCAAATGCACAAAACCTTCCATGAAAGATATATCTAGATGGCAGCATATGATGCTCCAAAAACACGCGTCTATCAGTGACCATCTGTGTCACCATGGTGATGCTTGCCCGTGTCATCTGAGGAAGATCATCAGTGATGCCGGCTTAGAGCTGTGGATGGATGCAGTGTCCATGATTTCCAAACAAAACCTCCAATCCTGATTGGTCAGACAACAGGACAGTTTCCACTTGCCCTCATTCTTCATCTTAATTTAGCTCCCTTTTCTTTTTGCACAGCAGAGTCTTAACTTCAGTTTGTTGGTGCCGTGATGCTCGAGGGCCTGAACATCACCGACATTCAACACTAGCCTCCAACATCGTCCTTATATGTAGTAATTTGGCTCTTTTGATGATATAATGATCCACAGTGACGGAATCCACAAATGTGCTGCAGTTTTACATTTGGAAACATTTTTTAAGTGACCAAACTTTTAGCCGAAGTTTTCCCCCAGCTTCACCTGTGAAAAACTACCTGTGGATACTCCACGTTGGTGCTTTGCAGAGTTCTACACGCCGTAGCATTTTGCTGCTACTTGGGGGCTATTCTCAAAAGTGGAACAATCTGAAGTGTCGGCTCCTCTTGGTTGTGTTGGTGCTGTTGTTGGTCCTGTAGCTTTGCTCCGTGGAGGAAAGACAAAAGATCTGCTTGTTTTTTTCCGTGGAATGAAACTAAATTGTTCATTTATGGTGAAAATTGTGTGGCACAGATGTAGGGCTGAGCAATTTTATCGATACTGCGATATATATCGATATTTCGTTTCCCGGTAATGTATCGTTTATAAAAAAAAAATTATTAAATTTTTTTTTAAAGCAAACTTTATTGAAAAGTCAGACGTTACAATTAGTGAAAACACAGAGCATTAAGGTAATACAATACAATGCCAGGGGGTCACATTATAGTGATAAATTAATGAATAAAATGTTGTATAAAGTACACAGCTCTCACGTTTGTGTTCGTTTGTTTAGTTTCTGTTGTCCTTCCGGTTCAAAGGTCGAACCACCGGTCCAATCAGAGACGATTCATGTCAAATCAAACTGGCTGTGTTCCAAACCACATACTACATACTACATACTTCCATACTACATACTCATCAATCAGACAGTATGCAGAGCGTTTACCCACAATGCATTTCGCTCCTGCCCAAGCCGAAATCAGCCGGCCTGAAGCTGATTTCGCTTAAGCTCTAAAATCTGTAAACTTTAGCAACATTTGAAACATTTTCAGGTGAGAAAGTAGTCGTTTAGATCCCCTACGTGTTGAAAATCTGACAAAATACCGGCTATTTACAATTTTGTTCCCACGAATTCGGCGCTACTAAAGCTAGCCGCAGTGCACAACGCACTTCCGGTTATTTTCACAAAGTAAAATACCCGTTGCCTTTTATCACAGGGAAAGCCATTACGATACATTTGGGGCTTTTGTTTTGAAAACAGGAAGTGAACCTACCCTTGTTGTAGCTAGCTTGAAACTGCCGTTTTGACAGGAAATGACGATCGGCGACGTCACGTTACGTTGCATCTTGGGTAGTTTGAGTATGAGTAGTAACCTCATGATGCATACCCAACATTTCGGAGAATCTAGTATGCATCCGGGAACTTCTCGCTTACTCAAACTCGCATACTAACTCAAAAAGTTAGTAGGAGTAGTATGAGTAGTATGAGTAGTATGAATAGTATGCGGTTTCGAACACAGCCATAGTCCCTTTTTTCCCCCCAGAAAATGATATAAGTGTATTGAATCGTATCGTGAGATTAGTGTATCGCTACAGCCCTACACAGCTGGTGTCTGAGCGTTTCACCATGTTTCTTCATACTTTGTTGTTCTTTACAAGCTCTTCACAGGCTCCCCCACTTGGTCCAAGCTAACAAACAACTAACAAACATTCAGCTATCGTACAACGTTAGCTAAACAATCCTTTTTGGGGGATTTTTCACGTCTGTTAACTGAACCTTTAACTTCTTTGGGGTGCTCGTTTTATACCCAGTCTTGTTACTGACCTGCTGCCAATAAAAGTCATTGGATCTTGAAAAAAGATTGTAAAATTTAATCACATTTTTTTTATTGAATTAGATTCATTGTTTTCGGACTGTTTCCAATAAATTGTTAGATTTAAGTGATTTTTGCATTAAATATTCTTTGGAATGACGATGAATTTCCCTTCTTTTTGCAGGGCTATCAGATCCCTAAAGGCTGGAGTGTAATGTACAGCATCCGGGACACCCATGAGACTGCGGCGGTTTTCCAAAGCCCAGAACTGTTCGACCCCGACCGATTCGGCCCGGAGCGGGACGAGAGCCGGTTATCTCGGTTCAGCTATGTGCCGTTCGGCGGCGGTGTCCGGAGCTGCGTGGGGAAAGAACTGGCTCAGATCATCCTTAAAACTCTAGCAGTGGAACTGATTGGAACCTGCAAATGGACCCTGGCCACGGAGAACTTTCCGAAGATGCAAACCGTGCCCATAGTGCACCCCGTAAACGGACTGCATGTGAGCTTCTCTTACTCGCATTAGGCTGAAGAAAGACTGACAGACTCTCCAGAGAAGCTCACCCAGGAGGCCGGTTAAGCTTCTGGAAACTCTCCAGTGAAAGAGATAAGAAGACTTCACCACATCAGTTCAGGCTACTTTTCATCTCCACACACATGAAGAGGTTTACTTTGCTCGCCTGCACCACTTCCTCATTTCTTTTGTGGTCACATTGAAACCATGTTCTAGCACAACTACATATTTGACTATATTTGCTATCTTTATTTCCCTGTTTTCATTCTTTAAATGCATTTTATTCCTGCATTCATGTGTAATAAAACTGCAGCGCCTGCTGAACGGACACATCAGCAGAGCTTTGCAAAGAGGTGCAGCTGTTCAGGGACTTTAGAATTCACACCTTTTAGTATTCTGCTGCCTCGCTGTCATCTCTAAATCCATTTTAAGTTAGCAAACTGGGATTAGGACTAAGGCTGTGTTCGAAACCGCATACTTCTCCTACTACTCCTACTAACTTTTTGAGTTAGTAAGCGAGTTTGAGTAAGCAAGAAGTTCCCGGATGCATACTAGATTCTCCGAAATGTTGGTTATGCATCATGAGGTTACTACTCATACTCAAACTACCCAAGATGCAACGTAACGTGACGTCACCGATGGTCATTTCCTGTCAAAACGGCAGTTTCAAGCTAGCTACAACGAGGGTAGGTTCACTTCCTGTTTTCAAAACAAAAACACCGATTGTATCGTAATGGCTTTCCCTATGATAAAAGGCAACGGGTATTTTATTTTGTGAAAATAACCGGAAGTGCGTTGCTCGCTGCGGCTATCTTTAGTAGCGCCGAATTCGTGGGAACAAAAATGTAAACAGCCGGTATTTTGTCAGATTTTCAACACGTTGGGGATCTAAACGACTACTTTCTCGCCTGAAAATGTTTCAAATGTTGCTAAAGTTTACAGAGTTTAGAGCCTAAGGGAAATCAGCTTCAGGCCGGCTGATTTCGGCTCAGGCAGGAGCGAAATGCATTGTGGGTAAACGCTCTGCATACTGTCTGATTGATGAGTATGTAGTATGTAGTATGGAAGTATGCAGTATGTAGTATGTAGGATGCGGTTTCGAACACAGCCCAAGTCTTTCCAACCACCCCCCAGTCGTGTTAGCTCCGATCTTCTGGCTCAGACAAAGCTTCAAGTTCAGGACAAATATGCAATAGTTCTGCTGCTTTTAGCAGCTTTCATCTCACGCTGAATAAGCAGGATGTGAGTCCTTAACTGTATTATTTCTGTTAAAGTCTGAGATCCACAGGCAGATTTAAGCTCAATGAAACATTCAGCTGATTTTAAACCGACCCTGGGCTCCTCTGTTCTTCAGCCCTGCAGTCTGCTTGGTTTTCCAGTTCCACAGAAGTACTGCTTTAAAATAACTAAAGCTTTTATCTAACACAAATCCAGGCTGAAGAGTATTTCCCACCACTGAGACTGGACTGTGCAGCCGTGATGTTTAACTGTGGAAACTCCCACTTTTCATCCTACAATCTGAAACTACCCGAGTTCAAAATACTGTACATTCAAAATGTTCCTTCTCTTTTCTTTTTTTATATATAAATGTTATATAGATTCTTATCAGTGCTATATGTGTGTATCAAATGAAGTAGCATCATGAATAAGCTGTATTTAAAGTGCAGATGCATCACATCTGCTGCTCCTTTACTTTAACAGTTTATAGAGACACTAATCTGTGATGTTAAGACTTTTCCTCTGTTAGAACATAGAAATCTTGGTAAAGTAAAGTTATTGATGTTATTCCGGTCTAATTCCAGGACTGTTTTCTCGTTGGCCTTAAAGCCTAATAGATGCGCTGTGAAATCTGACATACGGATGGATTTATGGAAGGAGATAGCACTTTCTCTGCTTTAAGGAGTCTGTATATATTTGTCCTGTTTATGCATTAAGATGTAGCTGATGTACAGTTGGATTTAAGAGTAAATTAGTTTGTCATTTTACGAGTTTGTTTCACTTCCGGTCTGTTGGAGTTGCTTCACTCGCAACTCGATCCACTTTCACGTGTCTTTGGTTAACATTGACGGCAGGTTGCATCCATTGATGTGTTGTTGTGTTAATAGGATGTACAGATATATCATGAAGCCAGAGTAGGTTATAAGGGGCTGTATTCTATATTCATATAGAAGCTATTTGTACAAATATTGCACTTGTTGGGTGGTTGAACAAACTTCATCCCTTGTTACCTTGGGGAAATAGGTGTGGACACCTCCAAAATCTGCTCAAGCTACAGTTATATCATGAATATGGGCAGAAAGTGCAGACTCAGCTTCATTTTGTCTGCACCTAAACTAGAGAAGGAGTTCAGGAAATGTAGCTTTTTCCTCTCCTTTTCAGGACAACAGTGGTGGATGGTCACAGGATCCACGATTAACTAAAAACTAGGGCTGGACTAAATTTTTAATCCAATTAATCACATGATTGCTCTGATTAATCGCATTTGTAAGCAAAATCCAAAAATGAATCCAAAAGTAGTGTACAGCTTTTAGCATTTAGCTTTATTTTAAATGTGCTGCCATATGAATGAAAGTGCCATAACATTTGTTGTGCAAACACACTTTTAACAGCAGCATCTTTCTGTAGTTTTTATGTAGAAGCCTCGCTCCACTGTCTGTTTCCTTGAATGACTTGCTGCTATCTGACAGGGTGGGGGTGGTGGAGGTAGGACACGGATGCGGAACTTTCAAAAGAAAACTTGGTTTATTTCACAAAACAAAAAAATCAAACAGTAGGCGCGGCTAAGCCGGATTAAAAAAACTAACTGTGACAAAATAAACAAAGAACTTGGCATGGCATAGGATAAATGAATACTTAGCTTGGCAGGTGACGAAGATCATGGGGGAAAAAAAAAAACAGGTATCATGGGAGGTAAGGTAGGTCAGGTAAGTATGGCAAAGATCCGGCAAACTGAGAGGGGAGACTGGAAACTAAATAGAGGGCTTGGAGTGATTGTGAATGAGTGCAGCTGATGGGGAAACACAGGTGAAGTGAGTGAAGCTAATGAACAAGCACGGGAAGTGAGGGGGAAAACAATGGCAAGACTAAAACTCATAACCAAGACATGAACTGAAAACCAAAACGTAACCTAAAACATAAAACTTAAAACATGAGTCCCGTGGGCGTGACACTATCAGTTGTGTGTTTTGCCTTTAAGTGATATTTTAGACTGGAACTACTACGCTGAGAAGACAATTCAACTTGGCAGTGTTTACAGATGACTTTGGTTCTGTCGACTCCGCCGTCTGGAAGAACTTTAAAATGAAAATGGCCGAGTAAAAGTTCCGTACCCTTCTCCAGGTTTGGTGGATCCGTCGATTACTTTCTTTTCTGGTTCTGCAGCAGACGGCAACAGACTTTTACAAAATAAAAGCCTGTGAGCAACAGACCTTTACAATAATAAAATAAATAATAAAACCTGCGTTAATGCGCGATAAAATATTTTTCGGCGTTAAATTATAACTTGTTAACTCGCCCAGCGCTACTATAAACCCTCAACATAATCTGATGCCACAGATCAAAGAGTCACATTCACTCATGAAGTTGTTTCAGATCTCTCACCGCTTCCAGCCACCTCCACCCCTCCTCCTGTATGAACTTTGAATTTAGAGACTCTTCTGTCCGATGCAGATTGTGCTGATTTTGTAATTATTACGCATTTCCAATTCGTTCCATATCCCTGCATGCAGAGCTCTGCCATTTCTTCCAAAACACTGTGCCAGTCTCACAGAAAATCCCCCCCAAACTAATTCTACTGACACCCAGTCCAAAGATACAACTTCGGTCAGCTTTGTTCGTGCAGCTTCATTGTTACACTGGGTTGATGTACACTATATTACCAAAAGTATTCACTTAGCCATCCAAATGATTAAATCCAGGTGTTCCAGTCACTTCCACGGCCACAGGTGCATAAATCCAAACACCTCGGCATGCAGACTGCTTCTACAAACATCTGAGAAAGAATGTTTCTCTCTCAGGAGCTCAGTGAACTCCAGCGTTGTACCGTGATAGGATGCAACCTGTGCAACAAGTTTCCTCGCTGCTAAACACTCCACAGTCAGCTGTCAGTGGCGTTCTAACAGAGTGGAAGTGGTTGGGAATGACAGCAACATAAAACGACAGAGGATGATGAGGCTCATAGTGCTCAGAGGTTGCCGACTTTCTGCAGTAGGGGTGGGCAAAAATATTGATATAGCAATATATCGCAATTAGGGCTGGGCGTTTAATGGGAAAGGAAAGTTCAGAGAAACTGGAAGCAGGGGGCAGAGAGAGGGGGAACGACATGCAGCACAGGGCCGTTCGATGTTTTATTATTTATTTTATTATTGTGAAAGTCTGTTGCACTGGAAAAAAATGCCCCTCCAAAAATAAGTAAAAAAAAACAACAAATACAAGACGTTTTTGCTTGAAATGAGCAAAAAAAAATCTGCCAATGGAACCAGTGAAAATCGGACAGACGGACGGTGAGGTCACCACACAGGTCACTTGTAAGATCAGCACGGAGGCGGCTGCTCAGGTCAGCAGGCATTTCCAGCCTCCACCTGAACGCCCTCATTGACAGGCAGAGAATAGGGTGAAGCTATGTGGCAGAAAATTAATGGGACACACACAGTCGGGCCTATTAATGTCCGCTGCAGGGCCCCATAGCTCTGCCAAGGTCGTTATCTGATGGACGCTTAGTCAATGTGAACTTGGCAATGTTTTGAATCAGGGTTCACTCCAGTGCCACCGGCTGCTCAGGTCAGAAACTGGTCAGCTGATGGGAGGGTGCCTGGGGCACAGAGAGGGGAAGGAACTGTCTATAATATCACTCCTCAGGGGTGGATCCGGTCTCATCAAGGACCTTCAGATCTCTGTACGTAATGCATGAAACTGGACTTATTTTCACACAAATATCTAAACCGTCTGGTTGCTTTTACATAAACTTTTCCGTTTGGTTCAGACTAAAACAAAGTGGGTGAAATGTCCCTGGACCACGGCTCAGAATAAATAGCCAAAATCTGGTCAGACGAAGAGGTGGAAACACGGTTCATTTTGTTCCTGCTAAGGAAGAATTTTTGGACGTTTCATAGAAATTAGACCAGAAAATGTCTGAATGAGATGTGGCAGCAATAAAAGAAAAAGGATCAGGTTTATTTGATTCTTTTAAATAACTCAGACTGACCTTAGCGGCCTCCCATGAAACTGCATTTCCGAGGACACTGGAAAAATTGCCCCTCCAAAAATAAGTAAGAAAAACAACAAATAAATACGTTTTTGCTTGAAATAAGCAAAAAACATCTGCCAATGGAACTAGTGAAAATCGGTTTGTCCAGATTTCTTGAAATAAAATGTGATATTTAGGACTTTAGAGATAAAAGTGATCTTGAAATTAGCTTAAAAAAACTCTTCAAATGTCAAAAAAACAATTTGTTTTCAAGACTTCAAACAAGTCCCCTATACACTGGAAAAAATCTAAATCTTACCAAGTATATTTGTCTCATTGAGTATCTCATTACACTTGATATAAGACACAACTGCCTAACAAGTACTATTTCAGCCAGATATAGGGACTTGTTTTAATACAATACATCTGGAATATTTTGTTAAGTGAAAAAGTCTCCAAAACATCTTGATTCTGGGTGTGGTTTAAGCCAACAGACTTTAGCCTTGGAAGCCCAATTTAGACTTTTCCATAAGAGCATAATTTTCTCTCTTTGTTTGGACTTAGACAACCCGACGCAGTCTGGCATTTGACCAGCATCGTCTTTTCTTTTTTTAAGTTTCGTTAGTCAGGCAACAAAACTACTTTGTGAAGATCAAGAAAAGAATGTGGTTTGGCTTAAAATGCATCTATTCAATACCCTGCAAGTCCGTTACAACATCACAGTGTAATGACGGGGGAGAGGATGTTTCACTCTGCTGACTGCACCGTTGAGTCAGAGTTGTCTGAAAAGTAAGCAAGTTGTTGATAACTGTAGGACACCTTAATCTATATTTAGTATTATCTTTGAATGGAGGGTTCTGAAAGGGTTAGATTATGGTTTTAAAGCTGTTTTAAGTTCAGTTTACTGCAGGTTTTTCAGTGTTGTCCAAGTGTTTGGTGAACAGATTTCGACGACGTTGTGAGGCTAGTAACCTGCAGATGTGGGACGCATCTAGTCCCTGCTATTACAAACAGTAGACGCGTTCCAATCCGATGCTAGCATACGATGTTCCTCAGAAATGATTGATAAATGAGCTTTGAGCCTCAGGGAATGGCTCCACTCCAACAGAAAACATCCCATTTATAAATGAACACCAACAGGTGAATTGTCGCTACTGTAGAATCTGACAGCTTGAGCCAAATCAATCAGCAAAGGGGCCACATCAGTGTCGAGCTAGGGTCACCATTAAAGAGGGGGGGTCCTGAGATCATGGGATCAGGCTGGGCAGATGTTATCCTTTCATCCCTTTTCTCTGTGTGAGTTTGTGAAGGCTTATAAAGATTTCACGCACAAATTACAGATTTAGATTAAACTGGCTACTCATTAGCACTGCTGCAGTTTAAAGGGGACTGATGTATCAAATTCATCCCACAAAATCTTTTTATCTTAAAATCTTCCCACTTCTGATTTTTCGTCTTTCTGTATCCTCAACCCTGCAGTCCTTCTATTTGTGTGTTTTCTGGTTCAATGGAAGTTCTTGGGCGCGATAAGGGATACCCATTTGCGAAATGAGGGGGAAAACAGGGTCAGATGGTGACTTGGATAGAGCCAACGTCAGCTCCTCGGTCTGCCGGGCTTTGATCGTGCGAGTCCAGATATTTTACCTCCTGTGCCTGTTTTCTTTAGGTTTATTTTGATCGCTGCTGCTGTCACAGGAGAAACCACAACTCTGCAATCATGTGTGTAATTGAAAGTTTACATTGACCTTTATGTGCTGAGTCAGTTTGAGGAACTTGCAAGACTCCATTATGTGACTTAAGCAAACTGATTATTCAACTCTGGCAGCTGGGGAGCATCATCCACCCTACGGCAACAGAGAAACACTGAATGTCTTGGTTTTAGAATAAAATCAAAATGTGAGTAAACCTCTGGTTGCCTTGCAACCCGGCTGAAAGTGTGCTCTTCTACTCATGACCTTTGGTCCTGGCCAATCTAGCCTAGCTCTCACCGGGGCTGTTAGCTTCTGTGGCAGGCAGGTTTCCGGTCAGTCTGCCTTGCTTCTGATGTGTGCCACTAACCCGGGGACCAGAGTACCTCTGGGGGCTTGCTAGTAGCTTTTGGCTAGCCCAGTCCCAGGAGCTAGAAGCTCCTGGATTTTTGAAAGCAGAGTGTGAATCTATTACCAATATTCTTTTACGTGTCTACAGCCTTATTCCTTCTGCTTTATTAAGAATTTCTGGTTCATATATATGGCAGTTTCTTTTTTTTTATGAGCTTCATACATGTTTACATGTATAGCTATGAGCTAGCTAAGGCTGGGGCGGCAACCGCCATTACGACAAGCAAACATCCCACCATTCCAACATCCCAGCCGGATGTCGGAATAGCGGGATATCGGACTGGTGGAATGTCAGATTGGCGGGATGTCGGACTGGTGGAATGTCAGATTGGCGGGATGTCAGACTGGTGGGATATCGGACTGGTGGGATGTCAGATTGGCGGGATGTCGGACTGGCGGGATGTCAGACTGGTGGGATATCGGACTGGTGGGATGTCAGACTGGTGGGATGTCGGACTGGCGGGATGTCAGACTGGTGGGATATCGGACTGGTGGGATGTCAGATTGGCGGGATGTCGGACTGGTGGGATGTCGGACTGGCGGGATGTCGGACTGGCGGGATGTCAGACTGGTGGGATGTCGGACTGGCGGGATGTCAGACTGGTGGGATGTAACCCTTAGGCTGGTGTTAGCAGCTGGCAGATTAAAATATTCATAGAGTCCGATGCACTGAATGAGGAAGAAGATGTAAAGGTTTAACAGGATCTATAACTGTCAGATTTGGACTTTAAAATGATATATTTTTCAGAAAAACAGACGAGTTGCTCTTTTACTCTGACTTTAGAAAATAACTTGAGTCTCTGACGTTAAAAAGCTGGTTTTACATTTAGAGCTCGCTGTAAAGCGGGGTTTTGTTTGGCTTTGTTGTGACCTGTGTTGGCTTTTCTTTTTTTAAACATCAAAATGTAAATGGCATTAGCTCCAACATAAGATCAGATCTGGAACGCTTCCGGAGAAAGATAAAAGGTTTCTCTGTGCAAACACAAAGCAAACACCTCTAATGAATCAGTGGTAATTTGCCGGTGTTTTCCAACTCCTCACCATAAAACTCCTCACGTGCCGCCTGTACCTGACCTCTTCACCTCTCTGGACTCGTCCCACTGGTGTTCTGGTTGAGAACAAAAGGTACACATCAATAACCATTTCTCTAAATGGCTGTTTTGGGGTCATTGAGAGAGCGCTTAATTATTATAATGAGGTAAAAGAGCGGTCTTTAGAGAAAAATTAACCAACAGGCTCGGGTCAGGGGTGTGTCGCAGACAAACAAAGTCAGGTCAGATTTATTCATAACAAGCAACGTGAGACGAAGCTTTTTATATAAAAGTGAACTGTTGCACACTGCAAAAGATATGCTGCTGGGGAGCAACAGATGACTGTACGTCCTGCAGCAAACACCGTCATTTACTTTACTTTTAGAATGAAGAGAAAGGAAGAAAGCAAAAATTACTTTCTTTTTTAACATTTCCTCTAATTACACAACAAGGTTAGACTGTTTATTCAATGACAAAATGCTCTTTTGCTGCAATACATCTGTGCAGTTAGTTTAGAATTGTTTAGAATTATTTGTCACTGATGCAGCAAATATATCCCATAATGTGTTATGCTGAAGGAAAAAAGAACTTTAGACCTGCAGCAGCTCCAAAATCGCTCAAACAAGTTGAAGATATATCATTTCTTTTTTCAAACCAGTTTCTTAGCAATTAGAATTATAGATTAATATCACATATTGAAGGAGTATGAGTTAGAAAAGTCTTTGTTTTGCCTTTAATCTGTAGGTTCAAGACAAATACATAAAATAATGTGTTGTGCTGAAGGAAAAAAGGCTAAAAACTAAGAACTTTAGACCCGCAGAAGCTCCAAAATCGGTCAAACAAGTTGAAGATATATCTTTTCTTTTTCAAACCAGTTTCTTAGCAAGAAGATTTATAGATTAATATCACATATTGAAGGAGTATGAGTTAGAAAATAACAAATTAATGTCCCTTTAATCTGTAGGTTCATAAAATAATGTGTTGAATGAAATATAATTGATATAAGCAAAGCAGAATATGGCTCAAAGTGTAATTGTGTGAGGACAGCCATGCATTTTGTGGTGCACATACACTTTTGTTCTTTCAACACGACAAAGAGTCCAAACAAACAATGCTCTGCATGCAACAACCTGACGTCTGACTCCTTCTCCTTAAAGGGATAGTTCGCCTCTTTTGACATGAAGCTGTATGACATCCCATATCAGCAACATCATTTATGAACATTTTCTCCCTGCTGCGTCCTGTGAGCCGAGTTCCAGCCTCGTTTTGGTGTTGATGAAGGTAGTCCGGCTAGTTGGCTGGGGTTTAAAAAATAAAGTGTTTTGCTTCTATTTTCTCTCCCTTCGTATCACAAGCCCCTTTCACACTGCCGAATAACCCGCATTTAATTCACGAATTTAGCGTGTCCGCTGTTGCGTTCACACTGCCGACCCGGGCTGCCGCGTCAACTCGACTCGCCTTTCGACCCGCGTCGGACCGTAGTCTTTTTGCCGAGCCGAGTTTGATGTGAACGCAATCGACGCGGTTCGGACGTGGGCGTGGGTGTGACGTGAGGAGTTTAAAAGACAGAATGGACAGCTGATTCAGAACAACAGCGACAGGTGAGGACAAGTTTTACTCTGTTTTAGCCTACATCAAGTTGGAGACATTTTTCAATATGGCCAACTGGGGAGACAAGGAGGTCCGCGAGCTCCTCAGCCTCCGAGCAGAGGACGTTATTTTCCGCCACATTTCGGGGACGGTGAAAGATGGACCTCTGCTGGAGGGGCTGGCGAGAAAGATGGGAGAGCGCGGTTTCCCACGCACCATAAAGTAACATCTCCATGAACTGCATATACAATTGCAAAAATGAGTTCTCAAGGTGTCCCGCCATCGTTTGTTTGAAAAATTTGATGCAGACAGGTGTTTTTAACCCTACCTCCGACGCATGGCTTGTGCCTACGTCATTGTACACGCCCAGCATTTTATGTGTTTTGTGTGACGCTCTGCCACTAGGCAACGCCCCCTGAACTCGGCTTCAGGCGACACGGGTCACCCTGACACGCCAAGCGTTCACATTGCTCGACGCGGGTCGAAGGTGCAATTTGGACCCGCTAAGGTAGCGGGTCGCAGTGTGAAAGGGGCTACAGCCTGCTGCTGACAGCCGTGCCTGTTACGGTGTTTGCTGCTCAGAAGCAGGGGACTGCTCGGTCTGCACTTCGGTCTGCACAGCAGGCAGTGATACAAAGGGAGAGAAAATAGGGCCAAGCGATTATGAGGTCGGACTTTTTCCTGGACAACGATTTTGTGAAGCAAATGTATTACTCTGTTGAACGCATATTGTTTTGAGAAGCAAAACGCTTTATTTCTTGAACCCCAGCCAACTAGCCGGACTACCTTCATCAACACCAAAACGAGGCTGGAACTCTGCTCACAGGACGCAGCAGGGGGCAAGAAAATGTTCATAAATGATGTTGCTTGTATGGGATGTCATACAGCTTCATGTCAAAAGAGGCGAACTATCCTTTTAAGGTATTTTAATGTTGTAAAAGGAATTTTAGTGCTTAATTTGGACAAATTGCTGGGGGAATGTTTGTAGGCACGGTGGAGTCACAGCTGGAGGAAACAGAGATGGCAAAGCAGTCTGAGGAGGCGGAGGAGGATGTGGAGCAGAGAGGAGGGAGGAGGAAGAGTGGGTACGGCCATACAGCCGTACAGCAGATAATTATTGGCTTTGTCAGACAACATCTGTTATGTCAGCATTCCAGCCGTCAGCCTCGAGGAGGACGAACCAAGAGCCGCCTGCAGAGTTCAGAACTGCTCAGAAGGAAACCAGGTCAGATGCAGGAAGACCAAACACTTCCATCGGCTCGGACAGTTTAAAGTTCAGCCTCATGTTTGGGTGGACGGACGGCCAGATTTCACCTGGGTCGCAGGTTCAAATCCAGTGTCCCTGACCGGGAGCGAGTGCCCTCAGGCTGGCCGTGACCTCTGACCTCACCACAGTGTCCTGGAGATGTTTCCTGCACTGATCATGGGGCAAATGTTTGCCTCCTTGCAGTTGGTTTGGGCATTTTTACACGGAGCAAACTGTCCGTTAAGCATGTCAATCTGCTTTGTAATTTAGCCCCGACACCTACCTGTGCAGGTAACAGGGCTGTCTGAGGAATGAGGAAACTATGCTGCTCAGGGCAAAATGAAAATTACTGGCAGCTTCAAAACCAGCACTGTCAACAGAATGATTTCCCACAGCAGATTTACTGTCAGTGCACGGAGAAATGCACAGAGAAACCATGTGTCGTTCAGCTTTCACTGGAGCCCAAGCCAGCTGCCATTGGACGACACTAAAGTATAAACCAGTGATACTCACTATTGTTTTCACAAGAGCCACATTGGCAGCAAAATCAAGGGAAGAGCCACTTCTACCACAACATACTAAAGTCCCCTTTTGCAAATATGCATTTCTACATATAAAACAAAAAAAGAAACAACACAGCCAATACATTTTCAATTCAGACCACATTTACCTTAATACTGGGATGAGCGGAAGCTGGCGTGCATGTCCTTGACTTTCTTCATGTTGTATTTGTAGTTTGTTGTTGTAATCATAGTGAGACATTCAGGATGAGTATGGTTTTTGTGCTGGTTTTTGTCCTTTTTTAATTAAAAACCGATCCATTGTGCCTGCATCGCGCTGGCTAAAAGAGCTAGCGTGCTCTGCGGTCAGGTGTGACGGTGGTATTTTTTATTTATTTATCTCTTTACCACCATGGTTAAAAACGTCTTTTTTTATTATTATTATTATTATTATTATTATTATTATTATTAATAATAATTTATTTATTTTCTCCCCTTCCAGTTATTTATTTATGAATTTCATTTTAATAATTATTATTGCTATTATTATCGTTATTTTTTTTTCTTGTATGTACCTTCTTGTTCTATGTTGTTCACCGTTTGTAAATGAACAAAATGTGCAATAAACATATGTTTAAAAAAACAGAGCCCCCTTTAGGAAACACCATTAAGCCTTAATTAATACTTAATAAAAATAGTTAATACTACAAAAATGCAAACTTATTAAAATACTTCATACTGTGCAGTATCCGCTGTGTTATTTGAAAAAATGTAGTGTTATTGTTACCATATTGTTATAAGCTACTATGCGAGTGTGAGCCGCCGATTAAAGCTTGAGGAGCCACGCAACGAGTATCTCTGACGTAAACCCAACAGTTATTGGCTGTTATCAGACATAAGTCAATACTTCTTTTTAATTAGTTCAGTGATGGATCTGGGATAGTTTTTTGGATAGACTCATCGGGGCTCTGCAGGTATAAGTTTAAAGCTTCACAATGTAAAGGCCCGACCCCGAAGATGTCATTCAGAGTGGGATGTGTTCATGAATGGAGGGTTTTAAAGTGCTTCCTCCTGACACAGACTTTACGGTTTATTCAATGATATTTGTTATGAATAGATGACATAAGCCCACAGGCAGGCACTCTGTCAGTGTTTATCGAACAAAATCTGCAGCAAAATTTAGAAGCAGTGAAAAACTGGGAAGGGTTATAAGGTAAATTACCAAGCTACATCTCAGACTCTGCAGGCCTCGGTCAGCATTTTAAAGGGATAGTTCGCCTCTTTTGACATGAAGCTGTATGACATCCCATATTGGCAACATCATTTATGAACATTTTCTTACCCCCTGCTGCGTCCTGTGAGCCGAGTTCCAGCCTCGTTTTGGTGTTGATGAAGGTAGTCCGGCTAGTTGGCTGGGGCTAGAAAAATAAAGCGTCTTGCTTCTCAAAACAATATGCGTTCAAAAGAGAAATACATTTACATCACAAAATCGTTCTCCAGGAAAAAGTCAGACCTCACATCGCTTGGCGCTATTTTTGCTTCCCTTGATATCAATGCGTCAAGCCACCTAGCGATAGCCGCACCTGTTACGGTGTTTACTGCTTGGAAGCAGGCGAGTGCTCGGTCTGCTCTTCGGTCTGCACAGTTTTACGTTGGACGCATTGATATCAAGGGAGGCAAAAATAGCGCCAAGCGATGTGAGGTCTGACTTTTTCCTGGACAACGATTTTGTGATGCAAATGTATTACTCTTTTGAACGCATATTATTTTGAGAAGCAAGACGCTTTATTTTTCTAGCCCCAGCCAACTAGCCGGACTACCTTCGTGGACGCCAAAACGAGGCTGGAACTCGGCTCACAGGACGCAGCAGGGGGTAAGAAGATGTTCATAAATGATGTTGCTAATATGGGATGTCATATAGCTTCATGTCAAAAGAGGCGAACTATCCCTTTAAAGGTTAAAGGTCAACCTAAGGTCAGAAACCCAAGAGCTACATCTCAGACTCTGCAGGCCTCAGTTAGCATGTTAAAGGTTAAAGGTCACCCCAAGGTCAGAAACCCAAGAGCTACATCTGAGACTATGCAGGCCTTAGTCAGCATGTTAAAGGTTAAAGTTCATGACAGCACAGTTAGAAAAAGACGGGCTGCAGTATGGTGTAAGCAATGGGCCAAAAAGATTTGTCCATCTGTGCAAGTAATCCGTGCATATTTGGGAAATGTGTGCGTCTTTGGTTGTAGTTGAGCATAAAATAAATATTTATGTTCTCTAAAAATGATCTGTGTTTTTACTGGGTTGTGTTGTAATATTTGTCAGAATACAAATTGAAAAGTTACGAGTTGGAAAGTTATGAATGCAAAAGTTACGAATCAAAAAGTTACACATTACATTTAATACATTTTTAGTATTTCTGACGTATTTTCTCCAGTAAATTGATTTAATTACAACATTTTTGGCATAGTGAGGCATTAGCTGACTGGTCTTTAATTAAGTAAGTTTTTTTCAGCATGACTTTGCAGCTGTGATAATGAATTTATGAATTTCTCTGTTGTTGTTGTCAGGGAGGTCATGTGGTGGTCGCTGCTGTCATGCTGCCATGGCTCAACCCTCATTAGGGCTTCAGCCGATTTCTACAATGGCCAAACGCTTAAATTTGATCAAATATATTTAATTGTTGCAAATTAATCTACCCAACAGTATAAATAGCAATAAAAAAACTTCTTTATTAAGGCTTGTTTGACATTTTCCATGATTACATTTTATAATGAAATGTTTGGTTTAAATCTGTTTTGTTTATTTTTTTCACAACTGATATTTATTTTGTCGTTAATATGGTTTTAACCAGAAAAAAGTTAAATTCATATTTTATTCCATTATACCCGCTGAATCCGTCGGTCGGGTCGCGGGGGGGCATTGTCCATCTGACACCAGAAAGAACAGACAGACTGAATGACATCTTCTACAGATGGAGTGTTTGGGACAACAGGAGTAGATCCTGGGAACAGACAGTAACATCAGGCTCTGTTGAGCTGGCATGATTCAGTATAAAGGAGGACGAGGTAGCTGCCCCCTGCTAGCATGCAGGGGTTCCCTCTACGATTTAAAATGGTGAAAAATGTGTCTGCGCTCCAAAAAAGAAAAACGTTTATAAAATACATCGTCGGTGAAGTGATCAATGCACATTATGGGTCGATATTTACCAAAAACTTAGTCGTAAATGTTAAAGTTATCGTTTTTGTGCTCCGTCCCGCTAAGACCCGTTCAAACTGACTGACAGCGCTGTGATGTTTGGAACTCCGGAGGCTCACATGAACCACGTGACAGCCCTAGCGGCGACTTCAACGCGTGTCGCAACTTTTGAATGTGTAACTTTTTGATTCGTAACTTTTGCATTCGTAACTTTCCAACTCGTAACTTTTCAATTTGTATTCTGACAAATATTACAACACAACCCAGTAAAAACACAGATCAATTTTAGAGATCACAAATATTTATTTTATACTCAGCTACAACCAAAGACAAGACGCACACATTTCCCAAATATGCACGGATTACTTGCACAGATGGACAAATCTTTTTGGCCCATTGTTTACACCATAGTCCTTGTGACAGCGGAGCTGGATGAGCCTGTTGGAAAAGGAGCTCTGCTGTCCAACCAGCAGCTGGTGGAGAGGATGGGTGGGGTTATCCATGATGGATAACAGTTTATTCAGTGTCCTCCTCTCCACCACAGATTCAAATGAGTCCAGTTTGCAGCCGATGACAGAACCAGCCTTCTTAATGAGTTTATTAAGCCTGCTGGTGTCACCGGCTCTGATGCTGTTCCCCCAGCAGACCACAGCGAAGAAGAGTGCACTGGCAACAACAGACTGATAGAACATCTCCAACATCTTGGTGCCTTTAGGTCCAATAATTAACCCTAGGGGGTACATTAGTATAGATTGTACCTCAGGGGACAAAAAAGGACTCGTACTGTACCCCTATTTCTGAGCGTGTAGATGGAGATAGATTAAACAATTAGTTTGTTGAATTATAAATCGCGCACAGAAGCCACAGAATATTCTAGACTTGGAAGTGTGCGTGAATTTTCCTGTGCCGTTTGTCTGATTGACTGTCTGCCAGCCACATACCAGAGTACAGTTCAAGAGTTCAGTTAATTCATGAACTCTGTCGGGGCACCGCACCCAGCCAGCGGCGCATTAAACACCCTGCGAGAGCGTGTCTTTTCCTACCGCCGTGTCCTTACGCATTAGCGCTTCCACACTATGTGGAGACGTGTTCAGGTGAATCTGTGTTGAAGCTCCTATATGGTCAACGCATGCAGGTGTTTTCACTTATTCTGCCTGACTGGACCTGATGCAGGCGCGGACATACTGTGACTGACAGTTCAGTAACTCCAGCTGATTATGTTGCCCTTGTGAAGTGGAACAAATAAAACCTGTTGGGCTCATGGCAACGGCAGCTGTGTCACGCTAAGGCTCAATACACAGATCCCACGCTCACTGGTGGATCTGCAGAAGAGGAACGTGTTTTTTACCCCAACAAACCGCCTCCACCACTGGTTTAGCTGCACACTGAAACCAATCTGCAGAATGTAACGCTCAAAGAAACTCAGCTGAAATACACACTCTTCTACACATCAGTTTGCTTCTTCTTCAGCGAAAGCAATAATTAAATGTAAAAAAAATTAGGGCTGGGCAACGATTACAATTTTTAATCTAATTAATCACATGATTTCCCTGATTAATTACGATTTAACTGCTAAATATTGAATTCAGAGGAACATTATGCTGGAATTCTGCTGTCGTCATGAAACCTCTGAGGTTTGCAAAAGCAGAATGTCAGGGTCTGTGTTATCTGTTCATGGTTTATTTTGATAGTCTTGTCTGCTTCCTGTTTTATTTTTCCTTCACTTCCTGTTGTGCGTCATTTTAGGTTTCTTGACTCCCGTTGTGTCTGATAACCCATTGTTTTCACCTGTGTTCTGTTTATTTATACCTTTGCTCCCCAGTGTGTCTTTGTCAGATTGTCTGTGCATTTTGCTAGCTTTCCGGCGTTCTACTTCTCGAGATATTGATTGCATTTCTGGTTATTCCAACTCCTTGCCCGTTTTCTGGATTACCCCTTTGCCTAGCGATTTTGTACCTTTGCCTTACTGACTGCCTTCCCGTGTACCGACTTGGAATAAACTCCTTTTACGTCTACCTCATCTGCCTCTGGTCTGCTCTGTGGGTCCACTGTCTGTCAGGTTGTGACAGTACAATCTGACCAGAATCATGGACCCCGCAGTACCAGATTCTTTCCGGGAGGTGCTGAAGACCCAAGCCCAGTGGCTCCGCATGCAGGAGGATGATGGCCTCCTTAAGGCAGGAGCTAGCCGACTCCAACAAACGCCAAGAAGCGGCGTTTGCCACATTGTCTACCCAACTAAGCGACTTGAGGGTCGGTCAGCAGCAAGGGGAACCCACCGTGCTCCTTCAGCCGGAACGCGGTGGCCCGCGCACCTCTCCGGCACCGGCTCACTTACAGCTATCCAACCCCGAAAGGTTCTCCGGTGAGTCTGGCGACTGCAGACCCTTTCTGACTCAATGTGAGCTTCATTTTGAGTTTAATGCAGCAGCAATCACCTCCGATCGCAGCAAGATAGCCTACATGATTTCCTTTTTGTCCGGGCGGGCCCAGGACTGGGCCGCGGCCGAGTGGAATCGCCGGTCAGCCATTTGTAGCTCTCTGCCATTATTTGAGAAGACGTTCACTCAGATTTTTCAGACTGTTATTCCCGGTCGTGAGGCTGCTAAAGCTCTAGTTTCTTTGCGTCAAGGGAGACGCAGTGTTATGGACTTTGCTGTCGAGTTTCGAACATTAGCAGCCGACAGTGGTTGGAATCAGCTCGCGTTGGGGGATGCCTTCTTTAATGGTCTTTCTGACCGCATCAAGGACTCATTAACACCTTTAGATTTACCCGCTGAGTTAGACGCATTAATTTCTCTGGCTGCTAAAATTGATAAGAGAATGTTGGATCGCGACCGGACCAGGGGTTTCCTCCCGGGCCGGTACCCCGCCGCCCATTCATCCCGGAGCTCTCCACCTCGACATGCATCCGCGTCCGTTCTCCCACCTACGACCACCGCCAGCAGTGACACGTCGGAGCCTATGCAGATCGGGCGCACCCGGCTCTCTCCTGAGGAACGTCTTCGTAGACGCAACGAGGGAAGGTGCATCTACTGTGCTCAGATGGGGCATTTCCTGGCTAACTGCCCCATACGGCGCAGTGGGTCGACTCATCAGGCTTCAGTGAGGGTATGTAGCTCTTCCAGTAGAGAGAGGTCTATCTGACATTTCTCCCAAGTGACTCTCTCCTCTGATACTATAACCATCCCTCAATCTGTTCTCATTGACTTAATCTCTCGTTTGTTCCTCTAGACTCTCCCGTGCCTGCCACCGCCTTAGATGGGCACGTTATGTACATTGTGACTCACTGCACCTCTCCTGTGACCCTAACCATCTCTGATTCTCACACGGAGCGGATTACTTTCCATGTTTTTGATGCTCCCCAACACTCACTTGTCTTAGGATTTCCCTGGTTAACCCTTCACAATCCTCATATTGACTGGTCCTCCGGCACGATCCTGTCGTGGGCTAACAACTGTGATACGCAGTGTTTTTTGAGGCCAGCAGAGTCCGACGGGAGGGGAGGTCTCTCCTTACCTGAGGATGCCGACGAGGAGTTTCCGGACCTGTCATCTGTGCCCTCCTGCTACCTGGACCTTAAGCAGGTATTCAACAAAACAAGAGCCACTTCCCTTCCTCCTCACCGTCCTTATGACTGTTCAATAGAATTGCTTCCTGGCACCTCACCTCCTCGTGGTCGTCTGTACTCCCTGTCGGGACCTGAACGTCAGACTATGGAGGATTACATCGGTTCCGCGCTCAAGTCTGGGATTATCCGGCCGTCATCTTCACCTGCCGGAGCGGGCTTCTTCTTTGTGGGGAAGAAGGACAAGACTCTACGGCCCTGCATTGATTACCGTGGACTCAACGACATCACAGTTAAAAACAGGTACCCTCTTCCTCTCACCACCTCTGGGTTTGAGCTTCTCCAGGGAGCCAAGGTATTTACCAAATTAGATCTGCGTAACGCCTACCATCTTGTTCGCATAAAGGAGGGGGATGAGTGGAAGACTGCTTTTAACACCCCCACAGGACATTACGAATATTTAGTTATGCCTTTTGGACTCACTAATGCTCCTGCTGTGTTTCAGTCATTGGTTAATGATGTTCTTCGGGATTATTTGAACAAGTTCGTTTTTGTGTATCTTGATGATATTTTGATTTTTTTCACCTGATTTAAGTACCCATAAGAGACATGTCAGACAGGTGTTTGAACAGTTACTAAAGAGTCAGCTATATGTCAAAGCAGAAAAATGTGAATTTCATGCATCCACTGTGTCTTATTTGGGGTTTATTGTTTCCGAGGGGAGGGTTGGCATGGATCCTGAAAAGGTTCGGGCAGTACAGGAGTGGCCCTCACCCACTTCCAGAAAGGAGGTCCAACGGTTCCTGGGGTTTGCTAACTTTTATAGAAAGTTTATCCTCTGCATGCTCCAACCTCTTCCAAGGTGCAATTCCTCTGGTCTCCACAGGCGGAATCCACCTTCCTCAGACTCAAGAGTGGCTTTATCTCTGCTCCGGTGTTGACTTTGCCAGACCCCACGCGGCAGTTCGTCGTGGAGGTTGATGCTTCTGATTTAGAAGCAGGGGCAGTGCTTTCCCAGCGGTCGGGGAGAGACGACAAGCTCCACCCGTGTGCCTTCCTATCTCGTCGTTTTTCATCAGCGGAGAGGAACTACGATGTTGGCGATCGAGAACTTCTGGCCGTCAAGCTGGCCTTGGAGGAGTGGAGGCATTGGCTGGAGGGGGCAGAACAACCATTCCTGGTCTGGACCGACCATAAGAACATTGAATACATCAGGACCGCTAAGAGACTGAACCCTCGTCAGGCCAGGTGGGCTCTTTTCTTCTCCCGTTTTAATTTCACTATTTCTTACCGTCCTGGCTCCAAGAACATTAAGCCTGATGCCCTGTCGAGACTGTTTAAGGGGGAGGGCAACGTTACTGAGCCTGAGACCATTATCCCCGAGAACTATGTTTTGGGTTGCGTTACCTGGGGAATTGAGGAGCGGGTCGAGAGAGCCAATCGGGGAGTTCAGATTCCGACTAAGGTACCACCCAACAAGTGATTTGTCACCCCTGATCTTCGGGGCCCTGTGATTTCCTGGGCTCACTCTTCTCTCATTTCCTGTCATCCTGGTTTCCGCAGAACGCTGTCCCGGGTTCGCGAGAGGTTTTGGTGGCCGTCCATGAGGGATGATGTCTGTGAGTATGTGGCAGCCTGCACAACCTGTGTGCAGAACAAGAGCAAGAGTGTCCCCAGTGCTGGACTGCTTCAGCCTCTGCCTGTGCCACAGCGGCCCTGGTCTGACATTTCACTCGACTTTGTGACGGGATTACCACCCTCTGAGGGTAATACTGTGGTACTTACAGTAGTGGACCGTTTCTCCAAGATGGTGCGGTTCATCCCATTGTCACAAATTCCCTCTGCCAAAGAGACGGCAGAGGTCCTCATGTCTCAGGTTTGTCGAGTTTTTGGATTTCCCAGGAATGTCCTATCTGACCGGGGTCCGCAGTTCGTGGCACAGTTCTCGAGGGCGTTCTGCCAGCTCTTGGGTGCCACAGTTAGTCTGACCTCGGGCCACCATCCTCAAACCAATGGGCAGTCGGAGCAGTTAAACCAGGAGTTGGAGAAGGGGCTCCATTGCCTTGCTTCCCGGAATCCTGCCTCCTGGAGCAAGTACGTCATGTGGGTGGAGTACGCCCACAACACGCTTCCCTGCTCTTCCCTCGGCATGTCTCCATTCCAGTGTGTGTTTGGATACCAGCCCCCTCTGTTTCCTGCGCTGGAGAGGGAGGTCAGGGTCCCGTCTGCTGTCGCCATGGTCCGTCGTTGCCGGCGCATCTGGGCTCAAGCCCGCCAGAACCTCATCAGGGCTTCCCAGAGCCATGAGAAGTTCGCTGACAGAAGGAGAAGAGCGGCTCCAGCGTATCAAGCCGGCCAACGGGTGTGGTTGTCTACAAAACACTTGCCTCTCAAGGTAGAGTCCCATAAGTTGGCCCCTCGTTTTGTGGGTCCATTCCCTGTGTCCAAAGTCATTAACCCTGTTTGTGTGAGACTCAACCTCCCCAGGTCCCTTCGAGTAAACCCCTCCTTCCATGTCAGTGAGGTTCTGCCTCTCAAGACCAGCCCATTGATCCCTCCTACCAGACCCCCTCCTCCCGCCCGGATAATTGGTGGGGGCCCGGTTTACACCGTTCGCAAACTTCTGGCGGTTCACCCCAGGGGGAAAGGTTTTCAGTATCTTGTGGACTGGGAGGGTTACGGCCCAGAAGAGAGGTCTTGGGTTCCCACTCGGCACATCATGGACCCTGACCTCATTCGGGACTTCCATCGTGACCACCCCGAGGGTCCTGGGCCTTCAGGGGCCGGCCGTTGAGGGGGGGGTACTGTCAGGGTCTGTGTTATCTGTTCATGGTTTATTTTGATAGTCTTGTCTGCTTCCTGTTTTATTTTTCCTTCACTTCCTGTTGTGCGTCATTTTAGGTTTCTTGACTCCCGTTGTGACTGATTGCCCATTGTTTTCACCTGTGTTCTGTTTATTTATACCTTTGCTCCCCAGTGTGTCTTTGTCAGATTGTCTGTGCATTTTGCTAGCTTTCCGGCGTTCTACTTCTCGAGATATTGATTGCATTTCTGGTTATTCCAACTCCTTGCCCGTTTTCTGGATTACCCCTTTGCCTAGCGATTTTGTACCTTTGCCTTACTGACTGCCTTCCCGTGTACCGACTTGGAATAAACTCCTTTTACGTCTACCTCGTCTGCCTCTGGTCTGCTCTGTGGGTCCACTGTCTGTCAGGTCGTGACACAGAAGCGCAATAAAAAAAAAAAGAAGCCAGAATTACATGTTGTCCCGTTTGCTACAGCATCAAGACAGCAGTCTGCGAGCTACTTAGTCCGACACGATGACAGAATCCTGGGAGCTGGCTGTAATTGATGATCCCAATGTTTGCACGTCTGCAGGTATGATTTGAAATTACGTCGTTTTATGAGGATTTCTCATCCAGAAAACAGAGATCACAGTGATTATGCTCGTGTAGAGTGCACGACTTCAGCAGCAGTTTGAGCTTTAATGCACGTAGAGTAGCAGAATATTTTGGTAGGCGATCAAACCACCTTGGATCAGTTAGCATCATACAAAAACAAAGCATGTGAGGCTGTGTTTGGGTTTTTATGCACAATTCTGACGATGAGCTGTTTTTCTGTCCTGTGTTTTTGGTGTGAAACTCAGATGTTTTGCTCCATTTGTTTAATTTTTTTGTCTCTCTTGTTTCAGATGAACCTGAGGAGGAGGGGGATGAGTATGTAAACGCAGCTTGTGCTGTGGCCAAAAACATCCGTTTGCAGAAACAAAGTACTGGTGCTGCAAAATAGAGCTTTAATCAATATCAATTCAATGAAATATTTGTGTTAAATCTTTGATCATAATAATATATAATATTATAATATATTATTATAATATAATAATAATATATTATTATTATATATTTGTATATTATTATATATAATATATATATATGAAATGTCTCATGTTGTCTGCATTTAAGAAAGCAGATGCTCTTTTAGATCTTATCTCTAAAGTACTACAAAAATATATTATCTATAACATATAATAATAATAATTATCCATAATATATAATACAAAAATACGTTATCTATGACATATAATAATTATTAACATTTTTATTATTATTATATCTATAATATATAATAATTATTATTATATATTATAGATAATATATTTTTGTAGTACTTTAGAGATAAGATCTAAAAGAACATCTGCCTTCTTAAATTATTTAAATTTCTAATATATATATATATATATATATATATATTTTTACCCCTTAGATAAGAAGAATATTCCATCCATCATTCGGTCGCTCTCAGCTGGAGCGTTCTGTTGGGCGATACTGTTGACAATCATGGCGCTGTGCATCCATTGTGAGTACAATTCCACACTCTTATGATCTTTACCAACAGCCTAAATAATCTAACAGCTGTGCACTAAGTTGCAGTTGTAGTAAAATTATTGTTCCAAATAAAGTGGGACTGCTGTATAAACTGAATGTAATTTTTTTATGTCTGTGAAATCTGATGCAATCCAAAAGAAAATATCCGTCGGATTTAAAAGCACACGTTAAAAAGAAGTCCGCCATCCACTAAACTCTGTATTCTTAATACTAACTTTTACAAAGTGCATGATGCTATCTGACTGCTTGCAGAACAATCAACTGAAAACTTAAAAAAAAAAACTTTAGAGCAGGTGTGTGAATATGACTGACATCATTAGGGATGGGAATTGTTAAGAATTTAGCAATTCTGGTTCCATTATCGATACCGCTTATCGGTTCGGTTCAGTATCAGTTCCGCCTCTGCGCCACCTGCCTCTGAGCCACCTGCCTCTGAGCCTGCCGCTTCTGAGCCGCCTGCCTCTGAGCCTGCCGCCTCTGAGCCTGCCGCCTCTGGGCCGCCTGCCTCTGAGCCGCCTGCCTCTGAGCCGCCTGCCTCTGAGCCGCCTGCCTCTGAGCCTGCCTCACTCTTGCAGTCCTCATGTCACTAACATTATTACAATCAACAGGACATGGAAGTTTTACGTTACAGGGCTCTCAGGTTTTCAATGCAGGGAAGAGTGACACCCCCACCCCCGGTTGGACGGGCCGCAGGAATGGGGGTTTTTCATTAAAATTATTATCGGTGGTGTTGTTATTAATAACTGCTCTGCTCAGACTCATGGGAGACGTGCTTGTTTCCTGCCGTTGCCATAGTGATAGCGGTGCGCCAGAGAAATTTAAATTATGATTTTTTTCAGCGTGAGAAATACAAGTTTTACGCTACCTGGGACTTTTGAGATGGAAGACGCTGTGCCACAGTCTCCCCCGCGGGAGTCTCCGCCATCACTTAGCAGCGTGTCAAAGAAAATACTTTACATTCGCGCAAAGTAACTGCATGCTGTGCATGCAGAGGCAGTTCTTCTATAATGTGTTTTACATCTGTCGAGATTAACTTCAATTGAACCCTTTGTGTTTTTTATATTCCAGTTACCCATGTCATTTCTGTAAAGCTGTCGGCCACCACTGAGCGAAGGCACCAGCGTGGCACCGCTGAGCAAAGGCACCAGCGTGGCACCACTGAGCGATGGGACCAGGGTGCCACCACTGAGCGATGGGACCAGGGTGCCACCACTGAGCGATGGGACCAGGGTGCCACCACTGAGCGATGGGACCAGCGTGGCACCACTGAGCAAAGGCACCAGCGTGCCACCACTGAGCGATGGGACCAGGGTGCCACCACTGAGCGATGGGACCAGGGTGCCACCACTGAGCGATGGTACCAGGGTGCCACCACTGAGCGATGGTACCAGGGTGCCACCGCTGAGCAAAGGCACCAGGGTACCACTACTGGAAGAACACCAACAGTTCTGCGGTTGATCTCAACTATTGCTGACAGATACCTCAGCGGCAGAAACAGTTTAGTAACATTTCATAATTCCGACCCAAATATTAGATATAATTTTGTCACAACATATTAATCTGGTGAAATGGTTCTTACCCTAAGAGAGGCAGACTGAACAGTGCCAGCCGGGTTGGCAACTCTTCCAGTCCAGCTGCTATGACACTGGTAGCCGTGACTCTCTGGATCAGAAGACCTGGGAAGGAGCTCGGGACGACTGCGTAGAAAAGGACGCGGATTTGGTTGTGATACAAAGGTCAGAGGAGCAGGTGAGGTCAGGGACAGCAACTCATGTATGCAAGTGCCAATCCTGCCCCAGATGCACACACAGATATATCTTCAAGACATCTTCCTGATGTATTCCTGGATCTTTGCTGTTTCATCCCAAATAGTGAATCTGACACTCACTCGCCCCCCTAGCTTCTCATCCTAGCCTGTGCTAGCTCAGAGATGGGGACTCAAGTCACTGTGACTTGGACTCGAGTCCGACTCAAGTCGCTGTTTTGATGACTTGTGACTTGACTTGACAAAAAATAAAAGATTTGAGACTCGACTCGGACTTGGAAGTTAAAGACTCGGCACTTGACTTGAGGCTTAGAATGGCGTCATGATTGGATCGCTACCCTGTCAATCAGTCATACTCTCTCTACATACCGTAACATACCTCATATCAGATATGCATAATTTCATAATTACCATTTTGACGGTAAAAGACGAACAGCACAGTGCAAGACATGCGGCATTAACATCTCAGACAGCCAGACGACATCTTCCAACTTTGTTCGTCATTTGAAGATTCATTCTAACCAGTAAGTGCTTGTCAAATTAGCTAATATTATCCTGTTAACATAGTTGGTATTTAGTTAACGTTAGCTTGATATGATACGGGGTGGACAGGTTGGACACACTGGCCAATGATGTTTACTGACAGTTACTTATATCTTGTCTTTTCACTTTATTAAGATCAGATTCTGCAGGTAAAATTGCAATAATAAGGTGACTTGACTTTGACTTGAATTGAGTTGCCCAAGAAAAAATTACTTAAGACTTGCACATGTGTGACTTGGTCCCATCTCTGTGCTAGCTTCTCATTTCACTGGTTCCTCTGGTCTTCTGTGTGGAGCACAATGGCTGTCCAACCTCATCTTTCTGAGACTGTAGGTGGCGCTTTGCAGATTGAAAGCAAAAATCCTCAACCATATGTTGATGGCTGACTTTGTTCATGGACGTGTAAACAAGGTTTTAAAAGTTATTTCTAACAGAGGGGGGATATCACCTATTTCTTCTTTGTAATAAGTTTGAAACACACACTTTCTAAGCAGGTCTAACTTTTTTTCTTCCCATCAGAACTTCATCTATAACAGCAGTTTCGCCGGTTTGGGAACCGGTGGTTCCTGGATTGGGCTCAGAGTAGAAGGTGACGGCTGGAAGTGGGTCGATGGGAGCGATCTCACAGACAGGTAAGACATAATCTTGCATGTCTGAATTAGGAGCTTCATAAGTTGTGATGAAAGTTCTGCTCTTCTTTCAGCTACAGGCTTCAACCACCTGCTGACAACCGTCGCTGTGTCATTTCTGTCAAAGAGGCTAATGGATGGAAAGCTGTGAGCTGCGATGTTAAAAATGATTGGATCTGTCAGAAGAAGGCTGGGACTGGATAATAACTTCTAGCACAGACGCCAGAAGAAACTGTCAGTGTTTCTCAGCTAACCGCAGATATATATGAGCCCAATGTTTCTGAATCAAAATAACTCACTCTCCCTCCTCTACATCCTATAATTATGCTTTGTCTAAAACATGCAAAGACCGTAATTTCTGTTTTAACCCTAATCAAGTCTTTGTTAATGCTCCAATGTAACCAAAGACATTTTAACACCTTAATCAAACCTTTTAATTCGTATTATAATTTTTTTGTTTGTTTGTTTTGGAGCTCAAACAGGTTTTATTTTGAATTATTTTCATACCTTCAAGACAAAATATTTTCAAATGAATCCAGAAAACCACTTTGATATGTTTTATTTACGGTTCTTATCTCTGGATACATTTTTTACTAGAGATAAGAATTTTGGCTTTTCTGCCACTTTTACTTGAATAAGCAGCAGAAAATGGATGGATGGACATTTTACTATCAGTGAACAATTGGTTAAATCTTTTTTTTTTACTTTGTTCAACAAAGAGTCTAGAACCCTAAAATTGCAAAATGACTTTCTACTTTCGTCTACACTTTCTACACATGCGTCTACTGGGATGATTTCATCATCGGCTAACTTCACACAAAGTTTGGTGCTGCTTGTTTTTGTCAGTAGGGGGTGGCAGGACATGGATGCGGACTTCAGAGGTAAAAGCAAAGTTGGTTTATTTCCAAAAACAAGGTTAACATAAAGCGCGTCTCAGCCGGAAGACAAAACTAGACTGTGGAAAAGAAAACATGGCTAAGACAAAACAAAACAAAGAACATGACTTGGTAATACATAAAAGAACTTAGCTTAGCTTAGCTTAGCTTAGCTTGGCGTGAATGGTGAAAACGGAGTAAGGAATTCACAAACTGAATGGGGAGACCTGGAAACTAAATACTGAACAGGGTGATTGGTGAATGAGTGCAGCTGAGAAATGATGGACAGGTGAAGTGAATGAACTAATGATCTGAACATGGGGACTGAGGTAAAAACAATAGTAAGACTAAAACATGGCAAGACTTAAGAACTAAACATGAACTTAAAAACTAAGACATGATATAACGACGACTTTGAGTACGATGGACATCCTTACCAGAGTGAATGAGCTGTGCTTTAGCGGCGCACGTTGGTGACATCATCCCAGTAGATGCATGTGTAGAAAGCTTCCGATAGCCCCGGATAACAACAACACGGCAGCTCTGAGCTAACGGTGCTATAGTACGCGTTCATTCATTCATTGGTCTTAAAGTGTTGGTGAAATAAAGACAGATAATGCCTTATTTAGAGGCTGTATTGTCTCTGCCCTGTTCTCTCCAGTTATATGGATATACGCCGATCTCCAGTGATCTAAATATCTTCTGAAGGACAACTTTCACCAAACTGTTATCGGTGAGTAGATGAACGTATTTTATGCCAGAAATAAGGTCCAGGTTTAAAAAAAAAAAAAAAGAACTTCCCCTTTAAGAATAAATTGATAATCTGGCTGCAAAGGGATGTATTTCACTTCTTCAACGTATGTCAGTCACTATAAGTGCTGCTTAAAGGAGCTCTAAAGAAAGTGTCCTGGTACAGACTGGGATCATCCCGGACTCCAGAAGGGAAGTTTTATTATTCCAGTTAAAACTGGAAGGAAGTTTGATGATGGATCTGTGTGAGCTTATTGTGCTATAAGAGAGAATGTGTCTGAAACTTTGAAATATTGTTTCCATGTGACAGAAATGCCATCTATAAATAAAAGCAAAAAGAAGCAGAGACCTGTGTCATAAGAATCCACTTTATTTAAAATAAATGATTATTTTATGAAAAAAAAAGGAGCTCTTTCTGAGTTAAAAGACAACTGCAACGTTGTTCTGGTGCACGCTATCATCCTCTGAGCCCACCTGAGCCCACCTGAGCCACTGCGGGTGTCATCTTAGAGGCAAAATGTCCTCCATTTTCTGGTTTTCGATGCATGTTCAAACTTGGCATTCCCTTTATTCAGAGCGTGCTTACATAGCAGCGATCAGAGCTTCTCATCCCACTCCTTACATTGTGTTTGCACACACACGGAAAGGCCCTTGTAAAGTTAGGAGGAAAATAGGCGGTGGGGTGGATTGTGTGTCAGTGGGTCATGCAAATGTAGTTGGATACATACATATACTGTCATAAAACATTTACAACATGTAACATGCTGCGATTCTTTCAGTAAAAGTTATTTGTAGAGCTGGGCGAGTTAACTCGTTATTATTGCGTTAACTTGTTAATTATTAAAATATTTTATCGCGCATTAACACTGGTTTTATTTATTTTTTATTTAAAAAATATTTTTTTTGTGCCTTTAATGGATAGGAAAGTTCAGAGAGAGGGGGAACAACACGCAGCACAGGGCCGTCCGATACAGGACTCGAACCGGGGCCAGCTGCAGTGAGGACTATAGTCTCTGTACATGGGGCGCCTGCTCAACCCACTACGCCACGGACCACCCCTGTTTTTATGGACAACCCTGAACATCCTCTCCACGAGACTGTTATCGGAAAACAGAGTCTCTTCAGTCAAAGGCTTCTTCAGTTTGGATGCAAAACGGACCGCTACAGGAAATCTTTCCTGCCCACAGCCATCAGCATCTATAGTAACTCCTTGATTTAATTGAGCTACATCAACATTTAATTTCCCTCTGGGATAAATAAAGTATTTTTGAATTTGAATTGAATTGAATTTTGTTTTATGATTTATTTTATTATTGTAAAAGTCTGTTGCTCACAGGCTTTTATTTTGTAAAACTCTGTTGCTGTCTGCTGCGGAACCGGAAAAGAAAGTAATCGGCGGATCCACCAAACATGGAGAAGGGTACGGAACTTTTACTCGGCCATTTTCATTTTAAAGTTCTTCCAGATGGCAGAGCCGACAGAACCAAAGTCATCTGTAAACACTGCCAAGTTGAATTGTCTTCTCAGCGTAGTAGTTCCAGTCTAAAATATCACTTAAAGGCAAAACACACCACTGATAGCAGCAAGTCATTCAAGGAAACAGACAGTGGAGCGAGGCTTCTACATAAAAACTACAGAAAGATGCTGATGTTAAAAGTGTGTTTGCACAACAAATGTTATGGCACTTTCATTCATATGGCAGCACATTTAAAATAAAACTAAATGCTAAAAGCTATACACTACTTTTGGATTCATTTTTGGATTTTGCGATTAATCGTGATTAATCACGGAAATCATGTGATTAATTAGATTAAACATGTTAATCGTTGCCCAGTCCTAGTTATTTGCAAACATCCCAAAAGTCCCAGACAGTTCTTTAAGTGCAAACGGGGAGCTGTCGGACCCGTGTGTTGTGTTTTAGAGCCGCATGAGTGAAAGTGGATTTCAGAGCGCACACACTCGGGGTCACGGTGGGGTCCACGGTCGAGTCAAATGGGCCGCAGCTGCATTCCTGCATCGAGGTTTGTGTTGATACGTTGGTTGCAGAGCTGCGCGGCTGTCTGGGCTCTCGGCCTGTGAATCCAAACACGGAAGGGTCAGGACCCCGCCATATTTGTTTAACGCCAAGATAGGTGTCACCATGGCGAGGTTACAGCAAAGCGCCGCCTAGCATAACTGGCTCCGGAATGACAACAAACACAGCCGGAGTGTTGCTCCGGCTAATTTGCTGATGTTTTCCCAAAGCCGGGGGCTTAGCCGACAACACAGGCCGTTTAACTCAATCAGTGTTCCGCTTTCTCACCCGCTTTATTTTTCACATAACATGTTGTTGTTACCTTCACCGTCCCTCAGCCCAGAACTTAACCCGGCCCGGCAGAGCCCGGCGGAGCCCCGATTCTGTTTGAACAGCCTCATTGGCTTTAAATTGTTATGATTGGCTTCAATGTTTCGGCAGCCCATTCAGGGAATAAAGAACCTGCGTGAAAACAAACACGGACATGAACTGAAATCTACGTAAAGTTCATAGACTTTGAACTTTTTCCGAATGGGACTTTTGCTGAATCGTGTTTTTTTTTCGGTGCAAAATACATAAATGTAAATGTAAATGTCCTTTATTTATACAGCCCTTTACAGACAATCCTTACGGTGAGCCAAAGTGCTTTACAGCAGGTAATAAATAAAGAGAAGAACAAGTAAAAACAATAAAAGAACAGTGAAAGCAATGAAATATAACAAAATTGAAAAAGATAAAATAGGATAAAAGTGTCATCATACTACTAGGCAGAGATGGGGACTCGAGTCACTGTGACTTGGACTTGAGTCGACTCGAGCCGCTGTTTTGATGACTTGTGACTTGACTTGACAAAGAATTAAAGACTTGAGACTCGACTCGGACTTGGAAGTTAAAGACTTGACTTGACTTGACTTGAGGCTGAGAATGGCGTCATGATTGGATCCCTACCCTGTCAATCAGTCATGCCCTCTCTACATACTTTAAGTGTTTATTGGAGAGAATAAACTCATATCAGATATGCATCAACATGTCAGCGGGAGGGGCACCGAGAGTCATTGTCTTCGGCTTTCATAATTACCATTTTGACGGCAAAAGACGAACAGCACAGTGCAAGACATGCGGCATCAACATCTCAGACAGCCAGATGACAACTTCCAACTTTGTTCGTCATTTGAAGATCCATTCTGACCAGTAAGTGCTTGTCAAATTAGCTAATATTATCCTGTTAGCCTAGTCGGTAGTTAGCTAACGTTAGCTTGATATGATACGGGGTGGACAGGTTGGACACATTGGCCAATGATGTTTACTGACAGTTACTTATATCTTGTCTTTTCACTTTATTAAGATCAGATTCTGCGGGTAAAATTGCAATAATAAGGTGACTTGACTTTGACTTGACTTGCCCAAGAAAAAAGTACTTGGGACTTACTTGAGACTTGAAAGCTAAGACTTGAGACTTACTTGAGACTTGCACATGTGTGACTTGGTCCCATCTCTGCCAAACTCAGATCAAAGGTCAAAGGTCACTCCCAGATTTCTGACGTTTGAACTAAGCTTTGAAGACAAAGTGCCAAAGCCAACCGTCACAGTATCCCCGAACACAATTCATTCAGTTCTGTCATCATTTAAATGAAGAAAATTTTGGGCCAACCATTGCTTAATATCAGCAATACAATTAAACTAAGAACATTGTGCACTGTTACTATTTGGCTTCAATGGTAGATAAATTTGTAGATCGTTTGCATAATAAGTTGTAGTTAGTTGATATAGACAGGCGAGGAGCATCAAACACAGGGGAGAAAAAGCAGAATCTGATGCTCACACTGAATCTACACTCAAAATATTCATCTTAAGGTCAACAATCAGGTGGCAGAATGGTACAAACGGTATTAATTCAAGCTGTCCTGCAGTGTTTCTTCAGGTTTGTGCTTTTTTTCAGTCTCAAATGAGTTTAGGCTCCAAATACCAAGCGAAACATAAATTCTACCAGTTACCATTCATCCTAGTTTTGGCTGGTTGAAGTATCCCTGTTTCATTGTTCATCAGTTTTATTCAAAGAGCCGTTACTGGTCACACTCACCTGGAAGAGGAACGTCTCTTCTCTGCAGGTGAGTTCAATTTTCCAAATTAGTCTACATGGGATTGCATCCTTCCAGTCGTGTTTATAAGAGTTATTATGACTGCAAACCATGCAATCTGATCTGCACTTAAAGCGAAGGCAGCCAAAAAAGTGGCAAACAAACCTCAAATTAGAATATGTTGATAAAAGAATGGAAATCGTGTTGAAAGAGAAGAAAGTGGAAACTGTAAAACCGTAAATCTGAAACTTTCAGCACCTACAGTTCCACTAACAGCCAAGCATGCAACCATAAATCCTGTGGTTTCTGTAGGACTTCGTCTCTAAAGCTGTCTCAGTTGTAAATTTACCTTTGTGATTTATTTGAATTAATTCATTTAAGTTTCCCACCCTCCCGAAGCATAAAAAAAACTTCTGTCACATTTAAAGATTTACAGTTTCCCTCCGGATGCTTCGGTGCTTTCAAATCAAAAAATTCACATAAAACCAAAACCGGTTGAACGTGTCGCGTCTGACCCGCTCAGGCGAGTGATGTCACACCTATCGGCCAACGCCAAACATCCGCCGTGACGTGGCCGTGGTTCTGGAGAACTTCTCAGACGAACAGCTGTTTAATTAAAGCCCCTTTTATCTGAAACAGAGATCTCTGAAGGGGTTAGAAAACACGTCTGACCTGCTCTTGACCTGCTGCCTGTACAGGCAGAGCCTGCATGACCGGTTCAGACTGACATTTTTTACAGTGTATCTGGCTGTCCCTGCTGTAAAAGCAGAGCAGGCTGTCTGTGTGTCTTTGTGTCAGTGTTGTTGCTGAGTGCAGTGACCTGGGGTTATGCTCGCTCTGTTCCCGTTAGAGTAAATATCCCTCTATTAGCAACAAGCGATCTGAAAGCTCTGATCCTCTCAGGGCTGCTGGAAGCTTTTAGGGAGAAAAAACACAGGACTGGCAGCTCCATCTATTGATCTAACTCTGTCAAAAACAAAGACACTAACTGCATTTTTAGGGCTGGGCGAGTTAACTCGTTATTATTGAGTTAACTCGTTAATTATTTAACGCGATAAATATTTTATTGTGCATTAACGCATTTTTTTTATTATTATTGTTATTTTTTGGGGCTTTTGTGCCTTTAATGGATAAGAAAGTTCAGAGAGACAGGAAGCAGGGGGCAGAGAGACGGGGAACAACATGCAGCACAGGACCGTCCGATGCGGGACTCGAACCGGCGCCTGCTGAACCCACTACGCCACAAACCACCCCTGTTTTATTATTTATTTTATTATTGTAAAAGTCAGTTGCTCACAGGCTTTTATTTTGTAAAAACCTGTTGCTCACAGGCTTTTATTTTGTAAAAGTGTCGCTCACAAGCTTTTATTTTGTTAAAGTCTGTTGCTCACAGGCTTTTATTCTTGTAAAAATCTGTCGCTCACAGGCTTTTATTTTGTAAAAGTCTGTCGCTCACAGGCTTTTATTTTGTAAAAACCTGTTGCTCACAGGCTTTTATTTTGTAAAAGTGTCGCTCACAAGCTTTTATTTTGTTAAAGTCTGTTGCTCACAGGCTTTTATTCTTGTAAAAATCTGTCGCTCACAGGCTTTTATTTTGTAAAAGTCTGTCGCTCACAAGCTTTTATTTTGTAAAAATCTGTGGCTCAAAGGCTTTTATTTTGTAAAAGTCTGTCGCTCACAGGCTTTTATTTTGTAGAAGTCTGTCGCTCACAGGCTTTAATTTTGTAAAAGTCTGTTGCTCACAGGCTTTTATTTTGTAAAAGTATGTCGTTCACAGGCTTTTATTTTGTAAAAGTCTGTTGCTGTCTGCTGTGGAACAGGAAAAGAAAGTAATTGGCGGATCCACCAAACATGGAGAAGGGTACAGAACTTTTACTCTGCCATTTTCATTTTAAAGTTCTTCCAGACGGCGGAGTCGACAGAACCAAAGTCATCTGTAAACACTGCCAAGTTAAATTCTCTTCTCACTGTAGTAGTTCCAGTATAAAATATCACTTAAAGGCAAAACACACAACTGATAGCAGCAAGTCATTCAAGGAAACAGACAGTGGAGCGAGGCTTCTACATAAAAACTACAGAAAGATGCTGATGTTAAAAGTGTGTTTGCACAACAAATGTTATGGCACTTTCATTCATATGGCAGCACATTTAAAATAAAACTAAATGCTAACAGCTATACACTACTTTTGGATTCATTTTTGGATTTTGCGTACAAATGCGATTAATCGTGATTAATCAGGGAAATCATGTGATTAATTAGATTAAACATTTCAATTGTTGCCCAGCCCTAGTTTATATGTGCAAGAATAATGCCCTGAAGGGACTCAACTAATAAGCAGTGGTTTGGCCAGATCTACGGTTAGATTGATTGAATTCCATGTTAACATACTTAGAAATTGATGTACTTTTCAAGACTGTGCCATTTGGATCTTCATCCGTCCCTTATTCATCAGAACATTTTCTTTTCTGTAAGTCAGCTACATGTTTACAGTCTTTGAGGAGCAGAGATGTTCAGTGGATCTCCGGTTTGTCCTCAAATGTGTTTAAAACAATGTTCCTCAGAGAAAGATTGGAAGGGATCTGCATATTTCTCCCTCTGCAGAGAAGAATATCATTAAAGCATTCAGGGAATCTGGAGGAGTTTCAGTGTAAGGGACGAGGGAGCGAGCCTAAGCTGGAAGCCTGATGTTAACCTGGTCCAGAGGCGGCGTCCACTTCTCTGGGCTCAGAGGCGTCTGGGATGGAGCGTCACACGGTGGAAACGTGTGCTGTGGTCAGAGCCATCAGTGTTCCAGATCTTTGTTGGAAGAAATGAAGCAAAGAGCCAAAGCAGCATCCAGCCTGTTACCTTCTAAATGTCCGGTTTCCTCAAATGTTTTAAGGACACACTGCACACCATGCTGAGATATGCCAAGTTTTTAGCTAACAGCTCTTTGGGAATTCCTTGTTGCTGCAGAAATCCTGTTTTCTGTCTGTTGTTGTTTTGAGCCTTCTGACAGTTTAAACCAATTCTTTTAGGTTTTATAATCATCTCGTATATTTTTTGGTTGTCATGTTGTTTTTCTTTGTGGCCATTTAGTCTCTCTGTGGTATTATACTTTGGCGCTTGACCGTGAAGAGACTTGTACACAAGCAGAGCTGTTTTAAAGTCTATTCTCTGAGCGACAGGAAGCCAGTGCAGAGACCTGAGCACTGGACTAATATGGTCGTATTTCCTGGTTCTAGTCAGGACTCGAGCAGCAGCGTTCTGGATGTACTGCAGCTGTCTTACAGCCCGTTTAGAGAGCCCAGTGAGCAGGCCGTTACAGTAGTCTAACCTGCTGGAGACAAACGCATGGATCAGTCTCTCTAAGTCTGGTTTAGACACTATTCCTTTGATTCTGAGGTTTAGTGCCCCTGGGCACTAAACCTCAAGTGCCCCTAGGCTACATTTTCAAACGTATTCATTCAAAATCAGTAACAATTAAAGCGGCATCCATCTATATACAGTATGTAGGATTATTCAAATATCTCCATTTAAAACCAATCAATTCAATTCACTATCAATCCAAACAGCATCCATATATTAAAATGTACAGATTCAAAATGTGTATCAATTCGAAGAGCATTTGTCTATACTGAAATATATTATCAATTCAAAGAGCATCCACCTATGCAGCACTAACAACACTCCTATTATCCAGGGGGACGTCATTACCACAGCCATCCCAGAGCACCATAAGTTGTCTCCCCGGAATGCCAAACCACGCACACTTAAAAACTTAATCAGGGTGCTTGCTCTTTTTCCAAAACAAAATTCCAGACTTTTTCCACTTTTTTAAAACTGATACTTTTTTTCCCCAAGACCTTAACTTTATGTACTTGTAACTTGTGTGCCTACTGCCTACTTCAGATTGTACCAACTGTGTTTATTAGAAATGTTAGTTTTTATAGGCTAATATTCAATGAACAAATCCATTATTCACAGTAAATTATGCTTTTACTGATGAAAACGTTTCAAAACATGAAAATCACAAGTACATGAATTTCACATCAAACAAGTGTCACAAAAACTATCTATAAAAAATGAATGGATGGATGAATGGATGTAGAATTCAGTCTCTTCACTCACATCTCATCCCATTAGGCTAATACAGTAAGTGACCAGTTAGTAAAATTATAGTTTTATAGCCTACCTTCCTATTTCTCATTTCACAATGCCTTTGAGCATACTGTAACATTCTACCATACATTTATTTTCCATACTTTATTAAGACTTTCACACAAAATCCAAGACTTTTCAAGGTCTGGAAAACAGTGCTTCAAAATTCCATACTTATTAAGACTTTCAAGACTTGCGCAAGCACCCTGTTCATCACGGCCGCAATGCGTCGCAACACCTCTCTCCAATACTTCGCCGCATCCTCTTTTTGTTGTCTGAGAACAACATCAACCGTACCGCATTCCATGACCTCCTGAGAAGTGCGAGCAGACACTCGCGTGGCTTGCAGTGAAAGCATTTTGCTGCTTGGCCAGGCATTTACACGCAAAACAATACACCATGCCGGTTGAAGGGGAATATATTAGCCAATCTCTAGACACTGACTGTTTGTTCGGCAGCTGGCATTGGAAGAGATCATTTGTAAGAAACCTGGTTTTCTTACCGTCGTGCCGTGCTGATGCTGCATATCTAGCCGCCCTGTTGTGGTAGATGGTGGGACCGTTAGCAATAGCCAGCTGGTTGTCAGCAGTTGTCGATGTTTTTATAAAGAAACGATCTAACACTGGAACATTTTTAATTGCCGCTAAACGCCTGGAGTCTTTTAATTTTTTTCTTTTTCTTTTCGCACAACCACTCAATTGATGTCTATCCATTTATTTTTATTTTTCCCGCGTTTCTTAAAAAACATGATGCATTTCACCATGGGTGGACTGGCTCAACTGACAGGTTGAGGGAGGGGGGTTAATGTTCACATTAGGCCACTATTGCTCAGAATTATGACATATCGTTGCTGTTCTTATCACATTAGTTTTAATAATGAATTTTATATGAATATTTATGTCAAGTGTAATCATTTTAAGTGTACAAACATTCATGAAAAAACTATTTTTAAAGTTTGTCGTGTGGTGCCCCCCCACTGGCTGTTCGATGCAGCGACACAGTGTATCTACAGGCCCGTGTTCTCCTGCCGTCAGTGACACGTAGATCTGAGTGTCATCTGCATAGTTGTGGTAGGACACATTATAGCTGCGTATTAGCTGGCCTAGTGGAAGCATGTACAGATTGAACAATACGGGTCCCAGGATTGACCCCTGGGGAACCCCACAGGTCATAGCCATTTGGTCTGAGACACAGTTACCAATTTCAACAAAATATTTCCTGTCCTCCAGATAGGACTTGAACCAGTTTAAAGCACGACCAGAGATTCCCACCCAGTCTTCTAACCTTTGTAATAAGATCGCATGGTCAACTGTGTCAAAGGCAGCACTCAGGTCCAGCAGAACCAAGACTTTGACTTTACTTGCATCTGTGTTCAGGCGGATGTCATTTGTCACCTTAATCAGAGCTGTCTCAGTGCTGTGGTGGGGCCTAAAGCCTGATTGGAAAGTATCAAAAGCATTGTTAGACAGGAGAAAGTCACTAAACTGTTGGTGTACAACTTTTTCTAGGACTTTGCCTAAGAATGGCAGGTTTGATATGGGCCGGTAGTTGTTCAGTACTGTGGCATCAAGATTGCTCTTCTTTAGAAGAGGCTTAATGACAGCAGTTTTTAAGGCCTTTGGAAATGTTCCAGTCTGGAGTGAGATGTTGACTAGATGAGCAAGTTGTGGTAACAAACTGCTCACCACAGACTTTAGGAATCTAGTGGGCAACTCATCAAGGCAGCACGTTGATGAACTCAGACTGCAGATGGTCTCTTCGACTGTTTTGTCAGTAACAGGTGTGAAATGTGTCAGCTCTAGGTGTCCAGCTGGCTGCAGAGTAGTTATTTGTGTTGTGGAAATTATTGCATTTTTAATGCCTTGAACTTTGTCATTAAAGAATGTTGCAAACTCATTACACTTGGATGTAGAAATGAGTTCTAAAGGCAGTGAAACTGGAGGGTTTGTTATTCTGTCTACTGTAGCAAACAGGACACGACAGTGGTTACTGCAGTTTTTGATGATTTCAGAAAAATAAAGCCTGATTTATGGTTGGTGACGCAAGACGCAACGCAAGCCCTTGAGCTGTTTTCAAACAAAGACATGTTATAGACATATTATGTCTATGTTTTCAAATGCCAAGGTAGAAAGCGAAGAAGAAGCATGAATCCACTCAAAGAGAGACTTGCCGAAGAGGTCCTGGCGGTGAATTTCCTCTCATCGTAGTAGGCTTGTCATTGAAAAAACCCGCTACTCCACCTACTGTCCTGGAGGTGAATCGCCACGCAGCACACGCAACCGCCAACAAAGCAAAATGAAGCATAAACGTCTCGAGCCATTAACGCAAGCGCGAGACGCAAGCGCAAGGGCAGTTAAAAGAGGTATAAATCAGCCATAACTCTCCCTTGTTCTACGCAAAGTCTGGTTGAACACACATAGCTTTTCTTTGTAACTCTCATAATGAACCTGCTGAGATATGCCAAGTTTTCAGCTAACAGCTCTTTGGGAATCACCTTGTTGCTGCAGAAATCCTGTTTTCTGTCTGTCAGACTGTGTTATCTTTGCTGTTTTTCACAGATGCAGCTAAAGAAATGGGAACAAATGATGTGTCTCTGTGACAGGCTGCTGGGAACAAGATCCAGTTTAAAATGGCTTCTTTGCTAAGTTGTCTGTTCTGTGTGGACACAACACTGGTTCATCCCTTGAGTTAGGAGCCTTTTTCCTGCCTGAATGGTTCATAGCTCAGTTAAGTGGCTTAACAAAGAAAAACTGGATTGAAAATGAGTGAAAAAGCAGAAAAATGTCCAAAGAAAATCTTTAAAAGACCTTCAGGAAGCTGTAGATAGTTTGGGTTCAAGAAAAAGCAGAAAAATGTCCAAAGAAAAACTTTAAAAGAGCTTCAGGAAGCTGGAGAACTGTTGCTGAAGACAGCCTGGCTGCCTGGAAGGAAAACATAAAGAAAGGACGGCTGAATATGAGTATATGCATGTGGTAAACCTGTATTATTAGAAAGAGATTACACAACTGACTGCTGTAGTTTACAGTTAGAACATGTCGGCTTCAGTTTCAGGTGATCTGTTCACAGTGAGTGTTCCTGAAAAACCGCCTTCCCTTTAGTCAAATCCCTTTCCTATAAACCGTGTAGTTTACACAGACTCTGCATCCAGTTTCCTTTTTAATGATCCAGATAAGGATCATTATCTTCTAGGCTAAAAACCTACTTATTTAGGATGGCTTTTAATACCCAGTAGTATGATGACACTTTTATCTTATTTTATCTTATTCGATCTTGTTGTATTTTATTGCTTTCACTGTTTTTTTTCATTGTTTTTACTTCTTCTTCTCTTTATTTATTACCTGCTGTAAAGCACTTTGGTACATCGTAATGATTGTTTGTAAAGGGCTGTATAAATAAAGTACATTTACATTTACATAAGCTCACATGTGAGCTGCACCCTGCAAGCTGCTAACGCTCTGTTTATGTTAGCGGGACTCAGGTGACGGGCAGAAGCGCTCGTCTTCAGGTGAAGCCGCACGGATGAGTTCATGCAAGTTCAGCTGCACACACACACACACACACACACACACACACACACACACACACACACACACACACAAACACATCCTTGTTAACCTCCCACTGCAGGACCGTATTGAGTTTAGTGAGTTGTGGGGTCCACCCTTTCCAGTGGTCCTAGAACTATGAAAAAAATCAGGCAAGTCCCAAAAGAAATCTTGATTTTAAAAAATCACTTTCAACACTGGAAAAAATGCCCCTCCAAAAATAAGTAAGAAAAACAACAAATACAAGACGTTTTTACGGAGCCCTTAAAATGACATATGAGAGTAAAATAAAACCCAAGGTTTTCTCGTGCGCACGCAAAACTTTCTCGTGCGCACCCGAAACTTTCTGGTGGGAACGTGAAATTTAATGAATTAGGCCCAGGATACTTACTCTTAGTGTTTGATATCGGCAGAAAGTTGAAAAAATCTGCCAATGGAACTAGTGAAAATCGGCTTGTCAAGATTTCTTGAAATAAGATGTGATATTTAGGACTTTTGAGATAAAAGTGATCTTGAAATTAGCTTTAAATCCTCTTCAAATTATAAATAAAAAAGCTTGTTTCATTTGAAATCCGACTCAAAACAATTTGTTTTCAACACTTTTTCATTTAACAAGATATTCCAGATGAATTGTCTTCAAACAAGTCCCTATATCTGGCTGAAATGGTGCTTGTTAGGCAGTTGTGTCTTATATTAAGTTTAATGAAATATTTTGACTACAAATTTGACAAATATACTTGGTAAGACTTTGATTTTTTCCAGTGAATAAAAACAATTTGAAACTTTATTTTACATGTTAGTTTTTCAGTCACATGTGGGGCCCGTTTCTAACCTTCATACTTTGCAGGGTCCACCTTTACACACATGAGATTTTTTCAGTCAGTTATGGGGCTCGCTTTTAACCTTTTACACTTGTTAGGTCTGCCTTTATAGAGATTTCCTTTAAATTAGGATCTATCAAGTTCAACCCCACACCCCTAATCTAACCCAAACATGCATTTGTCTGGACTTGATCATTTAATTTGAGAAAACTAAAAATTTTGTGAAGTGTTATTGATACTTTCATCTGGCTAAATAAACTAGATACACACAAACACACACACTGATATCAAACATTTATAGACACGGCATCCACCCACTCGTGCACACAGATCAGTCCATGCCTGAACAGAAACTGAACACACACACAAAAACAAAGTAAATGCACCCCCACCCCCCCAGTCACAGACACACAGGAATACCAGGTAGCCGTCTCCGCCCCACAAACAGTTGAACCAAAACAGTGATTAGAGTTTCAACTCTTCACCTCGACGTCAAACCGCCGCCAGATCTGCCAGCAGGTGTAATTACAGGCGAGGAGGAGACGGGCGGCGGTCCAACCCCATCAGCCCGCTTGCGTCAGAGATGACTCTGCTTTAACCTCGCAGCGAAACGCGCACCAACGCACACACAGGTATCCGTGTTCGGCGAGCACATGTAACAACAAAGCGTTCGGTAGCAACCGCTGAGGATTAGAGGCGTAAAAACAGCAGCACAGGAGGACAAAGTTCAGGCAGGGGCAGGTATGCAGCTGCTTTCCCTTCAGTCTGTGCAGGAGGCTGACAGCACGCCTGCTTCTGGAGGCGGCTTCTTCCTCTTAGACGTTGGAAAAATGGAATCTGTTGAGTTTATTCTGAACAGGCCGTAAGAACCTGACCGTATTATCGTATTATGGCCGAAAAGATGACAGTCAGTTCAGGTTTTATGCGATCTAAGTTTAAGAGAGGCTGCAAAATGAAGTATATTGTAAATTATGAGGCCCCAACTTTTAATAAACCTCTACGGTCTTTGCTTGTGACGACTGAAATGGAGAAAACATGTTATTTGGTAAAGTTTGTGCAACTTTTCTGCAGTGTACGACTGCTTTGGGCCGGAGAATACGTTCAGATAATGAAAAGCGTTTAAAGTTCACAGCTTTCTTTTCTTCAGACTTTGTGTTTGAGGAAGTTACGGCCCATTAGGACCATTAAACTTCATCCCTGATGTTTGAAAATGTTTCCCCTTCTTCAGATTCTTCTTTGTGGGTTTCAGTTTAATGCTCTTAAAGCTGCAGTCTGCAACTCTTTTTCAAGCATAATGCCTGGAACTGTCCGGGGATTCTGAAAGTAGTACATTAAATACCCCAATACAAAAAAAAAGAGTTCTCTCGGTCCCCTATATGTCCCGCTAGGTCCCTCCAAAGCCAGCAGGTTTGTTTACAAAATTGCAGACCGGACTGGTAAAAGGTAACCAATCAGGTTACGAGCTGGGCTCTGCTGCCTGTCAATCACAGATTGTGCACGCGCGATACAAGGTAGGCTCGTCCCCACGCTTATTTATCTAGACTATTGAACTTCATTACGGGCTAGTCTACTTACTGTGTCTTCCATGATCGCAAATGACAGGTGAGTTGATGAATGAGGAGTCGTGTACGTGCATCTGGCGTGCACGTAGACGTGCACAAGTTCTCATGTGTTTTGATGGGGCGGGACAGGAAGTTGAATAACTTTTTATTTTTCGGTTAAAAAATAAGCATTTCTTGCATTTTGCGACTACGGAGGTCACCGTTTTCAACTTCAAGCGTTCTGATAGATCATGTAAACTCTTAAAATGCCAAAAAGTAGGACTTTACGTATGACAACAACAAATCCTGCAGACTGCAGCTTTAACATCTGGAACAGTCTTCCAGGAGATGTGAGACAGGCCTCAACTCTGACAATAGCCGCATTCCCACTGTAGGAACCTTCTGCAGTTCCGAGAACCTTTTAATCCACGGGGCCGTTCTTTCCCTCATTCGCGCATACAGGAACTCGGGACCACAGCCCTCAGCTCCTGGAACCCTTTCAGCTCCTTCTCCTCAGCTGGGTCTGTTCTGGTTTCCATAGGAACACATCTGACGGAGGTGTTTGGTGGTTGGTAGCTCCGCCCCTTGTCATGCTGTCAGGCTGAAATGTTTCCTCATACGACACGGACACAACCTTGGCGTGTTTAATAAGTTAAACTGACACGTGGTCTCCTTTGTCTGCGGCGCTCTGCTCTCCTTCCTTCATGAAACCAAGAAGTATGGCCTGCGCTCCGTCCTTCGTCTCCTGACTCTCTCTGTGAGCTCTTCCAGCCTCCATGTTAGTCGCCCGATGTGATCGTCCATGATTGATATCACCATCATGCAGACCATGAACACGGTGGCCTCCCCGCTCTCCATGTTAGCTTCTTGGTGGTGTTTTTTCTTCTCTCCATACTTTTACGGGTTCTGTTCTGTTCTGTTTTGTTGTTGAATGTGGCGCTAAAGTAACACGTCGCTGTCGCAGACGGCTGCGTCGCATCAGTTCCTATCAGCGTCCGACTCATGTGGGAATGCAAACTGAAACAGTTCCCCTGGAGAAGGGCAGTTATTAGAACGAAATTATAGGAGGACCGTTCTTAGAACTGCTCTGTCCGAATGCGGCTAATGTTTAAATCCAGGCTGAAAACAGTTCTGTTTAGCTGTGCATATGACACCTGGAAGTGTTTTATCTGCACGATTCGCTTTTAAATGAATGATTATTTTTTATGTTTTTTGGAATGATTTTATTGCCTTCTTGTGATTTCATGTAGCTGTAAAGCAATTTGAATTGTGCTCTACAGATAAACTTGCCTTGCCTTAGATTACTTTTCTTATGATCCAACACCCTGTTACACGCAAACGCACTGAGTGGATGTATGCGTGCCTCATAAATCTCTCCAGCGTTCCTTTGTCAGAAACTTCAGGCATCATTTACCACATTTACAAATTACATGAACGTAAGAAATTGTAGTACATTTTTGGTTTTCAAAAGGATGGTTTCTAAAGCAATTTTTGAGGGCTACAAGTATTTATAGTTTGTGAAGGATTTTGTGTTTATTTATGATTTAGCTTCATTATTCTTCCATTTTTTTTACTTTATTGGATGCAATTCTGATTTTTGTCTTTTCTGTTTTTACTATTATTTTTCTTCTTACTTTAGTATTTGTACAAATATAGGTTTGATGGGTGGCTTAATTTTGTTCAACAGGAAAGGCTTAAATATAAGCATTACGCTTCAGCCTGTAGGCCTTTTCAGTCACTTAAAAAATGCTGTGATTGTACTGAACACATTTGTTGTTTACTGTGGGACTGAATAAAACAAACAAAACAAATTGCATGACCTTCCCCGGCTTCCTTATTCTTTTTTCTGATGGAAAGTGAATCTAAACACAGTCCTGACGTGTCACCTTATAAAGCTGCAGATATCGTCCCACCGGAGAGCTGCTCGTGTGCACCGGATCAGCAGAGGTACGGTAAAGCTCTGTAACTGCTTAATGTCGGTTTATCTGAACCCAACAGCAAACTGTTCAGTGAAAGCAGCTTTTTGTGACAGATTCTGAGCAGCGACTGTACGGTGAACCGAATGCACCCAGAAACGGGCCAAAAAGCAGCACAGGCAGCGATGGTGAGCCTCATCACAGACACTGGTTTGTTTGAAATCTACAAGGAAACACTGAACATTAAAACTTGCCTCTGTTACAGTTTATTTATCTGATATTTGGTGACGTTTTGACTTTGTGAAACGGGCAGGTGGCGCCATCTTGTGGCTTCTTCTGTGCCTGCAACCCAAACATATCTGTTGTGAAAAAGGTTTATTACTGAGCCACGCGTCCAGGCTGTAGCCCACCTGTTGCCCAGTGGCAGCTGTGGTGGGCTCCAGCCCGACCCAGGACACCGAACTGGACTGAGCTGGGTGGATGTTATATGGCCTAAAAGATGACAGTCATTTCAGGTTTCTAAACTTAAAAGAGGCTGCAAAATGAAAACCATTTAAATTTCACAGATTTCTTTTCTTCAGACTTTGTGTTTGAGGCAGTTTATGTTGGCTCAGGTAATCTGTGAACCTTACGGCCTTATTATTAAATCAAATCAAATCAAATTTATTTATATAGCACATTTCATGTACAAAACAATTCAAAGTGCTTTACATAAAATAAAAGCATTGCAGCAGGGAGTGCAAGAAGCATTAAAAATACATAAAAGAACATAAAGAGAAACAAATAAACAGTCCAGAAAAATTCAAATATATCGTGCAGATTTCATGCATAGACACACGAGAAAAGAAATATTTTTAACCTGGACTTAAAAATGTCTCCATTTGGTGAAAGTTTAATCTCCACTGGCAGTTTGTTCCACTTGTTTGCAGCATAACAGCTAAATGCTGCTTCTCCATGTTTAGTCTGGACTCTGGACTGGACCAGCTGACCTGAGTCCTTGGATCTAAGAGCTCTGCTGGCTTTATATTCTCTGAACAGATCACAGATGTAAACCATCAGCAGGCTTTTAAAATCTATTCTGTGACTGACTGGAAGCCAGAGTAAAGATTTTAAAGCTGCTGTGATGTGTTCAGATCTCTTAGTCCGGGTTCAAACTCCAGCGGCAGCGTTCTGGATGAGCTGCAGATGTTTAATGCTCTTTTTGGGAAGTCCAGTTAAAAGAGCGTTACAGTAATCGAGTCTACTGGAGATGAATGCATGGATGAGTTTCTCCTGGTCTTTTTGCGAGAGGAAACCTTTAATTAGGATCATTAAACTTCATCCCTGATGTTTGAAAATGTTTCCCCTTCTTCAGATTCTTCTTTGTGGGCCACATATTGTTGAGGTGCGAGGCCCCAACTTTTAATGAGCCTCTACGGTCTTTGCTTGTGACGAAATAGAGAAAACATGATTTGGTAAAGTTTGTACCACTTTTCTGCAGTGAACGACTACATTCAGATATCATAACACCACAGAGAACAATGTCTGTTACTGACAGATAGAAGTTAGTTACAGAACTTTAACCCTTTTAAATCTGCAGTTTGAATTAAAGTTGGTGATTAAAGATGAACTGCACGAGTGTGTAGGAATTAGAATTTAGATTTATTTTATATTATTTGCTTATTTTTTTGGTTGATAATTAGTATTTTTGTTTAATTTTAGTTGTTTAGGATTAATTGGTTAGTAATTAATTTAATTAATGGGCGTTTCACACATAAATACATCGTTTCAGGGAGCTCTGGACGCACTTGGGTGGTCACATGGTGTTTTTTACCAGTCGTCAGTCAATCAGTGGGTGAACAGGTGAGGCAATCAGGCAGAAAGAGTGGGAATCAGAGCAGGAAGGGATCGTGGGAAGTTCGCCATGTTTGGTTTTACCTGCAAACTTGGAATAAATCCATGATGAACTGCATTTTTTGACGTTTTGGACCTTTTTGTACTGCGTAAAACAGAGTGCGTCAAGTGCCTATTTGAGTTATGTTTATTTTTAGTTTGGTCACCTTTAAGTCCAAAGTTTTTCTATTATTTTCATAGACAAATATCAGAGATGGGGACTCGAGTCACTGTGACTTGGACTCGAGTTGACTCGAGTTGCTGTTTTGATGACTTGTGACTTGAATTGACAAAAAATAAAAGACCTGAGACTCGACTCGGACTTGGAAGTTAAAGACTCGGCACTTGACTTGACTTGAGACACAATGACTTGAATGACTTGAGTGTTATTCAGTTCATGTTTTCAGTTTGAACATAAAATTAATAAATTTATTTAAAAAATAATATGGATTACCCGGTAGGAGCGCAGGCTGAGAATGGCATCATGATTGGATCCCTACCCTGTCAATCAGTCATGCCCTCTCTACATACCTTAAGTGTTTATTGGAGAGAATAAACTCATATCAGATATGCATCAACATGTCAGCGGGAGGGGGACCGAGAGTCGTTGTCTTCGGCTTTCGTAATTACCATTTTGACGGCAAAAGACGAACAGCACAGTGCAAGACATGCGGCATCAACATCTCAGACAGCCAGACGACAACTTCCAACTTTGTTCGTCATTTGAAGATCCATTCTGACCAGTAAGTGCTTGTCAAATTAGCTAATATTATCCTGTTAGCCTAGTCAGTAGTTAGCTAACGTTAGCTTGATATGATACGGGGTGGACAGGTTGGACACATTGGCCAATGATGTTTACTGACAGTTACTTATATCTTGTCTTTTTACTTTATTAAGATCAGATTCTGCAGGTAAAATTGCAATAGTAAGGTGACTTGACTTTGACTTGACTTGACTTGCCCAAGAAAAAAGTACTTGAGACTTGCACATGTGTGACTTGGTCCCATCTCTGACAAATAGTCACTGCAGAGCGAGTGTGGAGCTGTAAAACGAACCGGTGAGCATTCCAACCAGCAGAGGGCCTCACAGAGGCATCAAACTCCTTTTAAATCATTGAAAATGGTGTTCAGTCATGGTTCCATACCGAAGAAACGAGGCATTTCAGAGACATGATCTGGTAAAATTCTGATCAATTTGATGTCCACTCCTAACAGGAGATTACACTGTGGTCCCTTTAATGTCAGATTTTTATTAAACATTAAACTGTCTGTGGTGTTGAACAGCAACAACATGCACGTGTGCACGTGTGTGAACTCAGATTTGAGGAGTTTGGGTAACAGATATTTTCCCCTTTGCATGTGGTTCTGGTGAAAGTTTAACATGGAATCAGAAGGGAGGGAGCTGAGTGAGGATCTATGAGTCTTCTTCTGCATTTTCAGTCTTTCTTTCAGCATCTGTGATGTTCCATGGAAGCGTGACGCATTCCTGCCACACTGGGAAATTTGAGTTATTTGTCATCTATAAGAAATAACAAACCAGAGCAGCAGACATTCTGTTGCTCTTCATATTTAACTGATGTTGGTTCAGAAGGACCACTGAGGAAAAGATGTCTGAGTGTATTTCCGTCTCATCGGTCCTCACGTCTCACTGGAAGTGGGAGGGACTAACTTATAAAGTATAAACTTATAAACTTGGACTAACTTATAAAGGATGGAGACGAGGGAATCAGAGGGATATCTGTTCGGATTCTGAAAAGGCTCCTAGTTTTTTCTCTTCTTTTACAGAAAACTGACTTAAAAAACCTCAATCTCACATAAAAAAGGGCCGTATTTATTCATCTAAGGTATATCTAAGGATATGAGATATTATATTTAGAATGACAGGATCTCAAACAGGATATTTTGGGAAAATCAGTGTGCACAACAAAAAGAAAAATCATGACGGGTTCATGGAAGTTTGAGGTTAATTTTGCAGGTCAAACTCATGATAATCAGATCAACCATACACTGTAAACCTGACCGTCCAAAGTAATTAAATAGATTAAGTAGTGGATACTCAAAGTTTTAGAAAACGTTCTGCCAACTCAATTATGTCAAGTTGGTGTGACATGTTCTACCTTTTTGAGTAATTTTAACTAATCTTTTTTGATTAAATTGAACTATTTTGTGTATAAGTAAGCATAACTTAAAAAGAGCAACTTCTTTTCACCCCGCCCCGCTCTCTGATTGGATAGAGACAGGGACCATGATCTGAGGGCAGCTTCCATGCTGTCTTTCAGATCGGAACGATTGTTAATGCGCATGCTCAACTGATTCCCTAGCTCTGAAAAAGCCCAGAAAAGTTTGAACACGGTTGAAGGTGGCGGGAAGCAACAGAAGCAGAAAGTTACTACCCGTCAGTAGTCAGCATCACTCGACTTACTGTAAGTTTTGAATGTTAATATTTATTCACTTTTACTTATTTTAGACATGTATTGATGTGTTTGTCAGAGGGAGTCTCACTGGAGTCTTGTAGGGTTTTGGAAACTTGGTGCCATTAAGTCAGATTCAGCTAGCTAGGTTAGCTGCTTTAAGCCTGATTTATGCTTCAGGCGCAAAGCCTCTGACGCTCGGACGCAGAGCCTCTGCGAGCGTCAAAATCTTGACCACTCCCCCACGCAGAGGCTCTGCGCGCGTCGTCGTGCACCTCAGAAAAATCCTGACTACACGTCGGACGGACGCAGACCACCAACGGAAGTGCGCAGACAAAAGCGGCTGTGATTGGTCCTCGGTGTGCCTTTCCGGTTGTCTGTGTGGCTTCCACCTTTGCATTTTCGCCAACTCCAAAAAAAAAGCTGTTCTTCTTCGATGTCGAGCAACTCCAAATCCATATCTTGCATACACTTTTTCTTTTTTGTAAAAACAAACACTTCCGCCAGCGCCGCCGAAGTTCTCGTCACCGCCCACCGAAATTCTCGCGAGGGGAAACTGCTGTGCGTCCCGAGAAATTCCAGACCGAGGTTGCAGAACCATAACATGAAAAGTGGTTCGCGCGACCAGAGCAAAGCAACACGTCAAGACGATAGACGCAGAAGTATAATCCGCCCTTAAGGGGCTAACTAGACACTATCGGTTAACAGTTAAGCGGTTAGCGGTTAACTTCACGTTACACACGCCAGTCACTAGACTCACTGGCTGTGAGCAACCATATTCTTCATGAGTGGTCTTGAATGAATCCTGGCGACTTAAGTTTGCAAGCAATGGTGTACAGCATTATAATGTGTTTAAGTATTGGTGTTTAAAACATTCAAATAATTTGTTGCTAGTGCAACACCCCACCCCTCGCCCCCCATTCCGCTAGCGGCATGGCGTGTTTTGAGGGACTTTCCCTTCATGATACATGCTAAATTGTATTTGCCATAGTCTCAGTGTACTAATGATGGCTGTATTTTGTATTGGGCAATGTATTAATCGAACTTGCACCTATTACTGGGGAAGTGTAAATGTTAAGTTATAACTTAGTGTTACGTTGAAGTATGTGCTTGGTGCTACTTTTTTTTTTTTTAGTAGTGCATCGAACGCAGGGGCCATTTGCGACCGTAGCCTTTTTAAAGGTTACATTAAAAGAGCACGAACAAGCTTAAAAGAGCCTATTTAAGCTCAAACTGAGTTCCTACACTGCAAGTCCACGTTCTCTGTTGCTGGTAGGGACGCTCGTTTTTTAGTCTGAGCAGTGAGCAACACTGAGACATGGAGATTGCAGTTGAACACTAGGCCCACTCATGCTGCGTGTTTTTTTTTTTTTTTTTTTTTTTTTTTTTAAGAAATGACATTATTCTTGATTAACCATGCAGTGAAGTTCAAGTGCTGCTGCTTTTCTTTACAGTAGGCTAATGTTAATTTTGTTTGATGGCTTTAGTGGTTTTACGCTTTAAGGATCAAATGAAAAGATCATTAACAGGGAAATTTATAAATGCAAGTATTTATAATTTGACTCTCTTTACATGCTTTTAATTGTTCAGTTGTTCTGTCTGAATTGTTCAGTTGATATCTTTCTGTTCCAGTGTAAAGAAGTTAAAACACAGTTAAGGAAGATAACTGGATGTGATAAAGATACCAGGTAATCCAATGAATGCAAATTCTTCTATCAACCACCACTCCCCTCCCCCCTCTATTTTTGATTGTATTTCTCTCAGACAAAGTTTTAGTGTGGTAACCCTAAATCATACGAACTCCCACATAAAATGACAGAATTTCATTCAAGATTTGTCTTAAAAACAAATCAAAAGTTTACTTATGCTATTTTCCATCTACAGACGTTATAAAACAAATAGTTTTGAGGAAAACGGATAATTTGAAAGCAGCTGTAGTCCATGATCAAGTTTTGGTAAGCTAATAGTAATTAACTTGTTGTTATATTAAGTAGTAAGTTTAAGCAATTCTGTTTTTAAAGTTTTAGATGGTGGTCTAAACTTTATCATTTCTTTCTTTGCCTTATAGGTAGCTGGTTCCAAAATGATCTGGAAGTGTAAGTTGTGCGCAGCTTCTTTCACCTCCAGAACACAGTTATTTAGACACTGTAGGCTGCAACACAGCCATTATTCCAGAATCAGCCCTCTTCCATGCCTCTACACTGATTGCATTTGTACATTTCAGACACTTAATGCACTGAGTACTCATTTGTCAAGATATCATACAGCACAACCCAGCAGTTGTACAGAGCAGACTCAGGGGCCTGTGTTATTTAAATGCCCTTTATGCACATTTCAGCAACCCTTTTCTAATTTAGCCGTTTTCAGTCATCTTAGAAAACATTTGAAAAATCATGAAACGGTGATGTGCCCATATAAGCATTGTAGCTATAGCACTAATGTATACTCCTCGTTCAATTCTCATAAAAGTAGAGAACACCAAGCAGGTCTTGCATCTGACTTTCAAACTGATATTGTCTGTGAGGATCCTCATAATCTTCAAGACAGTATTTCTGAGGAAAGTGATTTGTATTTGCAAGAATGCCCAGGACAAGGCAGAGAAGTGGGGAATGGTGATCAGTGTGACACTGGCAGTCTAAGAAATCAACTTAAAAAAACCTTATCTTCCTTATTCCTAAAGATGCAGGCTATCCTCCATGTCTCAAACACAGCTACTCAGGAAATAGTAGACCACTTGAATCAGATTTTCTCCTTATCTGAGCCGTTGATCAAAGAGGCAGTTAATGACATACTGCAACGAAATGGTCACAATATAGCAGAACCTATACTGAGCGAAGTTGCTGCCGCTGTCATGGACTGCAATATTCTTTCTACCTCAACCTCTAAAGGTGCCGTGTTGAGTTCATCCAAGCGCAGAAAAACCTTTATTGAGCAGAACTATCCTTATGTAATGCCAGTGGAGTATCACTTGGAGCAACCTGGACATACCAGCATGTATGTTCCTATCCTTTCAATGATTCAAGAGTTGTTTAAAAGCACAGACATTCTTAACAAGATTACTGAAACAAATACTGCATTTGGTCAATATGTGTCATGCTCCAATGGCTCTCATTTCCTTGAAAATGAGTTACTGTCAACAGGGGATCTCGTCCTACCACTTCAGCTATATACTGATGATCTTGAAATTTGCAATCCGCTAGGCACATCACGCAAAATTCACAAATTTTGTGCTGTATATTGGGTCCTCGCCAATGTGCCACCAAAATACAGATCAGCATTACATGCTATACAGCTAGCAATACTGGTAAAAGTGACTGACCTCCGAAAGTATGGATATGCCGCTGTACTTGCTCCATTGCTGCGTGATCTCCATACTCTGGAAAAAGACGGTGTCTTCATAGAAAGAGTTGGTCAGAATGTCAGAGGCACTGTCTTTTGTGTTTCTGCTGACAATTTGGCTGCTCATGGATTAGGTGGCTTTGTAGAGTCATTTAGAGCAGGCCATGTGTGCAGATTCTGTATGGGCTCAGTTGAACAGTTTCAAGTAACTGAAGTCAGAGAGAGAAAGTTTCCTCTGAGAACCAAAGCCAGCCATGACCTACATGTGCAAACTGTTCAAGAAAGTGACACTTTGAGAAGCCACTTTGGTGTTAAAGGTGGCTGTGTCTTGCGTGAGTCCCTGAATTACTTCCATACAATCACAGGGTTTCCTCCTGATATACTCCATGATCTCCTGGAAGGTATCGTTCCCATGGAGCTTTCACTTTGTGTTAAAGAGATGATCCGGCTGAAGTACTTCACTTTGGAGTATTTGAACAATAAGATTACATCGTTCCCATATCAACACACTGATAAAGTAGATAGACCTCAGCCACTTCCAAAAACGTTTCTTTCTCGAGGGACAATTGGAGGTAATGGACATGAAAATGCCACTCTGCTCCGACTTCTTCCATTGCTTGTTGGCAGTGTAGTACCAGAGGGTAGTGATGCATGGGCAGTTTTGATGGAGTTGAAAGAGGTGGTAGAGCTAGCATTGTGCCCATCATTTACTGATGAAACCTTAGACTATTTTGTGTGCAAAATCAGTGATCATAGACAGGCATTGCTAGAGGTTTTCCCTGAGGTTAGGCTCCGTCCTAAACATCATTATGTGGAGCATTATCCCGCTCTAATCAAGTGCTTTGGGCCCCTGCTGCACGTTTGGACCATGCGGTTTGAGGCCAAGCACCGTTTCTTCAAAAGAGTGGTGCATGACGCTCAAAACTTCAAAAATATTTTGAAGACAATGGCAATCAGGCACCAATACATGATGGCATATCATCTTGCTGCACCATCATTTTTCAAGCCAAAAACTCAGGCATCCAGGGTTGACTCTGTTCTGGTTTCAGCTCTACCAGAGGTTGCTCAAGTACACATTAGAGAACAAACAACTAGTGACACAATCTACAAGACCTCAAATGTGACCATTGATGGCACAGACTATGTCTGTGGAATGTTTCTGTCTGTAGGAGTTAGCGGTGGACTGTCAAAATTTAGCAAAATAGAACAGATCTTCCTTGTGAATGCCAACATATCTTTTCTGTGTTGTGATTATGACTCCTGGTATGTAGAACATCTACGGTCCTTTGAGCTGTCAACTGCAGACACAAGCCTGTCGATCCACCTGCAGTCTGGTCTGAATGATACAGTCCCTCTCTCAGCATACAAGATAGACGGCTTGCTACTGCTGACCCCCAAGCGGTTCATTCAAGTGAGACAGAACTGAGTTCAGGTAATAATAAAAGGTTCCTTTATTTATCATTTATTGTGTCTTTATTGTCTCTCTGTGGAATTAAGCAATTCATAAGCTGTATACTATAAGCGGTACTCTTTAACAAGCATGATTTTGTCTTTTCAGTTGCACAATGGCAGCTGCATCCCCACAACCAATGATTCTTCGTGTTGTTGAGCCAGACCAGGCTAGAAAATTAAAACTCAGCTCACGACCAGCCTCTGTTGATGCACTGATCAACATTATAAAAGAACAGCTGGAAATCGACTTTTACTTCGATTTGCTTTACGAAGATCCAGACTTTGAAGGGAAACTTACTTCCCTTGCAGATATTGAGGAATTGCCACAAAAAGCAGTTGTGCACATCTCACTGCCACTTTCACAAGACTCCAGCTCTATTGCATCTACTGCTCTACTCTCCGATGTGTCATCTCCAGAGCGTCTGAGCCGGTGGCCTCCAGGTCCTTTTCCTGTTCCCACATTTGCATTTGATGTAGAACTGAAACTAAGAGATGGAAATGCGGAATATGAGAAGAACAACACACACCTTAAGTTGACAAGAGACCTAAAGCACGACATTTTAGATAGGCTTGCATCTACTATATATGGTTTCAAGGCTTACCCAAGTGATAAAGAGATCGCAAAGGCTGCTGAGGCTCTTGTAGCCAAACATCCCTGCCTGAAGGAAGCAGGATCTGAGACTGGCTGGAATGGATGGAAAAACAGCATCAAGTTTAAGATTACAGGAACAAGATGAGACGGGCTGGATGTCAGGAGGTCACTGTTAATGCTGGGAAAAGAAGTAGAAGCAATCCTGAAAATGAACCTTCACATTCCAACATTAAAAGACCCAAGCGAGCAGAAGTCAATTTCCTACCAAACTTTCCCCAAGGAAAGGATCCTTCAAGCCTTGAGCAGTTGAGGCAGACAATTGTTGAAGAAGTCGGGAAGACTGAGAAGAACCTGCCCCTCATTCGAAAGATGATGGAGACCACATTTCCCCTACGCCGACAGACCATAGTGATATCCTGCCCACCAGTGAACGAGCTCATGTACCTCTGGCCTGCCCTCAAAATAGAGTCTGAGGTAATATGGATCAGCTTTTTCTTTTTAAGTGACAATTGAGATTCTTGCTCATTTGGCTGCTATTTTCTGCTTTTTACATGTTTGCTAGAATCTTCAAATTGAATTTTTTTTTTTAAGTGTTGTTGCTCTATTCTCCCCCTGCTGTTATTTCAATGTAGTTGTATGCAGAGTTCCAGAGGATTACGAATCAAAACCTGCCCAACACATTCTATGCTGAGCTTGACCGCCATCTTCCTCGACTGATGACCTTATTCAGACGGAAGGCATCAAAAACTGGAAAGACAGCAGATGCTCTGGCTGAAATCTTAAAAATCCACGATGAACAGGTAAATAGATAACACACTTCATAGGCTTAACCAGTGAAACTTTCAACAGGTTCAATGACTCAAATGAGCTTTGTGTATTATGCAAGGAGTCCACTTTTGCCCTTTCAATAAAGATGTGAACAGGTTTTTGTGGACATATGTTCTGATTGGACTGTTTAAAATCAGCTTTATTCAGTAAACTCTTCAGTATGTACAATTCTGTTTTCATCTGAATAGGAAATCCATGACATCCACACGAAGCGCACCACTGTTCTCCATGCCCTTCCACTGTATCTGCACGAGGACAGTTCTGAATTTTTCAGAACCTGCACAGTGAGTCTCCTTAAGTCACTTACAGATTCTAATGTGTATTATGTAAACCGTTAATCAAAATACTAATATCTTTTAGGACTTACCTTTGTTTAGTCTACACATACTGTTTTTGTGTATGGTCTGCTTTCTTTCTCCTCACTACAAAGGAACTGTATGGCAATTGATAAGATGTCTAGTAAAACATTTTCCTGTAAATGTCCTTTAGCTTGGTTTGTCACACCACTTAGATTCTCTGGTAATTTGGCTGATTCGTGTGTGCAGAACATGGATCTTATGTTTTTCACCTCTTACAATGAGACCCAGGTCTCCCTTGTAAAAGAGGTATTGGTTTTCAGTGGGACTCGGTTAAAGAAAGATACATTATTTGTCATTTGTTCTGTTCCATGTGTTAGTTTGTGATTAGTATCTCTTTTTCATTCATTCAGGACGAGTCTGAGCCAGCGCTTGATGGTGTTGCAGTGGGCCTCCTTACTGTCAATGAGGAAGCTAACATAAGTCCCGTCCACTACCACCCTGTAAGAATCTCTGTTGTCATTGAAAGTGATGTCGTGGTCAGCCTCCCAAGACATGGCGATGCCTTCCTGGTAGTGTTTGGGCTAATGTACGCACTTCACCTCAGCTACCCCAAAGCACTGACCAAAACTTTCGAATTCACACAAAATATTTTACTTGGTCTAGAGAGTAAACTGTCACCCAGGTTACAGACCCTAAAGAATGAATTGATGTAAAAAGAAAGAAGGCTAATTCCCTCCTTATGTCTCGATTGCCTCTAAGTTACTGCACGACTGTTACGGTTCTTAAACAGTCCAGAGAAGTTTTTGTAATTTGAAAATGGTGCCCTGTTGCCTTAGTAATTATAGGAAGCCACAAGCACAGTGTATTTTATTTTATAGCCTCAAAAGAGAATTTCATTATTTTATTATTTATTTTCTATTTACATTGCTTGTGTGCTAAAAGAGGAGGGCAAGAAAAAAAATGTGTGCAGACGTTGAGTTAGTTGAACTTAATGTAATTGAGGCAATCAGTTGCCTCAAAAATTTTAAGTTTCAAGTTACACCGCTTTAAGTAAACAAACTCAATATGTTTGCCTAATGTGTACTTAAAAAAATGTCAACTCAAACTAATAAACATTGAGTTTGGATAACATGAAATGTTGTGGTTTTGTACTTATTTTTTTAAGTTCTGTGAACTTATTCCATGGGTTTGAAAACTGGAAATTAGAAGTCATAATAACGGAAAATAATTGAGTTGAGCTAAATGAGCATTTTAATTTAACTGTTATCAAAAGATACAAGCAGCAAGTCATCCAATCTTTTAAGTTCTGGAAATATTGACTTAAGTTAATCAACTTAAAAAATTTGTGGCAATCGATTGCCTCAATTTTTTTGAGTTCTGGTAACTTATTCGGGTTTACAGTGTAGAAATAGAATATAATATAACATGGATAAAAGTTCATCTTGCCATAGTTTATTCTTGTTATGGACTAAAAATGAAGCCGAGGACAGAATACACAAACAGAATGATGGTTATCAGCCTGTTTATTCACGGCTTAACAGAAAGTTTCATTCTTTAACATCTTACATTTACTTTATGAAAAACTACATAAATCAAAGGACCGCCTCCACAGAGCATCTTTTTTTATTTATTACTGGCTCTTTACACTGGCTGCCTGTCCATCAGAGGATAGACTTTAAAGTTCTGATGCTGCTCTATAAAGCTCTGAATGGTCCAGGACCAGAATGCATCAGTGACCTCCTGACCCAGTATGAACCTTCCAGACCCCTCAGCTCATCTGGATCCGGTCTTCTATCAGTTCCCAGAGTCAGAACCAGACATGGAGGAGCTGCATTCAGCTTCTATGCTCCACATGTCTGGAACAAACTCCCACAAAGCCTCAGATCAGCTGAAACACTCAGTGTGTTTAAGGCCAGGTTGAAGATACACCTATTTTCAGCTGCATTTGAATAAAGCTCCAAATCTGAAGCTCGAGTTTCAAAACTTAATCACATTTTAACTCCTGATTTTATCTGTTGTTCTTATTTCTTTCTTTTTTTTGTTTAAAATGTAAATCATGCTTTTTATTTCTACTGTTTTAATGTCTCTGTAAAGCACTTTGAATCACCTTGTTGTTGGATTGTGCTGCACAGATAAACTGGCCTTTGTTTTTCCTCACACTAAAACCACCGCGCGTCCTTAACGCGCGCGCCGTGCCTGTAAACAGTTAGATGATATTAAAACATCTTTATTTCTCTTGATTCCTCATATTTTTTTATGTTAATGGTCCGGTTTCTTTGGTGTGAGGTAACGAGCCCCGCGGTGACTCCCCCCTGCAGGACGGAGAGTCCGCGCGCGTCACGCACGCAGAGGAGAGGTGAGACACGGACAGAAAAGCAAGCCTGTTCTCACTCTGGAGGATTCCTCAGTGACGGTGCTGCTGGTTTATCGTGGGTTTCACTTTCTGCGGATGGATAATAAATAAATCTGTGGCTCTGGTTTGGGGTCTGACACGCGACAGAAACCAAATCGCCTTTTCTCTTCGTGTTTTTCCTCTTCATTCAGAGCTCAGAGGATGGTTTGCGCGTCAGAATCAGCTGTTTGGCGGAAGGACGTCTTTTCCTGTGGATTTTAAACAGAAATCACCTTTCTGTGGGGGGGAAACATGGAGAACTACACGGCGCGGAGTAATTCCACTGAAGTTCTGTCGGAGCTGGACGGTGAGGAAGAGGAGGAGGGCGGCGGAGGAAGGCGCGGGTTGCGCGTGCTCGTCGGCTGCGTGCTCTTCCTGCTCATCGTGTCCACGCTGCTCGGGAACACGCTGGTGTGCGCCGCGGTGATCAAGTTCCGCCACCTGCGCTCCAAAGTCACCAACTTCTTCGTCATCTCGCTGGCCGTGTCGGACCTGTTCGTGGCCGTGCTGGTGATGCCCTGGGAGGCCGTCACCCAGGTGACCGACGCCTGGCTGTTCGGCCGCTTCTGCGATGTCTGGATCATGTTCGACATCATGTGCTCCACAGCCTCCATCCTGAACCTGTGCATCATCAGCGTGGACCGCTACTGGGCCATCGCCAGTCCCTTCAAGTACGAGCGGAAGATGACCCACCGGGTGGCGTTTGTCATGATCGGCGTGGCGTGGACGCTGTCCATCCTCATCTCCTTCATCCCAGTGCAGCTGAACTGGCACCGGGCGGCGGAAGAGCAGCAGGAGGAGGTGATGGGGGAGGCGGGAGCAGAAACAGACAACTTAACCGCCCCCAACAACCTCAGCACCAGCACCGCCGTGGCCATGAGCTGCGTGGCCAACCTGAACAAAACCTACGCCATCTCCTCCTCCCTCATCAGCTTCTACATCCCCGTGGTGATCATGATCGCCACCTACACCCGGATCTACCGCATCGCTCAGACCCAGATCCGCCGGATTGCATCGTTGGAGCGGGCGGCGGAGCAGGCCCAGAACCAGGGTCACGGCGTGAGCCGAAACCAGCAGCACCGGCCCACCGACGAACCCAGCCTGAAATCCTCCTTTAAGAAGGAAACCAAAGTCCTGAAGACGCTCTCCATCATCATGGGGGTGTTCGTGTTCTGCTGGCTGCCGTTCTTCGTGCTCAACTGCACCGTGCCCTTCTGCGACCCGCCGTGCGTCAGCGACACCACGTTCGCAGTTTTCGTCTGGTTCGGCTGGGCCAACTCCTCGCTCAATCCGGTCATCTACGCGTTCAACGCGGACTTCCGCCGGGCCTTCGCCACCATCTTGGGCTGCAACCGCATCTGCTCGAGCAACGCGGTGGAAGCTGTGAACCTCAGCAACGAGCTGGTGTCGTACCACCACGACACGACGTTCCACAAGGAGGCGCTGGTTCCCGCTCAGCCGCAGCAGCGCCCCCGCGCCCTCAACGTGGGGTCCGACCACCTGGAGGACGCGAGCACGCGGTTCGACGAGGAGTCGGTCATCTCGAACGGTTCTCCGAGCCACAACAGACTCCCGCTGCTGCCCGCCACCGTCCAGCTGGAGGACGACGCAGAGATTTCGTTGGAAACTATCACGCCGATCACCTCAGCAGCGGCGCTGGAGAGCGATGCTCTGATTCCAGGACAAGTCGACCGGAACGGATAGAACAGAAGTCAGTCTGTGTGCTCCTCAGACATGGGATGAATCACAAAGATGACTTTAGCTAACCAACGAGTAAAAGCTAATCTGAGAAGAGATGGGATGAGCACCGTTAGGATTGTGAAGTTTCACCTCATAATTATCGTTTACATCATTTAGATTCACAGTTCTATTGATTTTATGCTTCCTTTACTTTTCCATTGTTTTTTATTAGGGCTGGGCAACGATTAAAATCTTTAATCTAATTCATCACATGATTTCCCTGATTAATCGCATTTGTACGCAAAATCCAAAAATGAATCCAAAAGTAGTGTATAGCTTTGAGCATTTAGTTTTATTTTAAATGTGCTGCCATATGAATGAAAGTGCCATAACATTTGTTGTGCAAATGTAACGGATTTAAGGTGTAGTGTGCTTCCACTTGCCATAAAAAAAAAAAACTCCACACACAGTACACACATCTGAAAAATGTGAAATGAAAGTCCAGGTTAGCTAACGACGTGCAGCACCAGCCATTTTATAAACAAAAAAGACAAAAATACCGTCAACATTTATGAAAAAGAACGTGCTCAACCGTTTTGGAGCTATAGGTTTATAAAATACTACTTAAACCACACCTTAGTAATAAAATGAAAGTAATTAATATAAAACAATAGTTTAGCTCATAACTCGTGCACCCACCAGGGAGACAGCAAGGTCCGACTGCTGTTTACCCCCGAGGTGCACAACCTTAATCTCCAGGGGTGCTGCATTTAAGTACCATAGGACTTATTTTGTGTGTTGTGTGAAGAGTTTTTTTTATGGCAAGTGGAATCACACTACACCTTAACTCCATTACACAAAAACACTTTTATCATCAGCATCTTTCTGTAGTTTTTATGTAGAAGCCTCGCTCCACTGTCTGTTTCCTTGAATGACTTGCTGCTATCAGTTGTGTGTTTTGCCTTTAGTGATATTTTAGACTGGAACTACTACGGTGAGAAGATAATTCAACTTGGCTGTAAATGCAGAAGTTTTTTTTAAATTTATTTTGAAATACATGCTTTTATGTTGAAACAAGTAAAACAGGAAGTAATGCCGGTTAGCTCCGTGAGCTTCACACAGGCTGTTTTCGAAACCGCATACTTCTCCTACTACTCCTACTAACTTTCTGAGTTAGTATGCGAGTTTGAGTAAGCGAGAAGTTCCCGGATACATACTAGATTCTCCGAAATGTTGGGTATGCATCATGAGGTTACTACTCATACTCAAACTACCCAAGATGCAACATAATGTGACGTCACCGATCATCATTTCCTGTCAAAACGGCAGTTTCAAGCTAGCTACAATGAGGGTAGGTTCACTTCCTGTTTTCAAAACAAAAGCACCAATTGTATCGTAATGGCTTTCCCTATGATAAAAGGCAACGGGTATTTTATTTTGTGAAAATAACCGGAAGTGCGTTGCTCACTGCGGTTAGCTTTAATAGCGCCAAATTCGTGGGAACAAAATTGTAAATAGCCGGTATTTTGTCAGGTTTTCAACACGTTGGGGATCTAAACGACTACTTTCTCACCTGAAAATGTTTCAAATGTTGCTAAAGTTTACAGAGTTTAGAGCTTAAGCGAAATCAGCTTTAGGCCGGCTGATTTCGGCTCGGGCAGGAGCGAAATGCATTGTGGGTAAACGCTCTGCATACGTCTGATCAATGAGTATGCAGTATGGAAGTATGTAGTATGTAGTATGTGGTTTCGAACACAGCTACAGAGACCGAGGAGCACCTGTAACGGTGATGTCCAACTTTAAAATGAAAATGGCCGAGTAAAAGTTCCGTACCCTTCTCCATGTTTGGTGGATCCGCCGATTACTTTCTTTTCCGGTTCCACATCAGACAGCAACAGACTTTTACAGAATAAAAGCCTGTGAGCAACAGACTTTTACAAAATAAAAGCCTGTGAGCAACAAACTTTTACAATAATAAAATAAATAATAATTGCGTTAATGCGCGATAAAATATTTATTGGCGTTAAATAATTAACAAGTTAACGCGATAATAACGAGTTAACTCACTCAGCCCTATTTTTCATTGTTTTCCTCTTTGACTGCCACATTAGACAAATCGCCTCCCCAACAAGCATTGGGCGATCCCCAATGAAACGTCTCCCAGAGCTGAGATGCAGTATTAGATAAGCACTTGATAAGTGTGAGAACCTGTAAACTCATTTTTAGGTACACCATCTGTCATTATGCACATTTCCAGGCTTGAAACTACCCTGAAGCACCTGGAGTTCACAAATTTGGTTTCCTGCCATCATTTATTTATTTTTTTGTTTTTTGGGCACCAGTGGTTTGTATTCGACAGCAGGTAGGCTGGAGAGTGTTGGGAAGACATGCAGCAAAGGGCACCAGGACTTGAAGCTATGCTGCCCTAGACACAAATTAGCTCGACGGTAGTATGTAGCATCAGCAACTAGCTAACAGCACACTTTCACCAAAAAAGTGGAAACAAGATGTGGAAGATGGAGCAAAGAGACCCAAGATAACCCTGTGGGTCGAGACACACGGGACAAGCATAAACTTCAGGTTGGATCTTACTCAAGAGCTCAAGGTAATGAAGCTATGAATCTAACTCTGCAGGGGAGATGGAAGCTTAAGTTGATTCATAGCTAACAGGAAGTACACAGCATTACAACAGCAGTGCCATCATACCTGTTATGTTATTCATCAGAGATAAAGATATTTGGTCCATTTTTGCAGCCTTTCAAAAGGCATTGGAATATATACGATGTGCACATGGGTTGATTTCACATGCCATTTTCAAATCTTTCGAAAATAAAAATTTGTATCTTGTTTTTGTCTCTTTGAGCAGGTTTGTTCTCATGTCTTATTCTTCTTTGATCCTGTAATACTACCCCAACTTGTCTATACCTCTTGACATATTTGGTGGCTTCTGGAGGCGCCTTTTGTCAGGCAACAAATTCACATCAGATCTGTACAGACGCAGGGTTCAAACAGAGATTATTCACAACGGTGGTGTTACATCCCCCAACTGTAGGGGGAGCCAAAGAGACGAAATGTCCAACTTATCTAGTGATGCATTAAAAACAACGATGTTTATGTGATTATAAAATGTATCAAGATAAAGAGTTGTTGTTCATTCCAACAAAGTGAATATCTGCTCTGAGCTCCTTTCTCCTCCAACACAGCCTGAACCCTCTCAGACGAGCTTTCTGTCCTTTCTTTAAGGAGTCTTCAGGAATAGTTCTCCAGGCTTCTCGATAAGGACACCCCAAAGCTCTTCTTTGGATGTTGGCTGCCTTTTGTTCCGTTCTCTGCCAACATGATCCCACACTGCTTCAGTAATGTTGAGCTCCGGGCTCTGGGGAGGATTCATCCCTCCATCAGACCTGCTGCCACTGATTTTCAGTCCACTTCTTGTGTCCTTTGGCACAGCTCAGCCTTTTCTCCCTGTTTCCCTTCCTTAAGAACGGCTTCTTGACAGCCACCCTTCCATGGAGCCCATTTCTGATGAGGCTTGGGCCAACAGCAGATGGATCAGCTGAAGGTCCAGATGCATCTCTCAGCTCCTGTGTCAGGTCTTTGCTGGATTTTTTCCTCTTTCTTAAGAATATCACTTTCAGATACTTTCAGAACTGTAAAAGTGAACATTTTAGTGGACAGACCAAACTTCTTCAGCCTCCTCAGGATGTACAGCCACTGCTGAGCCCTCCTGACCAGCTGTGGGATGTTTACTGTCCAGGTAG